>NW_024063176.1:1415000-2015000 GCF_006381635.1 Hibiscus syriacus
CAGAGAACACAAGGCTACCGTTCACTCGGGTTTCCACTCTCTCTATACCGGTACCAGATCGGATTCTCCTCATACCAAAACTAGTGCCAGACAGCAGGTTCGTACCTACATATACATATATACATACATACATACATATATATACTTAGATCCACTTGAGTAAAAAAATAAATGATTGAGATTCAAACATTTAATCTCAGTATTGATTTTTCCTTATCAACGATTCTAAAAAATATCTTAAAAGATTTTACAAAAGTTTTACATTAGATGTAAGTAGATCATATATATATATATAAACTTCGTATTTTAAGTTGAATTTGATCAAATTGAGTTGAGATTTTTCCGCTTGATGAGGTGGGTAGAAACTATTTTGTCCTACTTTATTATGGGTAATTATACGTTACATATATCACATCATCATTTTAGACATATTATATGTGTCAGCATTACATTATCATTTTGGGCATATGACATCAATTACATCATCACTTGTGTAAATGTGGTTTGTATTGCATCATCACTTTGTATACGAGGTATGTATCATATCATCACTTTAAACATAAGTCTTGTCACAACAACGTAGAGTGTCAAATTTTAGTTAACTAACAATTTTCATCCAATCAAAAGTTATTTTATCCTAAGATAAAACATTAAGGGTCAAAGTACTTTGAAAAAAAGAATAAGGACTAAAGTGAATATTTTATTAAACATCATATATTTTTTTAGCATTATACCAAAAATCAATGTATAAAACATTATAACTACGGTATTAAACTAAATCTCACTTTAATATTTTGTTATTAAATTGATTGAATTAGTATTTTATTAAGTAATTTTTCTATTTAGATAACAAAATATGTAAAATATAAAAATTATGTTTAATCGAATTAGTTCGGATTTAGATTAAAATTCGAATAAAATTTTCAGGTCAGATTCATAATTATATTTTGAGTCAGATGTCAGACCGGATTGAGTCAATTTAAACCCCATCCTAACCTCTCCGGTTGCACCAATAACTAATTCCTTGTTGCCTTGCTTCCTCCAGGTCCTGGACGCGGTAAAGGAGCTTGTGAACAAGTACAAAGATGAGGAAACAAGCATAACAGTCACGGGCTTTAGCTTGGGTGCAGCACTCGCAATGCTAACCGCAATGGACATAGTTGCCAATGGATATAACAAGCCCACCCAAGGCAACCCGGTCATGGTCACGGCCTTCACTTTCGGCGGTCCGCGTGTTGGAAACGCTGGTTTGGCAGACGTATTTGATACACTCGGTGATCACCTCCATCTTCTTCGTATCAAAAACGAAAAGGATTTCATTCCTACTCTTCCACCAGGGATATTCTCATACGCTGAATTCGGAATTAAGTTGATCGTTAACTCTTATAAGTCGGAGTACTTGAAGTGGAAGGGACCCTTCGGCTACTATGCTGTTTTGCTAGATGAACATGAACATGAACTTAACGACATAGGCTCTCTAGACGAAGTCGAACCTGAATACGAACCTAAACGCAAACGTGTACGAAGTGAATTGAGTTCGCTATATGAAGATGAATATGAACCTAAACGCCGGCGTGTTGGAGGAGCCCTGCCGCAATATTATAGTTGTCACAACATGGACGTGTATGCTCATGGAGTTGCAATCAAAGACATCGATAAGAACACTCCTGCAGATAAACTAGATTACGATATAGCACTCGTGAACAAATATTTAGACCGTGTGAAGAACGAGTATAAGATTCCTCCGAATTGGTGGGTCGGTGACAACCGCAAGAAGATGTTTCAATTGCAGAATGGCCGATGGGTGGTTGTTTGAATCTGGAAGGCGTTGCTTGGCTTGGTTAAAAAGCATTCTATAATACATATTATGATATAAATAAGCTTAGCTCTTAAGTAGAGCTTGGTGTTTCCCTAGTTGAGATTCACTTACCTCTTAGTATATGTCCTGAACTTGGTACGGAGCGCAATAAAGCACCTTATGTTCGGGGTATGCATGTTGTAAAACTTGTTTTTGCAATGTAATAAAAGACGTACCATTGGTACGGTGTCTTCAATTATATTCACCTTTATGCATGATTTCTCTTGCTGTTATCGGATTCAATTTCGAGATTCAATGATTTAAATCGGTTGAAATAAAGGAATTAAAATTAAAAATTGTATAGTCCGATAAGATTGATTCGATTTAGACTTAATTTTAAGGAAAATATATGATATGTAATAATTAATTATCTTTTATATTTGAAGGACCATTATTATAATGTTTTTCTCTATATTTTTTCAATTAACTCTCATTTTTATCAAATAAAAATATGATTTTTTTGGTACTAATATCGGATCGATTTAAGTGTGGATTTCAATTCTAAAATTCGAGTCAAATTTAGATCGAATTTTTTTCTAAACTCGAATTAAATATTAAATGGAGTGTATAATACTCAAATATGATTCTAAGTCAATCAAAAATTTAACTCGATCCTACCCATGACTACCTCTAAATATATGAAAATGTTACTCGATCATATATTATATATAATAAAATAATATATTAATTTGATATCGTAATATATTTTAAGAAATTTAAATAATTAATTAAAGAGACATGTAAATTAAGACTGTTTATGGGGGGGATTACTATTAGTGTATTAAATAATAAACCATTTATATTAATTACTTGAAAAAGTATTTAAAATTAATACTTCATACATCACAATATTAAAAAGAGAAAATCGCCTCAGTGACCAAAAATAACTTATAATATTAAAACCGTTGCGATTTTATTTTCAACGTTGCGATTCTCTTCTAAATCGCGTTGCGATTCTCTTCTAAATCGCGTTGCGAATCTCTCAATCGCGTTGCGATTCTCTTAATCGCGTTGCGATTCTATAAATCGCATTGCGATTCTATCAATCGCATTGCGATTCTATCAATCGCATTGCGATTCTCTTCTAAATCGCGTTGCGAATCTCTCAATCGCATTGCGATTCTATCAATCGCATTGCGATTCTATCAATCGCATTGCGATTCTATCAATCGCATTGCGATTTTCTTCTAAATCGCGTTGCGAACTTGGAAGCTCGCGTTGCGATTTTCTTTTGACCGTTGCGATTTTCTTTTTTACGTTGCGATTTTCTAAATCGCAACGCGATTTTGATATCGCGTTGCGATTTTATTGGTCATTTTGGCAAATCCAAAAAAAGTTGGTTAAAATCGTATATTATAAGGTATTTTTGGTCACTGAGGCGATTTTCTCTATTAAAAAATATTATTAAAATTACTTTATTATTTATTTTATAATATCATTTAAAATAAAATAAATTTTGTAACTCTTTTCACTTTTGTCCTTTCTGAAATATAATTATTTAATTTATAAGTCATTTTTAATTAGTTCTTTTTAATTTTGACTCTTTTAAAATTTTATAGTTCTATCTTGATGTTTCTTATATTAAATTTATTATTTGATTTATCGATGTATGTACATATATTATTTCGGGAAATGTGTATAATTAGCAATGCATATTCATGTAATAAATAAGAATATTAAAATTTTAGATTAAATTTTAAAATTCGCTAATGAATTTATCGATTGAAATTAGAGACAAATCGAGTTGATATTAGGGTAATTACCCTTGTAGATTTTTATATAATATATTTTATATGATTTCCTAATCTATTTCTCTTAAAATTTTATGATTTCGTACCTTCTATATTTTTAATATAATTTATTAAAAATTATATTTATATAAAATTTCCTACCCATTCCTACTTAAACTATCTTAATTTAAAACCATTCTTTTACTAAATTTTTCAAAAACAATATTAAATTAACGAGGACAATTTAGAACACACATACAATATCCACAAAATAATATAAAATAATATATTCTAACCAATAGAAATCCAATTGCAAAGATAAAAATGACATTTTGATAATCTGTCAGCTACCATGTTTGATCACAGCTTTATTTCATAAATGAAGACAAATTTTACAATGACAATGAAACCATTACAAGTACTGATGTGTCTGAAACTGATTCTGAAATATAACTATAAACTACAAATCTCTATGCTTGGAAATATCAATGTGAAACAATTTTATTGTTGTAACCATTTTGGCTGACTTACATTTATTACATTTAGGGACGTATTTAAAAATATTTTCGAGTATATATATGTATATATATATATATATATATATATATATATATATATACATAATTTTTTATAGGGATAGACTCAAATAAAATTTTAAAATATGTATAATCAATAAAATAATTAATTAATTGAAAAATTTTAAATTTAAAAATAAATCATTCTAAATAATATGTGGATCCATCCCTACCCATATAAAGTGACATGACTTTTTATAAAATATAAAACGTAGGAATAGTTATCAATCTTTTAATAGATGTAATTAAATCATAAAATATATATTTTTATTTAAATAAAATTAAGATTTCAGTTAAAAATTATTTTTAGTGAATAAAAATTAAAATTGAGTTCGAGTACCTATTATGTGTGGAAAAGATTAATATTCCTACAATACTCATAAAACCGATGCTTACTTGATAGTAGTTTTTTTTTATTCCAATACAAAAAAAAATTAGTTGACCCTATTTTCATCTGTAATGGGGTAAGGGGGGTATGGTAGTAGGTTATCCCCAACACTAGGATAAGAACAACTTCCGTGGAAGACCTTCGATAATTATAAATTACCTACCGTGAGACTCAATCTCATGACCACAAGGTTAAGAGCATTGCGCTCTACCAACTGAGCTGGACGAACAATTATTCCAGTACAATAACACTATTTAATATAGGTTTAAATTAAGATGAATTCTCGAATTATCCAAAATAATATTAAACTATAATTTTCTCTAAGATGAAAGGCCCGACAACCTTTTTCTTATTTTTTATTTTATTTTGTATTTTTATTGTAACAATGTATTATGTAAAATAAGTTAATAATATTAATAAATCTGGACGAAATCATTATGTTTCACATATTTTCCTATTTTTGTATCTATATGTTTTTCTAATATTTTATACAATTAAATATTCAGTAAATTACAAATTTAGTAATTGAAATTTACACTTTTTCATATTTCACTCATTGTACTTTAAAACTTTTCAATTTCCTCATTGAACTTAATTCATTAGGTTTTTTGGCCACTTAGTCGTTTTTTCACTAATGGCTTTATAAATGAGTTGTTATATAGATGTAAAACTATGTCTTTTGGTGATTTTTTTTAAAGGTGTCATTTTAATACCATTAACTATTTAACTATAGAATTACTAAAAAAAATCTAATGTATTAAGTTCAATGATGAAATTAAAAACTTTAAAAGTCCAACAAGCAAAATAAAAGAGAGGGTTGAGAGCATTTTAAGAGACAAAACAAAAAAAATTGAAAAAACAAGGTGGCTTGTGTTACTCAAAGTGGTAAAAAGAATGAATATATGTTAAAGAAATTGGTAAATTAATGCCTAGACCCTTCCAGCTTTAGCATGTTTTTATAAAATGGTCACCGCTCATTCTTTATTTTTAATTGTTTGATATTTGGCATCATATTTACAATACTTTCAATTTAGTCACTGATTTAGTTTATTCATACCTTAATTGTTTTAATTTCGACAACTTGTTTTACATTCCTCTCAATTTAGTCACTGACTTGACATTTTTCTTGATTTATTTGTTTTAATTCCGGCATGTTATTTTCATTTCTTTTAATTTGGTCACTAACTTGCATTTAATTTTATTCTAACATTCAAATCGACCTTGTGGCGACGCAATCCAGGGTGTGAGCCGCATTATTATGGTTTGTACTCGATTAATTTCTAACAAATAACTTTTACTGACTTCTAACTTACTAATTTCTAACTTTTAACCTCTAATTTTTAATTTTATATTCGAATCATGGTACGACCTTGCAACGACCCGTCCCGGGATACGACTAGCATTATTTACGATTCGAGTTAAATATTAAAATTAACACTAACTTTTTATTTTTGTTATTTAATTTTTATGCACCTTTAAATTTGTGCCATTTATTTTTCCTTTATTTTACTTTAATCCTTAAAATTCTAGCACTTTAATTCAGCATTTTAATTTTCAAGCCCTTGAATTTCCAGCACTTACTTTTCTATATTTTCATTTATGCCTTTTAATTTGCATTTCATCTTATTTTGGTCCTCACTATCACTCGTGGTCTATTTATTTCCACGTACCTATAGTTTTATTGTTTATATTTTAGTCTTATTTATTATTTTTCATGTTTATATGGTATTTCAATCTTGACTGTTAGTTTATAGAATATTCATGTTAGTCTCTTATTTATGTTAATAGAGAACCGATGCTTGATTTATATTTTGGATTTGAAATCGAACTTGCTTACCTTTATTATCACTACTCTAGTTAGAAAATAGGAATCTTTGTAGATTTATAGCATGTTTGGTCCCTTACATTTTCTCTTATGTTCGATTAGATCTTTAACTAAAGTTTATTGACTTAGCTATTTAATTATTGTTTCTTTTAATTTATTCACTATGGTCACTACCCCCTTAAACATATTTCTTCATATTATATATATGTGTGTGTTTGTGTATTATTATTTGAACTTTATTTTATTATAAGTCATAATATTTTTCTTACTTATACGAAAGATAAATTTTTTTGTGAAGGAAATCTATGAAGACATCTCACAACTACAAGGGAAGCATGTCTTCGATGATTTTTCGCATAAAAGTCCTTTTATATTCAATTGATTTTTACTTTGTCATGTTGATACTATACCTTTTTTTAAAAAAATTAAATGTATTATCAATAAAAAATTTAAAAAAAAATACCGTTTTGTAAGGGGATCCATGAAAAATTCTTCCAACTACAAGAGAAATACATTTTCAAATATTGTTCGTACAAAATAGTTAAGGTAAATAAATAACTTTTTTTAATGTTAGATATTAATTATTCATAAAAGTCGTCGTGTGATGGGAGACTTCTTTAGTGTAAAGTCGTCGTCTCCTTACTATTGACTTATTTATTTATTTATAACTCACCTTCTCATGACAATGATTTTTCCTCGTATATAGAATAATAATAGTTGTTATTATTATTACTATGAAGTAATTATTTATATATTATTTATTAATTGATTAATTTAAATTTAGTATTTTTAGAGGTTTATTATGTGATAATCTTCTTGATCTAATTTGCTGCATTTATAGGATACGGACATATGTTCTTATTTAATAGATCTATTATCTCATCTTACTAAATCAATTGGTTATTAGTTAAACAATTATTATTAAACTAGTAGTTCTACAAATTAAATTGAAAATCAACTATTTAACTAGTTCTACCTCCGATATACTTTTTATAATATTGACGACAATTATTTATGAGTCGAATTAGATGATATTTAAATCGAGTTAATGAAAGAAAAAAAAATCTACTTTATGCTTATCCAAACCCATTCCCACCCGGAATATGAACCTAAAGTCTATAGATATGTTTTCAATATTTATCATTCACCTAATCCTTTTTCTTATTTTAAGGAAAATATTAAAGTCCAAACGTTGTTGGATCAATTTATTGACTTCTATCTTTTACTTTCACTCAAATAGTTTTATATCAATGATCTATCTGTTTTGTTGTGTGTGGTTGGAATTTGTTATAGATATTATTGCAACTTTAATATTTATTTATATTTTAATCAATTTATTTACTTTTGAATATTATAATTTTTTAGGGTAAATTATATTTGTGGCAGCTCAATTATGAGATATTTTAATATAATTATCGATCTTCTAATTTTATCAATCAAATTATTTAACTATTTAAATGATATAAATCAAGCTACTTATTATTAACATTTGATGGAGAAACTAACATGACAATTAACAGAATTGATATGATTATACATTTGGTCATCATTACTTAACTAGTGACACATATCACCATCTGATACGATGATTAATTTATTAAATTAAATTAAAATTAAAACTAAATTAATAAAAATACATTTAACTATACATTATGTCTTCATTAATTAGTTACAAATTTTAATAATTATCCTATATTATTATTTTAAAACCTCATATTTTGTACTAGTTAGCTTATTTTATTTCTAAATTAAATATATTTTATAATAAAAATAAACTAAGCTATTGGTGTAAATATCTATTATTTAATATATATATATATATATATTATGCATATTTACGGTTAAGTATGTAAATAATAAATGCCAAAGTCAACATCAAATTTAAAAATACATAGTTTCACGTAATATCTATTTATTATAGAATAATCGCTTTGACCTCTATTCTTTTCTCGAAGCATTTTGGTCTCGCAATATTTCATTTTGGATAAAATATTCTCTGATTGGATGAAAACTGTTAGTTGACTAACGATCGATGTTTGTTGCTCGCATGTCACATGCCACATGTACGTAAGTGATGATGTGTCACGTGCTATGTCATCATTTACATACATGTGGCATGTGATACATCATCGCTTTGAACACGTGGCATGTGATACATCATCACTTTAAACACATGATATGTGTCACATCATCTTTTACGTACACGTGGTACGTGACACAACATCATTTATGTACACATGGCACGTGACACATCATCTCTTATGTACATGTAGCATGTGACACGTCATCACTCATTTACGTAATATATGTGCCTATGTCATCATTTAGACACATAATATTTGTCATATTGGACAAATAATTATTTTATATCAAAATAAAATACGAGAAATTAAAATAATCTTAAAAAAATTTAAAAGTGAATAAAATAAGTCACTTGCCTTGTTTTTTAAAATGGGAGAATACTTGGCCTATATAAAGCTCCCAACCATGGTTACTCGAGTCGTCTCAGGCACACAACAAAACTTATAAAATGGGAAAAGAAGGGAGAAAAAGAATGGTGGACAACTACATACCAAGCAATTGGAGAAAACTGAGCGGCGAGAACAACTGGGAAGGTCTCCTTCAACCTCTAGATTCTCATCTTCGCCGCTAGATCATTCACTACGGCCAAAGGGCTGGAGCTGCGGTAGACATTTTCAACAGTAACACCTATGGACCTAACGCCTCCGAAGAAAACTTCTTCACCAGGGCATGTCTCGTAAAAGGAAACCCATTCGAGTACGACGTGCGCCGCTTCATCTATGCAGGCTCAAAACATGTAAAGCCCGCATGGATCGGTTATGTGGCGGTGGCCACCAACAAAGAGACGCGCGTTCTGGGCAGGAGAGACGTCTTGGTTGCTTGGAGAGGAACCAAAACAGCCTCGGAATGGGGCAATAACTTCCGAGTTTTTCCACTAGTATCGGGTTCAGACCTATTCCCGGGTCAGAGTGAAGTTAAGATGCACAAGGGCTTCTACTCTCTTTATACTGGAACAATACCAGTTTCTACTCATGATAAAATTAGTGCCAGAAAGCAGGTATCTACTCTCTTTATACTGGAACAATACCAGTTTCTACTCATGATAAAATTAGTGCCAGAAAGCAGGTATCTTCTTGTATACTGTTATACCTCTTTTGAATCTCTTGTACTCCCCAGAATCTCTTCTACTCCCCATATCAAAACATCTAAAGAATTCTTTCATTAGAAACCTCTCGAAAGATCTCGAGCACCTAGAACCTTATACCTCTAGGATTTCCTTCGACTAAAAGGAGTAGTGCACGATCGATAGGTTAGATGTTAATGCTGCCGCAAAAAGGTATTACCGAGACATATCCTGTTATCTGGACCAATAGGATCCCTACAGTAACTAACGCCAACCGGTTTTGCCAATGCATCTTCAATCTGTCGAGTCCCTTACTAGAGATAACATAAGACACCCTTAGTCAACTCTGTCGGACTGAGAAGGCATTGAAGTAAGACCATTCTAAGAAGTAGACTTAAATTTCCTAAGTAACTCCTATCACTCATTCTCATAGTAGCTTGTCGTGTGAGGAGTCTAAAGTCCCTATAAGCAAATCTAGTATTTACAGTTTATTTTGCCTTTATATTTTTATTTGTTTTCACTCAGCACAATTCAATTTGCCATAACATCTCAATCTGCTACCATATTACCATCAGACAATTTCCACAACATCCATTCATTTTGCCACATCATTTTCATTTGCAAATAACATCACTAACTTTACTTAGGTGACATAGTAAAGCGCTTTGACCGAACTTATCAATTTCCTCCAATCCCTGTGGAGACGATACTCACTCATCACTGTATTACTTGTTCGATTGTGTATACTTGCACATAATTCTGCATCCATAATTAGTACTCACTAATAGCGGACAATCCTCCTTATGATGTGTTTCAAGAGTCAAATTTGAACAAAAATTTTTCTCCTAATTAATCTCTATTGAGTTTGGCATATTTACATCTACATTCTCCAAAGATGTTAGATTATCTTTTCAAAGATGAAAGCTTTATTGGATTTCTACAAAAGTCCAGGCGAAGAAAGCCGGTGTTATCAAAGACAAAATGGGGCAACAAGGTTATAATTCTGACTGCAACAAGAGTTCCATAAATGAAACATTTCTTTTGAGACTTTAATGAAACAAAGAATATATAAAGATGCAATTTGATCAGATGGCTTTTCAGAAATACAAAGCTTGATAGCATAAATTGCTACACTGATATCTGAAGTAAACCTTGGAAAGGAATGATCAAGTGGAATAAGATAAAATTCGCCACTTTCGAGTCAAATGAATATTGAATCAACATTTATGCATTCATAAGAACATCATTTGCATAAAAGATCATGCATTACATTGATACATTTGATTGCATTTACATTTTCACATGAGGATACAAGAACAAAATACCTTACAAATGGAAGGTAGAATTCAAATCCCAAATGCATGATTCATATTAGGAGAGGCAAACATCTGAAGAATAGATGGACACAATCCACAGAAAAAACATTATTTTTGGGGCATGTTACCCAACTAACAAGTTATTTCGAAAAATGAGAAAAAGATTTCCAAAGTTTCTCATTTAATTTGAAAATGAAATTGTCGAATAGTAAGAAAGCGATTTCCAAAGTTTCTTACTTAGTAAACTATTTCCTGAATCAGTTAGTCCTTCGGGCCATCAGTAAGTCTTTCGAGCATGATGCTTAAATACTTCGGGTCATCTGTAAGCCTTTTGAGCAGTATGATAAATCCTTCAGGCCATCCATAAGACCTTCATTCAGGATGTTTTCAAATAAGATTTTAGATTCTAAGCCTGATTTTCAGGGGTTTCTTGATGATTATCTCTAAAGAATTTTTAAAAGAAAGCTAAGCCTAATTTTAAGGGGTTCCTTGACAACTAAGAAATTAATCTTGATTTTCAAGAGTTTCTTGATTCGTAAATCCTTTGGGTCATCTGTAAGTCTTTCGAGCATGATGCTTAAATCTTTCGGGTCATCTGTAAGCCTTTCGAGCCAGATGATAAGTCCTTTGGGCCACCCGTCAAACCTTTGGGTAGGATGTTTACCTATGATTTTCACATGAAAATGAGAAAACAATTTTCAAAGTTTCTCATTTAATGTTCAAGAAAATGAAAATTTTGAAAAGTAAGAAGTTTCTTACCTAGTAAATTATTTCGCACAAATTTGTAAATCCTTCGGGTCATCAATAAGTCTTTCAAGCATGATGCTTAAATCCTTCGGATCATCTGTAAGCCTTTCGAGCTAGATGATAAGTCCTTAGGGCCATCCGTCAAACCTTTGGGTAGGATGTTTACATATGATTTTCGCATGAAAATGAGAAAGACATTTTCAAAGCTTCTCATTTAATGTTCAAGAAAATGAAATTTTTGAAAAGTAATAAGTTTTTTTTACCTAGTAAATTATTTCCCACAAATTTGTAAATCCTTCGGGTCATCTGTCAGTCTTTCGAGCCAGATGTTTAAATCCTTAGGGTCATCTATTAGTCTTTCGAGCAAGATGAATAAGTCCTTAGGGCCATTTGTAAGACCTTCAGGCAGGATGTTTTTACTCTTTATTGATTTCCTAATAAAGAGTGGACAAAAACTTATTGTCTTTTTGTCTTTACCCTATTCTTGTTGGCACAAGAATGAACAAAGAGGGGCAGCTGTCGACACTAGTTTTTGTCCCGTTCCCGATACTAATTATATTTATTATTATTATTACTACTATTATTATAATAATTATATTATTATTACAAATAATACAATAAAAATAAAGACCCAATTAAAACAAAATACGGAGGCCCACTTACAAGTCCAACCCTAACAGCCGCCGCCTCCAGTGACACCTCACCACCGCCGCTGTCACCATCAGATCTCACTAGAAGAATCCAAAGGGTGAAGGAGAACCGCACACCTCACTCCCTATGGTGAGTCACAATCGTAGATCCAGTGACTCACCAAAATGAACGGTTGTCTGAGGCCTATAAAAAGCCGAACCTACTAGAGCAAAGGAGGACAGAGAGAACACAACGACAAGAACGGGAAGAGAGCAAGCAACACCAAACGAGCATCAAACAAACCGAAGGGAGAAGAAAGGAGAGGAGATCTTATATTCGTCGAAGCCCAAACATCGTCAGAAAAGTTGTTTTACCGAAGGTAAAATCTTAGATCTAGGCCGTTTTGAAGTTTTTTAGGAAAAAATGAGGGTCGTTTCGGGTATTTCGATCTACGATTTGAGCTATTTTGATTTTTTCCAACCGTGAATAATGATCGGAATAGTAACCAATGGTAGTGAATAGTGACCTGTGGTGGCCGGAATATTGACCGGCCGGTGGTCAGACGGTGAACGGAGCTCCCTTCGGTGAGGGAGTTTAGAGAGAAGTGAGAGCTTCTCTCTCCTTAGAGAGAGAAGCAAAAGTGAGAAAATGAGAAGAATTGGCCATCTTCATTTTGAGCCAAATTTGGGGTATTTATACACTCCTCAAAACTACGTCGTTTTGAGGAGGGAGTATGTGTGCAATTTCAGGATTGATAAATCACGTCTATGGTCCCTGTATTCTGTAATCTTCTATTATAGTCACCGAAATCAGGTTTCTATATCTTTTAATTTTGTCTTCACATCTTATTTATTTTTATTTTAGTCACTACCCGTATATTTACATATATTTAAATAATATTTTAGGATTATTTACACTTTTAATATACATATTTTATAATATTTTGTATATTGACCAATAATTTATATATTTTTTAATTTAATCCTATATTATTATTTTGGTTATTATTTAATTGCAACTTTATTTTATATTTATTATTACCTTTTATGTTTAAATATTTTAAAACTAATACTTATCTATTACCTTTTATTTTAGTTGCATATGTATCCTAATAATATATACTAGTGTTTAAAATGAAATAAAATAAAGAATAATTAAAAATAGTAATAAAGACATAAAATGCTACCATTATTAATAGTAATAATAAAAAATTAAAAAGGTAGAGCATTATAATTATGGATGCTCCACTTTAAAATTTTTGTTTTAATATAAGATAGAGCACTAACTTTTGTCCATAAATTTGGCCATATTTTAATACTAATCCCACGTTTCTTTCTTAATTTTAATGTTTCGATTTATTTTTTATTTTTTTCTTGAAACATGTATTTTATTATCTTAATTTTAATATTTTTAATATTTTCATATTATTAGAGGATTATTTACAACTATAGTACTTTGCATATTAAGTAGTTATAATAGTAACCTTAATTTTTATATTTTCTTGATTAAATCATTAAAATTGTTATATGTAATTGGGTTATATTATTTTGTACAATAAGTCATAAAATATTTTCTTAACTGATTAGGAAAGTATTTTAAATGATTTGTTGGTATAAAATAATATCCTTACTATTTTTATGGGATCATAAATTGAAATTAAATACAAATTTGTTAATTTATTGCAAAGATATTAATTAATAAACAAATGTACTAATTTTGGGCGTTGTGGGGGTGTTAATCCTTCCCACACATAACTGACTCCTGAACTCATTTTCTGGTAAGCATACCCTTTTTGTGTTATTTTAATATTATTTTTATAAATTTTATTAAAATAACATAACATTTTTTTTGACCAATCACACCTCAATAGAATGATTGGTGACGACTCTACAAATTGTGTTTTATCTTATGTAAGAAGAAAAAACTTACTTTTTTGAGATGAGATTTAGAAAGCAACGGCACTTGTTTTCACCGGGCGAAATACCATCTCGACAGTTACAATAGATTTAGAATTTATTGTATAAATATGATGAGTTTTATAAAATATAATAATTAAATTTGAGCTCACGAAATTCATCGTGTAGACACTACAAATTTCTGTTAATTTTAATATTTTGTAAAACTATAATGTAAACCTGATGAGTTTCAAATTTATTATAGTAAATAATTTCGATCCTAAATTAATTTTCAACTCTTGTATTTTCAAAAAAAAAAAAAAAGTGGGGCTATAATATTTGGCAAATTTATTGTGTAAGCTGTGTTGATGTAAGCATGAATCTCAGCTTACACGTGTCTTGTTTTCTTGGGTCGTATTTTTTTAATTCGATTTCATGTCAAGTTCGGTTTTAAAGTGAAAAATACTTGATCCGACCAAATACGAAAAATAAAATAATTATATCTTATATATTTAAAGATAACTACGATAAAATTGATCTCTATATTATTTTTTAATTAGATTCATATTTTTATCGAATGAAATTAATATTTTTTTATAAATATTTTGTGTTTGATCGGATCAAATCAGATTTAGATTTTATTTTAAAAAGATGGATCAAGTTCGGGTTAGATTAACTCACCCTAAACCTAAATTAAATCAAATTTTAAGTAGAGAATATATATTTTCCAGATCTAGTTATGTTGGTCGGAAATTTGGTCCGTGTCCATCCTTATATATATATATATATATATAAACTTTGGATTTTGAGTTGGGTTTGATACGATTAAGTCGTTTTTTTAACTTGGTCGGCTGGAATATTTGGCAAATTTATTGTGTAAGCTGTGTTGATGTAAGCATGAATCTCAGCTTACACGTGTCTTGTTTTCTTCTTACACAGTAGCAGTGCAATTCCACTATATAAACCACCCAGCCCTGGCTACTCATGCATACAAGAAAATAAAAAAAAAACCAAATCAGATAAAATAGAATCGAGAGTGATGGTTTGCTCCGTCGTAACCGGTTGGAAAAAATTGAGCGGCGAGAAGAAATGGGAAGGTCTCCTTCAACCTCTAAACCCCGATCTCCGCCCCTACTTAATCCACAACGCTCAAAGTGCTGGAGCCGCCGGAGACCTCTTCAATTGCAAAACCCACGAATCCGACGCCACAGAACAAGACTTCTTCTCCAAGGCTTGTCTTGTAAAAGGAAACCCATACAAGTACGATGTTACACACTTCCTTTAAGCCGGCTGCGACCTTGTTGAGCCGTCGTGGTTCGGGTATGTGGCGGTGGCCACCGATGAAGGAAAGCATGTCCTCGGCCGGAGGGACATTCTGATCGCTTGGAGAGGAACCGCAACGTCGTGGGAATGGCTCAACGATTTCGTTTTTATTATACAAAGAGACGCTTCGGACCTATTCCCCACTGCCAGAGAACACAAGGCTACCGTTCACTGGGGCTTTCACTCTCTCTATACCGGTACAAGATCGGATTCTCCTCATACCAAAACTAGTGCCAGACAGCAGGTACGTATAGGATGGTAACGATAGCCGAACTCGACGTGTTTCGACTTGATCTGGTCTTATTGGCACATATTTTTTAATTCGATTTCATGTCAAGTTCGGTTTTAAGGTGAAAAATCTCTAATTCGACCAAATGCGAAAAATAAAATAATTATGCCATATATATTTAAAGATAAATACGATAAAATTCCTTTTTCTATTATTTTTAATTAGATTCATATTTTTATCGAATAAAATTAATATTTTTTATAAATATATTTGTGTTTGGTTAAATCAGATTTAGATTTTATTTCAAAAAGACGGGTCAAGTTCGGGTCGGATTAACTCACCCAAATCGGGTTAGGTTTGTCAGAAATTTAGTCCGTGTCCATCCCTAAATATATATATATATATATATATATATATATATATATATATACTTTGGATTTTGAGTTGGGTTTGATACGATTAAGTCGTTTTTTTAACTTGGTCGGTTGGATTTGGATTTAGAAAGAATCCACCATATCCTAGCCTATTTGGGAATAATTACAAAAATATTTTTCATATATTAGTTAGGTTTATAATACTTTTATCTAAATCTAATGGGTTTCGACCCGACTTTATAGAGTCAATTCTTTTTAATTTGAAAATTTGAGTTTGTCTTGGATGAGATTTTTTTTTGAAGGTGTGGTGAGATTGAATTAGGATTTAGGGTGAAAAATCTCCTACATGAAATGATAATATAATTATTCTTTATATATTTAAGATTAATTACAATAATATCTCTTTATATTTTCTCAACTAAATTGTTTATTTTATCTTTTATTTTATATATGTGTATGTTGAGTCGAGTGCGGATCTTACTTCAAATATCAGGTCAATAAAATCTCCAACATGTTTTAAAAATTCAACCCGACCTAACCTACTCATACATATCCCTAATCAAAACTCCATCTTAATCGGCCCGGTTGCCATCGTTTTGTATATACTTGTTTTGTACCACATTTCTTTACCAATAATTGTTGCCTTGCTTTCTCCAGGTCTTGGACGCGGTAAAGGAGCTTGTGAACAAGTACAAAGATGAGGAAACAAGCATAACAGTGACGGGCTTTAGCTTGGGTGCAGCACTCGCAACACTAACCGCAATGGACATAGTTGCCAATGGATATAACAAGCCCACCCAAGGCGACCCGGTCATGGTCACGGCCTTCGCGTACGGTGGTCCTCGTGTTGGAAACGCCGGTTTGGCAGACGTATTCCATACACTCGGTGATCACCTCCATCTTCTTCGTATCAAAAACGAAAAGGATTCCATTCCTACTCTTCCACCATGGTTTTTCTCGTACGCTGAATTCGGAATTAAGTTGATCGTTGACACTAACGAGTCAAAGTACTTAAAGAAGAGAATCTTCGGCTCCTATGCTGTTTTCCTAGATGAACATGAACTTAACGACATAGGCTCTCTAGACGAAGTCGAACTTGAATACGAACCTAAACGCAAACGTGTACGAAGTGAATTGAGTTCTCTAGATGAAGATGAATATGAACCTAAACGCCGACGTGTTCGAGGAATCCTGGCGGATGATTATAGTTGTCACAACATGGACGTGTATGCTCATGGAGTTGCAATTAAAGACGTCGATAAGAACATTCCGGCAGATAAACTTGATTACGATATAGCACTCGTGAACAAATATTTAGACCGTGTGAAGAACGAGTATAAGATTCCTCCGAACTGGTGGGTCGGCGACAACCGCAAGAAGATGTTTCAATTGCAGAATGGCCGATGGGTGGTTATTTGAATCTGGAAGGCGTTGCTTGGCTTGGTTAAAAAGCATTCTATAATACATATTATGATATAAATAAGCTTAGCTCTTAAGTAGAGCTTGGTGTTTCCCTAGTTGAGATTCACTTACCTCTTAGTATATGTCCTGAACTTGGTACGGAGTGCAATAAAGCACCTTATGTTCGGGGTATGCATGTTGTAAAACTTGTTTTTGCAATGTAATAAAAGACCATTGGTACGGTGTCTTCAATTCTATTCACCTTTATGCACGATTTCTCTTGCTGTTATCGGATTCAATTTCGAGATTCAATGATTTAATCGGTTGAAATAAAAAGAATTAAAATTAAAAATTGTATAGTCCGATAAGATTGATTCGGTTTAGACTTAATTTTAAGGTGAAAATATATGATATGTAATAATTAATTATCTTTTATATTTGAAGGACCATTATTATAATGTTTTTCGCTATAATTTTTTCAATTAACTCTCATTTTTATCAAATAAAAATATGATTTTTGTACTTATATCGGGTCGATTTAAGTGTAGATTTTAATTTTAAAATTCGAATCGATTTTAGATCGAAATAATTTTTTCTAATCTCAAATTAAATATTAAATGGAGTGTATAATACTCAAATTTGATTCTAAGTCAATCAAAAATTTAATTCGATCCTACCATGACTACCTCTAAATATATGAAAATGTTACTCGATCATATATTAAATATAATAAAATAGTATATTAATTTGTTATCATAATATATTTTAAGAAATTTAAATAATTAATTAAAGAGACATGTAAATTAAGACTGTTTATGGGGGGATTACTATTAGTGTATTAAATAATAAACCATTTA
Source organism: Hibiscus syriacus (assembly GCF_006381635.1). Classification (NCBI taxonomy): domain Eukaryota; kingdom Viridiplantae; phylum Streptophyta; class Magnoliopsida; order Malvales; family Malvaceae; genus Hibiscus; species Hibiscus syriacus. The sequence continues at coordinate 1,433,294 of NW_024063176.1, forward strand.
TATTAATTACTTGAAAAAAGTATTTAAAATTAATACTTCATACATCACAATATTAAAAAATATTATTAAATTTAATTTATTATTTATTTTATAATATCATTTAAAATAAATTAAATTTTTGTAACTCTTTTCACTTTTGTCCCTTCTGAAATCTAATTATTTAATTTATAAGTCATTTTGAAATAGTTCTTTTTAATTTTGACTCTTTTAAAATTTTATAGTTCTATGTTGATCTTTCTTTTATTAAATTTATTATTTGATTTATCGATGTGTGTATATATTAGCAATGCATATTCATGCAATAAATAAGAATATTAAAATTTTAGATTGAATTTTAAAATTCACTAATGAATTTATCTATTGAGATTAGAGATGAATCGAGTTGATATTAGGGTAATAACCCTTGTAGATTTTTATATAATATATTTTATATGATTACCTAATCTATTTCTCTTAATTTTGTACCTTCTATATTTCTAATATAATTTATTAAAAAATTATATTGATATAAAATTTCCTACCCATCCCTACTTAAACTATGTTAATTTAAAACTATTTTTACTAAAATTTTCAAAAATAATATAGAATGGTATATTCTAGAAATCCAATTGCAAAGATAAAATGGACATTTTGATAATCTGTCAGCATGATCACAGCTTTATTTCATAAATGAAGACAAATTTTACAATGACAATGAAACCATTACAAGTACTGATGTGTCTGAAACTGATTCTGAAATATAACTATAAACTACAAATCTCTATGCTTGAAATATCAATGTGAAACAATTTTATTGTTGTAACCCATGGCTTACTTACATTTATTACATTTAGGGACGGATTTAAAAATATTTTCGAATATACATATATATACATATTTTTTATAGGAATAGACTCAAATAAAATTTTAAATATGTTTAATCAATAAAATAAATAATTAATAGAAAAAAATTTGATATTTAAAAAGAAATCATTCTAAATAAGACGTGATACCCATATAAAGTGACATAACTTTTTGTAAAATATAGAAAGTAATAATAGTTATCAATCTTTTAAAAGATGTAATTAAATCACAAAAAATATATTTTTATTTAATTAAAATTAAGATTTCAGTTAAACTTTGTTTTTAGTAAATAAAAATTAAAATTGAGTTCGAGTGTCGATTATGTGTGGAAAAGATTAATATTCCTACAATACTCATAAAACCGATGCTTACTTGATAGCAATTTTTCTATTGATAAAATAACTTCAGTGATTGAAAATGCCTTATAATATACGATTTTAACCAACTTTTTTTGGATTTGCGAAAATGACCAACAAATTCACAACGCAAACTCCAATTTCGCAACACAGGTTCCAAATTCGCAACGCGATTTTCCAAATTCGCTACGTGAATATGTAAATCGCAACGATAATATGTAAATCGCAACGTGAAGAGGTAAATCGCAACGCGAATATGTAAATTAGCAACGCGATTTTCAAATCCGCAACGCCAACTACCGATATAGGTAAACAGTACTATCGTAACACGATTTTCAAATTCGCAACGCTAATTACCGATATAGGTAAACACAATTATCGCAACGTGATTTTCGTTTTCGCAACGCGAATTTCGCAAATCGAATTCGCCAATTTCGCAACTTAATTGCCGACATAGGTAAACACGGTAGAAAAAATCCGGACAAAAATTCGAATTCACCAATTTGAAAACTGAGTTGCGAATTTGACAAATTCGTGTTGCGAAATGTAAAATCTCGCCTCTTAAAGAAAAAATCATTTCGACAGTTCGTTTGTTTGGTTAAAGTTAAACGAACGGACATGAACATACCCTCGTTCGTTTTTGTTCAATTCATTTACTAAATTCGCAACTCAGTTTTCAAATTGGCGAATTCAATTTGTGAAAATAAAGTTGCGAATTTGAAAATCACGTTGCGATAGTAGTGTTTACCTATGTCGGTAATTAGCGTTGCGAATTTGAAAATCGCGTTGCGAATTTGAAAATTGCGTTGCGATAGTACTGTTTACCTATATCGGTAATTAGCGTTGCGAATTTGAAAATCGCGTTGCGATAGTACTGTTTACCTATATCGGTAATTAGCGTTGCGGATTTGAAAATCGCGTTGCGAATTTACATATTTGCGTTGCGATTTACATATTCGTATTGCGATTTACATATTATCTTTTCGATTTACTTATTCGCGTTGCGATTTTGGAACCTGTATTGCGAAATTGGAGTTTGCGTTGCAAATTTGTTGGTCATTTTCGCAAATCCAAAACAAATTTATTAAAATAGTATATTATAAGGTATTTTCGATCACTGAAGTTATTTTCTCTTTTTCTATTCCAGTACAATAACACTATTTAATGTAGGTTTAAATTAAGATGAAAATCTCGAATTATCCAAAATAATATTAAATTCTAAATTTCTTTAAGATGAAAGGCCCAACAACCTTTTTCTTATTTTTTTTCTTTTCTTTTATTTTGTATTTTTATTGTAATAATATAATATGTAAAATAAGTCAATAATATTAATAAATTCGGACGAAACTGAATGTCTATCATTATGTTTCACATTTTTCCTATTTTTGTATCTATATGTTTTTCTAATATTTTATACAATTAAATATTCAATAAATTACAAATTTAGTAATTTAACTTTACTCACTCTCCTAATTCACTCAGTGTATCTTAAAACTTTTCAATTTCCTCACTAAACTTAATACATTAGGTTTTTTGGTCACTCAGCCGTTTTTTCACTAATAGCGTTATAAAGGAGTTGTTATATAGATGCAAAAGGATGTCTTTTGGCGATTTTTTTTAAACGGTGTCATTTTAACGCCGTTAACTATTTAACGGTAGAATTACAAAAAAATATAACGTATTAAGTTAAATAAAGAAATTGAAAACTTTAAAAGTTAAACGAGCAAAATAGAAGAGGGGATGAGAGCATTTTAAGAGACAAAACAAAAAAAAAAGATGAAAAAACAAGGTGGCTAGTGTTACTCTCACGCTTAGACCCTCCCAATTTTACAGTGTTTTTATAAAATGGTCACTACTCATCCTTTATTTGTTTGATATTTGGCATCATTTTTGCAATACTTTCAAATTAGTCACTGGTTTAGTTTATTCATGCCGTAATTGTTTTAATTTCGATAACTTGTTTTACATTCCTCTCAATTTAGTTACTGACTTGACATTTTTCTTGATATATTTGTTTTAATTCCAGCATGTTATTTTAATTTCTTTTAAATTGGTCACTGACTTGCATTTAATTTTATTCTAACATTTGAATCGACCTTGTGGCGACCCGATCCGGGGTGTGACCCACATTAGTATGGTCCGAACTCGATTAAGTTATAACAACTAACTTTACGACTTCTAACTACTGAACTATTTTACGGTACGAGTTAAATATTTACGGTACGAGTTAAATATTAAAATTAACACTAACTTTTTATTTCTGTTATTTAATTTTTATGCACCTTTAAATTTGTTTCATTTATTTTTCCTTTATTTTACTTTAATCCTTAAAATTCTAGCACTTTAATTCAGTATTTTATTTTTCAGGCCCTTGAATTTCCTGTTTTTTATTTAGTCCTTTTAATTTCCAACACTTTCTATAATTTTATTTATGCCTTTTAATTTACATTTCATCTTATTTTGGTCCTCACTATCACTTGTGGTCTATTTATTTCCAGTACCTATAGTTTTATTGTTTATATTTTAGTCATATTTATTATTTTTCATGTTTATATGGTATTTCAATCTTGGTTGTTAGTTTATAGAATATTCATGTTAGTCCCTTATTTATGTTAATAGAGAACTGATGCTTGATTTATATTTTGGATTTGAAATCGAACTTGCTTACCTTTATTATCACTACCTCTAGTTAGAAAATAGGAATCTTTGTAGATTTATAGCATGGTTGGTCCCTTACATTTTCTCTTATGTTCGATTAAATCTTTAACTAAAGTTTTATTGACTTAGTTGTTTAATTATTGTTTCTTTTAATTTATTCACCATGGTCACTACCCCTTTAAAGATATTTCTTCATTTTATTTACATGTATTATTACTTGAACTTTATTTTATTTAAGTCATAATATTTTTCTTACATATACGAAAGACAAATTTTGTTATAAGGAAAATCTATGAAGACATCTCAACTATAAGGGAAGCGTGTCTTCGAGGATTTTTCGCATAAAAATCCTTTTATATTCAATTGATTTTTACTTTGTCATGTTGATACTATACCTTTTTTAAAATTAAATGTATTATCAATAAAATTTAAAAAGAAGCACTGTTTTGTGAGGGGAATTTATGAAAAAATCTCCCAACTACAAGATAAATACATTTACAAATATTATTAGTACAAAATGGTGTAATTTATCTTTTAAAAATAATAATAATCTTTTAGGATAAATAAATAGTTTTTATTGTTAAATATTAATTATTCATAAAAGTCGTCGTGTGATGGGAGACTTCTTTAGTGTAAAGTCGTCTTCTCCTTACTATTGGCTTATTTATTTATTTAGAAGTCACCTTCTCATGACAATGATTTTCCCTTGTATATACAATAATAATACTGATAATAATTGTTATTATTATTACTATAAATTAATTATTTATATCTTATCTATTAATTAATTACTTTAAATTTAGCATTTTAGAGGTCTATATGTGACAATCTTTTAATTTAATTTGCTCTATTTATAATATTAGAATACGAACACACATTATTAATTAATGAATCTATTGTTTCGTCCCACTAAATCAATTGGTTGTAAGTTAAACAATTATTATTAAACTAGTAGTTCTACAAATTAAATCGAAAATCAACGATTTAACTAGTTCTACCTCTAATATACTTTTTATAATATTGACGACAAAATTATTTATGAGTCGAATTAGATGATATTCAAATCGAGTTAATAAAAAAATCTACTTTATGCTTATCTAAACCCATCCCCACCCGGAATATGAACCTAAAGTCTATAGATATGTTTTCAATATTTATCATTCACCTAATCCTTTTTCTTATTTTAAGGAAAATATTAAAGTGCAAACGATGTAATGATCTATTTGTTTTGTTGTGTGTGGTTGGACTTTGTTATAGATATTATTGCAACTTTAATATTTATTCATATTTTAATCAATTTATTTACTTTTGAATAATATAAATTTGTCAACTCTTATTTAGAAAATGACAAAGTGATAATATTTTTATGCAATTGTTTTTTAAAAAATTTAAAAAAATGCATCTTTCATGACGATATGGATTTTTATTCATTTGTTATAATATTAATGATATGTAAAATAATCAACTTCAAAAACTAAAAATACATTTTTATGACGATGTATATTTTTATTCATCTGTTATAATCGTTATAATATTAACCATATGCGAAAAGGGACATTTAACTAAAAATAATTTGGCATAAAAAATTATAAATTTTTTAGGGTAAATTATATTTGTGGCCGCTCAATTATGAGATATTTTAATCTAATTATCGATCTTTTAATTTTATCAATCAAATTATCTAATTATTTAAATGATATCAATCAAACTACTTATCGTTAACATTTGATGGAGAAGCTAACATGACAGTTAACATAATTGATATGATTATATATTTGGTCCTCTTTACTTAACTAGTGAAACATATCACCATCTAATAAGAGGATTAAATTTATTAAATTAAATTAAAATTAAAACTAAATTGATAAAATACATTTAACTACACATTAGGTCTTCATTAATTAGTTACAAATTTTAATAATTATCCTATATTATTATTTTAAAACCTCATATTTTGTACTAGTTAGCTTATTTTATTTCTAAATTAAATATATTTTATAATAAAAATAAACTAAACTATTGATGTAAATATCTTTTATTTAATATATATATATATATATATATGCATATTTATGGTTAAGTATGTAAATAATAAATGCCAAAGTCAACATCAAATTTAAAAATACATAGTTTCACGTACTATCTATGTATTATAAACATATAATTTAAATATAATTATGTTTTTGAGAATAATAAGATCAAATATATAGAGATGTATTATACGAATTAGTGACGAATATAGAAATATTTTGTTAAGATGAGTACATATATGTAAACGACATAAAATTTGTGAGTGGGTGGACAAATAAAATTTTAAGATGAACACTCTCAATAAAATAGAAAACTAACCGAAAAATCAAATTATATGAAAATAGTGGATATGTCACTGATAAATATGACTTTCTTAATCCAATTTTCTCTATCCATGATGTGAAAATTCAAATCTTAAAAGGAAAAAAACACTTTATCCCACTATATCAAATGAGTTATAACTATCGTTTTCTTTATTATGGTCTAGTCTTAGTATGTTTTGCTATTGTGTTCGTGAACTTTGAGAAAGGTATGTCGTGTATCCATTAAGATTGGGTTTATGAGTGTTTCAAGTAAGGGAAATTATTTTATACATAGGATGTGCAAATTTTATATAACTTTATCTATTTTGATACCATGTGTCTTATTAAGATTAAGATCTAGGGATGTAAGTTTTAGAGTTTATAACTTAATTACTTAGTTTAGGATTTAAGAATTAGAGTTTTAGATCAAAAATAAAAAAATATTTAATTTTGATTCGATTTCAAATATTTTTTTAATTTTTAAATATATTATAAAAACAATTAAAAACAATTTTGTAAATATATCAAGACAAAACAGATGGATTTGGTCCAAACTCACCTTAAAAAATTTAACAAAAAAATTCTAGTAACATATTTCAAAATCCAATTTTAAATAGAATAAAATCATCATAGAACGATTTCGGTTTTTTAGGTATAATGTTAAAATTCACCTCTAACAACAACAACAACAATAACAACAACAACAAAACCCTATTCCCATATGCAATGGGATAAGGAGAGGTAGGGTAGTAGGTTGCCCCCAACGCCAGGTTGAGAGCAGTTTCTGTGGAAGACCTCCGGCAGTCAGAAAATTAGTAAAGACAAAATACAATGCATGTATTGTAACATCCCAAAACTAGAGCAAGTGACTAAAATTGGAAGTTTTGAAAATTTGAAGTCTAATTTCGAAAGATCTGAAAATTCAGAGACTTAATTAGGAATATTTTGAGGATTGTTTGATAAATATGTAAGGAAGTACGGGTAAATTGGTCTTTGCAAAGAAAGATTTTTATTATCTTTTTATAAAAGAGATAACCACGTGTAAATGGAAAAGAAAATTCTGGAGAGATGGAGTTCAATTTCTTCTTCTTCCCGTGTCTTCATGTATAAAGTGAGTTGGATTTAATTTGCTTGTTTCTTCAATCTTATGGTTTCTTTTGATTCTTGAGTGATAAGAAAGAGTAAGGGAAGATTTATGGTGACCTAAAACTCCAAACTGAACAAGTTATAAGAGATTAAGAAAAAGGAGTTTTTAAGTGAATTATTGAAATAGAAGGAGTTAACAGAATTTGAAGTTAAATTTGACTTGTCAAAGGGTTAATTAAGAAGTTATAGGTGATAGAATTGAATTAAGAACACATGGAAAATTTGATGAAATTCTTTTATTCAAGAACTATGGTGAATTATGAGGGATAGTGAAGTGTTATAGTGTTATAAGAAGGTTTACATATGTATAGATAAGTTTTAAGGCATAAGGAGGGGTTAATAAGTAGAATTTGAGGGCAAAGTAAGAATTTTCGGGCTCAAATGGAATTTCTGGGTTATGTGCATCGATGCATCTTCAATGTGTATCGATGCACTCTCAAATAAATGAATATCGAATGCAATTAGTGCATCGATGTACCCCCTTCAGATTGAAACATCGAAGGTGATTTATGTACCGATGCATGGGTAGTGCATCGATGCACATGTTAAGGGATGCATCAATACACTGTAGAATGTACCGATGCACTTCAAGGGAAAATAGAATTAGACCTTTCTTTTGGTCTAAGAAATGATAGATTAGAATATATCAATTGGATACTGATATGTATCAATGTATGATTATATAGATATAGGACACAAACAAGTTCCAGGATGACTATCAAGTTAAGATTCGATCGAAAGAAAGTAATCATAAATGGGATTGGAACTTAGTGAGGCCAAGGTGAGTACATCTTATTTTATAGAATGATATGGAAATTGGACTTGTGATAAGTCTATTTCCGATAGTTAAAGTGCATGAAGTCTTGATTATAAGTAGGTGAATGACATGAAATGTATGTATGTTTGATTATATGAGTGGATATGTTTTTGTATGTGCTATTTGTGATTATATGTATTACATGATTTGTATGTGTGCATGACTATATAATGGTGATACGAACCTATATGCTAAGCCCTATAGAAACTATGATATATGAGTTATAAAATGAAGAACTATAGAATCCCTATGAGAAGGATTATAGAAGTTATATGGAACTGAATTAAATAAATAGAATAATCTAGTATTTAAATATTGTGAGATAAGTGATATAAGTCATATGTTATTGTAAAGGTTAGTATTATAAATCATGTAAATTGATAAAAGGGAAATGAGATAAGATAAGTAGCAATTACCTATAAGATTCAAATAAGGTTATTTGAATATGCAGCATAAACTATATATGGGTAAATTAGATATTCTATGATTTACGCATGAAATGAACATAAGATATAGTCAGATGAAATTATTATGTGATATGAGTATATGAATATGTTAGAGAAGTAATATAGGAAGGTCGATATGTTGAATGAAACTATGATCTAAAACTGTTAGGTTTTTATATGATATGAAGTATAGTATTAAAGTACTTGAAATCATGTGAGGATGATATAGAAATTAGAAATATAAATTATATGACATTAATGTATCAATTATAGGAAAATGAGTACATGATGTTGTAATAAATTATAGAAATTGGGGTAATGAAATTATATGAATAAGTGAAAGAGCAAACTAAGTTAAGCGACATTGACCTAAACTATATTATGAATTAGTGGTATAAGAATATGATATAAAATATGCAATAAAAATCTATGTGTTAAATGATAAATATAACTTATTAGAAAAAAATATAAGACATGAGACTATGAGTATTGAATACGTATCTATGTGATATGACCTATGAGATCATATGAAATATTATATGACTATGTGATTATATGAAAAAGAATACAATTATATGTGATAAGCTCTGTGATATGTGAATCATATGAAAATGTTCTACACGTAAGTGAACTATGTGTCTATATGTATATGTGATATGTGATTTATATGATAATGAGACTATGTGTATATGTGAATGTATGATAACATAAATATTAATCCCATGTTATGTGACATGAGAGCTAGACGTATAGTTGGCATGCCAAGAGTCGAGGGTATACGCGGTCCTTCGGAACATATATGTATTCTTTGGAGCATGTGTGAGGTCTTTTGAGACACATACTTGATCTTTGGCATATGTATATGATTCTTAAGGAATTTTCTACGTGGTCCTTAGGGACAATCTTATATAGCACTATAGTGCAATTCTACGCGGCACTACGGTGCAATTCTACGTGGCACTTTGGTGCATTTATACGAGCTGTGGTGACAGCATTAGTGCACAACCTCTATAGACTCACATATCTATAGTTCTCACATGTGTACATGGGCTAATAAAGGGATAACTTTGAATACAACGTATGTAATATATATGTATATGATGTGTAATATGAATTGTATGATATGATATATGTGTGTTATGGATGATTGAATCTGTTACATGATATACATGAATGTATGTTAATGTATATGTATATGTGAATGAATATAAATGGCTTATAGGATGATATAAGAATCTGTTATGAGATATAGAATATGAATGTAAGAGACTATAGGAGTAAAGAGATAAGAGATGTAAAGGATAATAATATAAGAGTATGATAAATACGTAAATGATGACATGTGTATATAAGTAAATGATTTATAAAAGAATATATGAGATGATATGAAGTGTATATATATATATATATATGTGTGTGTGTATTATGCTTGTATATAATATGTTAGTAGAAATTGTTCATGCATGATCACGCATTAGAGTTCTATTATATGTTTTATGCCTCACTAAGTCATCGACTTATCATGTGAGTTTTTCACACGCAGATTACAGAAGGTGAATATAGAAGCTGAGAGGAGCAAGACAGGTCAGTATCTTCCTTACAAAGTTCATATCAGAAAAGAAATGTTTGATATGTATTTTATTCTTTTAGATGCATTTGACATGTAATATAAACGATTTCAATTGTATATGCTCTGATAAGTGTAAAAACTTTTATTTTGAAATAGTATGAAGTTTTCTTTAACGGGGATTTTTTTATTATTTTGAACAAGTAAAGGTTTAAAAGTTAATGTGACACCTCGGACTCGGATCCGGGTCGTATACGGGTTGGGGGTGTTACATGTATAAATAAATAAATAAATACATAGTTGAACAGTCTTCATATGCGCGTCTGTAATGGGAAGTAATCCCTGCAAATAAATCCCTGCGTAAAAATCTCTGCATATAGACAGAAACGTAAATCCCGGCTAAATTTAAAATGAGGAAACATGAAGAGAATGATACACCGTAGTCAGCGATAGCAGTGTACGCGAAGGAATAAAGTCAAATGGGTTAAAACCTAAACTAAGACAATACTACTCCGCTACCCTAGTTCTAAGCCTTCATAAATTCAATGATAAAAACGTATAAAAAGCAGAAGTCATTTGATAAAATAATCACTTTGTCCTCCATTCTTTTCTCTAAGCATTTTGGTTTCGCAATATTTCATTTTGGATAAAATATTCCCTGATTGAATGAAAACTGTTAGTTAACTAACGGTCGACGCTTGTTGCTCACATGTCACATGTACGTAAGTGATGACGTGTCACGTGCTATGTCATCATTTACATACATGTGGCATGTGACACATCATCACTTTGAACACATGGCATGTGATACACCATCACTTTAAACACATGGTATGTGCCACATCATCTTTTACATACACATGGCATGAGACACGTCATCACTTATGTACACGCAATACGTGACACAACATCACTTATGTACACATGGCACGTGACACATCATCTCTTATGTACATGTAGCATTCGACACGTCATCACTCATATACGAATGGTATGTGCCTATGTCATCATTTAGACATATAATATTTGTCACATTGGACAAATTAATAACTATTTTATCTCAAAATAAAATGCTAGAAATTAAAATACTCTTAAAAAAAAGTTTTAAAAGTGAATAAAAAAAGTCACTTGCCTTGTTTTTTAAAATGGGAGAATACTTGGCCTATATAAAGCTCCCAACCATGGTTACTCGAGTCGTCTCAGGCACACAACAAAACTTAGAAAATCAGAAAAGAAGGGAGAAAAAGAGTGATGGACAACTACATAGCAAGCAATTGGAGAAAACTGAGCGGCGAGAACAACTGGGAAGGTCTCCTTCAACCTCTAGATTCTCATCTTCGCCGCTATATCATTCACTACGGCCAAAGGGCTGGAGCTGCGGTAGACCTTTTCAACAGTGACACCTATAAACCTAACGCCTCCGAAGAAAACTTCTTCACCAGGGCATGTCTCGTGAAAGGAAACCCATTCGAGTACGACGTGCGCCGCTTCATCTATGCTGGCTCAAAACATGTAAAGCCAGCATGGATCGGATATGTAGCGGTGGCCACCAACAAAGGGACGCGCGTTCTGGGAAGGAGAGACATCTTGGTTGCTTGGAGAGGAACCAAAACAGCCTCGGAGTGGGGCAATAACTTCCAATTTTTTCCACGAGTATCGGGTTCAGACCTATTCCCGGGTCAGACTGCAGTTATGATGCACAAGGGTTTCTACTCTCTTTATACTGGAAAAATACCAGTTTCTACTCGTGATAAAATTAGTGCCAGAAAGCAGGTATCTTCTTGTATACTATTATACCTCTTTTGAATCTCTTCTACTCCCCATATCAAAACATCTAAAGAATTCTTTCATTAGAAACCTCTCGAAAGATCTCGAGAACCTAGAGCCTTATACCTCTTAGGAAATCACAACTCTTTGACATAAAATTTTAATAAGAACAAGATTTTAGGTTAAGGGACAAATTTATAAAACTTTAGAAAAAGAGAAATTTATAAATTTTAAGAAGGGTGAAAACATATTATTAATTGAAAATATAAAGAAAATATATTAATTTAAAATTTTAAGGTGAGGCAATTGTCTCTCTAAATGAAAAAAATCAATCGATAGTTTATCACAAACAGACTTGTCTATCATACCAACTTATAAATAGTCACCATTGACTTCCACCATACACCTTCACATTAATATTAAGGATCATTATAAAATTGTTTGATAAAGACCGGGAGAGGGTATCAATATCTCATATTCTCACATCCATCTTTTCTCCTTAAAAAAAAAAGAGAAAACGTCGACATATAGGAAAATTAATAGGAAAATAACTATTGATCTCTTGTTACCTTGCTATTTATATACACAGGTCCTGGACGCGATAAAGGAACTCGTGGAGGAGTACAAAAATGAAGAAAAAAGCGTAACAGTAACAGGCTTTAGCTTAGGTGCAGCACTTGCAACGCTGACTGCAATGGACATAATTACCAATGGATATAACAAGACCATCACAGGTGAGCCGTTCATGGTCACAGCGTTTACGTTTGGCGGTCCACGCGTTGGAAACGATGGTTTCGCAAGTGTATTCGATACACTCGGTCTTCGTCTTCTTCGTATCAAAAATGAAAAAGATTTCATCCCCAGTATTCCACTGGTACCATACAAGAGCGTTGGAAATAAGTTGGCTGTTAACACCTCGGTCTCAGATTACTTAAACCGCAAGGTTTTTTGCGGGGCATTGTTTTCACAACAACAACAACAACAAGATGACACTTGGCGTCGGCTATCTATTGTATTGTTGGTGGTGCTCATGATTTTTGAACCCGATTGGTCACCTCCCCGTTGGTTCTTAATAATGATAATAATAATAATAATTATAAATTGGCTGAACAAAGAAAGAAAGTATTGTGGCGATGGAGGTGAATTTAACCGCATGGACTATGAAGATGAAGATGAAGATTTAGATCCACAAGAACTTATGATCATAGGCTCTGAAGATGGAGGTGTACGTAAAATCAACTGCATGGTCTCTCATGCAGATGCTACTTCACTTAACGTCAAGACCAGCAAGCTCGGAGAAAACTACAGTTGTCACAACATGGATGTATATCTGCATGGAGTTGCCATCAAAGACATCGACTACACCACCACGGCGGATGAACTAGATCATGATATAGCACTCGTGAACAAATATTTCAACCGTGTGCTTCCCAGGTACAAAATTCCTCCAAATTGGTGGAAAGGCGAGAATCGCAGAAAGATGGTTCAATTAAAGAATGGTCGTTGGAAGGTCAGGTCGGGTCAGACTTAAGCTATGAATTTAGGGTTTCTCTAACTCAAACTTGTATATGAAGTTCATAGTTAAGCTACATTAATAAAACTTGTTATGTAATGTATTAAAAGAACTTATGTTTGATGTTTTCAATTATATTCAAGTTTGATCTCTTTTATTTTATGTATTTATTGGTTCATTGCCTCATTCTAATCATCAATTCAATTTTAGAATTCTTTAATAAGTATCAACAATAAGGGATTAATCTAGGACGTCTTTTGGATTAGAAGTAAATTATTAATTTTCTTAGGATTAAAATATAATTTTATCATTTTTTTAACTTATAACATTATAATTTTTAGAAGTGTTAAAATTTTTATACTTATTACGAATATTGACACTTAATTATAGGTGATTAGGATGAACTATAGTTAGTTTAGAATAATTTTTCCTATAAATTTTGGATTTTATGTCATCTCTCCATATCCATATAGCATTTGATTATCTTGTTAATCTATGTTTTCTTTGGACCCTCGGACAACAGACACTCACAATCACTGAAGACAAATTGTGATTGAGTTGTGGTGATGTCAATTTGTCGATGAGTCATCATTGTGTTATGCATTTTTATGTTAATGGTGTTTATCTTTCATCCTCGACAAATGATTTTTATTTACATCTATCATTGGTTTAGATTATTTGGTTGTGCGGTCGGATTTTGTTATAGATATTATTAGAACGTTTATATTAATTACATCTTTTTCAATTTATTTACTTTTAAATAATATAATTTTGTCCAACTCTTACTTCGAAAATGACAAAGTGACAAAATTTTTATGTAATTGTTTTTTAAAATTAAAAAATGCATCTCTCATGACGATGTGTCTTTTTATTCGTTTGTTATTATATTAGTCGTATGCAAAGTTTTGGGTTTAAGCTACTCAAGTATAAGACCGAGTTGAATTGAATTTAATCTATGAATTTAGGGTTTCTCTAACTCAAATTTGTATGGGAAGTTTAGACTTAATCTATATTAAAACTTATGTAATGTATTAAAAGAATTTGTGTTGATGTTTTCAATTATATTTAAGTTTCTATGGACCAAACGGCCTCAGTAGTTAAAGGATTATTGTTATTTCTTGAGACAAATGCAGCGGTGATTGAGTGTTCATTTCAAATGGTCGAGAGTCTTTGAATGGATAATACATTGTATTCACTCTAATCTAATAAAAAATTATATTCAGTTTGCTCTCTTTAATTTATTTATTGGTTCATGTCTCATTTTAATTATTAATTCGATTTCTGAATTCATTTTCAAGTATCAACAATTAGGGATTAATTTAGGAAATTTTTTGGATTAGAAGTAAATTATTGTTTTTTAAGGGTTAAAATATAATTTTATTATTGTTTTAACTTAACTATATATAGATTATTAGGATGAACTAAACTTGGTTTATAGTAATTTTTTCTATATCTTTTGGGCTATAGTTTTAAAACTTATCAAGATTATTGAAATTTTTTCTTAAAAAGATTGAAACTTTAACTAAAGGGGTTGGTTCAAGTGGTAAGTAGTTTAATATCACGTAAACAAAGTCTTGAGTTTGAGTTCTTGTGTATGCAAAAACTCTCTGTTGGGAGACTCACCTCCCAAAGTTAGATGTACGACCCGGGTCAGTTCTGATTAGTCGAGGCGAAGTCTTGAAACTAGAAGAACAACAAAAAAAATTGAAACTTTCAAGTAATTTCTATATTTTGTGTCAATTTTAAATATTTTTAATATATATTTTTTAAATTCTCCCTCAAAATTATAAAAAAGATGACCTCTAAACTTTTTTACAAAGCCCCTCTCAAATTGTTTTCCCAATATCCACCGTTGACAAATAGGATAGTTTACCCAAACGAAGATTCGAGCGCAAACACAAGACAATCAAAGGCATTAATCGGAAATAGGAATGAGCACGGGACTTGATCAATGCTTTCTGTAGACATCCGTTTTTGTCCGGGTATTTTCTATTTAATTTTCTATTTATTATTATTATTATTATTATTTAATATATATTTACATTTTGCAGGCCAATTCCCGAAGCCCAATTACAGCTCAAGCCCAACAAACCCATCATCTCCAAAATAGATTACAACCCAACAATTGGCTTGGCCCAAAGACCAGAAGCCCACTGGTAACCCGAATCGACCCAAACCCAGACCCGAATCAGACCCGACCTGAGCACATATGACAACCCAACTAGGGTTTTCTCTCATGCTCCAGTCGCGTCGCCATCAACCCTCTAACTTCCCACTGCCGAGCCATCGAGTCGTGTCCAACATCAGCTCTGAATCTGCCGATTGTTCCCACATGCGCCACAGTGATCAATCCATCAAATAGCAACCCCATCAGTCCTAAATCAAACCAAATCAGAACAACAGTAAACCTAATATTAAAACCCATTTAAAAAAAAGTCCTAAATCTCTAAATATCCGGTTTTTGGTACTAACCCGAGCCTAGAAATCATTCCTACCGAATAGAGATGATGATTCTCATCCAAGTACCATAAAAAACATACATGCAATGACAAAAGAGGGAAACCGAGAGTTTTTTTTAGAGTCAAACCCTCAATATCATTCGAACCAAACACCAAGAGAGGACCAAAAAAAGAAATCGTAGAGAGAGATCATACTGAGGAGGTGGGTTTATCGGAGGCCGTGGAAGCACGACGGTCATTGTGTTTTCAGTTTCTTTCGAAAGGTAAGTAGTTGGATCTAGGGGATTTGGGCCATTTTTAGGTTAAGTTGGCTTGGGATCTAGGTTGAGGGTGATGAAAGGAGGGTTTTAGGGTATTCGGGGTCTTACTGATAACCGTGTGCTGCCGTGGCTTGGGATCTAGGTTGAGGGTGATGAAAGGAGGGTTTTAGGGTTTTAGGGTCTCACCGACAATCGTGCGTCGCCGTGAGCGTCGTCGGCGACGACTATCTCATCTTCCCCGACGAGATGAAAACCAGAGAGTTTAAGAACTCTCCCTCCCTCTGTTTTTGAGAAAGTGACCAAATGAGGGGGGATAATAGGAAACAAAGCCCATTTTTGGGTTTATATAGTTCACGCAGAACGACGTCGTTCTGGGGGGACCTTATGCGTGTTTTCGGAGTGTGGGTTAACTACACGTTAGGTCCCCAATACTTTGTAACCGCGTGTTTCAACCATTAAATGAAGTTCTAATTTCTTTGATTTCGAGCCTTACTTATGTTTTAGTCCTGTTATTACCTGCTATTATATTCTGGTTATTATTTGATTTTGGTCATAATATTTGCTATTATTTCATTTTTGTCCCTGTGTTATATTTGGTTTAATTATGATTCGGCCTTCATGTTTGTGATTCATGGCATTTTAGTCCTAAGTTTCATTGTTGGGTTATTTTCATTCCTAGTGTCTTAATTTGTTTAAAATATAGATTAGGGCTCTGGTATGTTCATATTTTCTGATTAGGTCCTTTAAATTTTTGTTTTTCAGTTTGAACCCTTCAAATGTCTGTATTTTTTATTTTAGCCACTTTAGTTTCGGTTTATTTATTTTAGTCCTTAACTTTCTGTTTTTACTATTTATACCCTTTAAGTTTTTGTTTTGTTGTTTTAGCCATGTAAATTTCTATTTTTTTCCATTTTAGTCCCCTAGGTTCCTATTTTTACTATTTTAGTCTCTAAGTTTTTATTTTTGCCATTTTAGTCCCTTTAGTTTCTTTTTTTTATTAATTTAGTCCTTCAAATTTATGTTAATTTTATTTTAGTCTTGTAAATATTTGTATTTTAATGATTTCATTTTAGTTTGTAATGTTTACTTATTTTTATGCTAGTTATTTATGTATGAATGTATTTTACTTATTTTTATGGTTATGTGTATTATGTAAATAATATTTTCAATTCTATTTAATAAGATCATGTTATTTTGTATTTTAATTACATTTATTTCCATTGTATTTTATCCGTGGTTGAAATAGTCGAATCGTTTCAAGGACACGTATTCGTAAAATGAGCGTGGAAAGTACCACTTAGTCGAAGTGGTGCGATCCTGTACGACATTTTAACGACATAGTAACTTGAAATAAATCGAGTTTATGTTACTAATTAATTTATTTTAATGATGCAATGTGTGTTATTTTAATTCACAATTTATTTCATTGTATGCAAAATGCAAATAATCAATTTTCATTTGTATTTAATTCATATTTATTAATGAGGGAATATTCTTTTATTGATAAAAAATAGTTCGAGTTAGCTTTTCCGATGGAAGATTGTTAATTTCGAGATTTCTTTTCAATGTCAAAGAATTTTATCTAATTAATTAATTCGAAACAAATTAATTAACTTTAATAAATGGATCGCATTTTAACTTTATATTCATTTCATCATTTCCACCATGTACGACAACGTGTAAGAGATACAGTACCAATTTTGGGCGCTATGGGATGTTAATCCTTCCCCACGCGTAATCGACTCCCGAACTCGTTTTAAATGAATCTTTGTAAACGCAAACCATTTTTGTCTTAAAAAATGATTTTTCTTAAAATTGTTTTTAAAAGACATTTTAGATATTCGACCTACCTAACACAAAGGTCGATGGCGACTCTTTTTCAATTTAATTCAAATCAATCCAAAATTCCCAATTTTTCCAAATTAAAGTCATAATTATTTTTTAAAATAATATTTAATTGTTCTACCTAAAAATGGTTATGACAGCTTGGCGACTCTACTGGGGACTTTTTAGAGAGTCAAGTTGTAGGTCGCTTACACATTGTCGTTGTGGTCGAAATTATGAGTTCGAGTCTTTAGTTAATTTATAATTCGTTTATTGAAGTTTTTGATTGCTTTATTTTTTAACTTTCATATTAACATTTGAATTTTTGCTTTCAGATCGATCCAAGTTTTTGTCGAGTTTTATCTCTTTTTCGTTTTTGAGTCAAATGTAGGTACGTTCCTTTTCACATACATCACGAACATTTGCATAACATAAGCTCTAGACACGAGCTTCGATTCAAATTAGTCGGGGTGAATGCTTTACTCTCGTAAGAATTTATTCTTCGTATGAGTTTTAGCAAATAACCCATGAGATACATACCTTATACCTTCGTAGGAATTTATTCCTCGTATGGGTATAAGGAAGTGAATCCCCTCGAATTGAACTCGTTCCGTTCGAAACCTGTAACAGGTAAGGATCGAGGGTTTGGCAACCCAAGGGGACACCGACATCAAGGACAATTCGAGTTCCTTTTTCCTGTTAGAGCCAAAGTGTCACAACCCAATATGTGGTTAGGTTTCTTACGGTTTAAAATGTGAAATGATATAAAATTGGTTGGAAAATAATTGTTTTATTAGATCATTATTTTATTAAACAAATGGAGGATAATGAATTAGGTAGAATGTGGACAAGTTGTTGGGTGAAATATGATTAAAATAAGGATAATGGCATTCCATGATTGAAAAAAAAAACATTTTTCAAGCTTTGAAAGTTGAAACCCAGAAGAATTCTATAATCAAAACCGAAGGAAGTGGTAACCTGTTTCACCTTCACCCCTGTTCAACAGTCGCATCTTATTCAGAGGAGACCCAGAAATTTTGAGGCTTTGTTTTAGATTCTCTCTTGAATTTTGATTCTTTTGGGTGGAGTTTTTGAGAGGATGATAAAGTGGTGGTGGGTTTTAGCTTTCCAATTGGACGAGTTATTTGTTAGCAATTGTTCATCTTTTATATGGGTTCTACGTAAATAGCACCGCCGTTGCCGTGGACCTCCCTCAGGCTCTGAGTGATCAGATTTTCAAGGCTAATGCAAGCTTAAGAGCTGAAAAAAAAAAGATCCCTCTACGACCAACGTTGATGATCTGCCTCCTATTGTTTTGGTTTATGGCATTTTTGGATTTGGCAAAGGAAAATTTGGAAGTTTTTCATATTTTGAAGGGGTTGAAAAGAAAGATGAGAGGGTTGTTATGCCAGATTTGGGGTCTCTTACAAGCATATATGATAGGGCTCATGAATTGTTCTATTATCTAAAAGGTGGGAGAGTTGATTACGGTGAAGAACATAGCAAGGCTTGTGGCCACTCTCAGTTTGAACGACTTTATGAACAAGCTGAGAAATTGCTGAAACCCAGTTGTGTTGTGAAATACTGCTTTTATTTTGAGTACTTAGTGTTGTTTCAATGGGGGATGTTATCGAGGATTCAAAAATAGAGCCAAAAGAAGTGGATGTGAAGATGAAAGAGAATTCTTGTAGCTCTGTTAAGCTCGACCATGAGGTGTATAGGTAACTCGTCGAGATGGGGAAGCGGGATTTGGTGAGAGTAAGCGATGATGGAGATGACCAGCGGAATACTACAAGTGATGAGGAGTTTAAGGTGATTCGAACCAAGTATGTTGGTTCTCGGACGACGACCAGTGACGACGGTTGATGCGATGATCATCGACATTCAACTACCTATCGACGAGGCTCCCTTGTTCATCTGCAGAATACGGCTTGAAGCTTTGAATATTAAGTAAGGGAATTGAAAAGAAATGAAGCAATGAAAGAATTCACGTGTTTTTGGGAGTTGATGATAAAGTGTGAAGGGTAAATCGCAACGTGAGTCCTCCATGTGTGGTGAGAATCAACCTTGTCATCTAGTTTTCATATAGTTATGAATGTTGCTTAATGGTTTTAATAAAACTATTTTGGTCACTACCCTTGGTGGCTAATTATTAAATTGACCCCATAAAGTATTAATTTTGTCAATTAGGAACCCTCTTTTATAAAAAGGAATTCTAATAAGTTATTTTTATGGCGAGGGAAATTTATTTGGATTCAAATTCAAAATTTGTTCGAGGGGAAAGGAAGAAGTCCGAAGGGTGATTGATGTAGCTCAGTAATCGAGGTAATACTTTACTACCTCTTTATGCTTTATGGAACATGTGAAAATGGGTAAATGCATGAATAAGATAATGTTGGTCTCATTTGGGTAGTTAATGAATTTCTACACTCGATCCGAACACAGTAGGAATTTGGTAACTGATTATGGTTCAAATAACTTTTATAAGAAATTGAGGAATTGTTAGAATTAAATTACAAGTTTATGATTAGTGATAAAGAAATCAGCCATGAATTTGTAACTTATATTTTATATCATCAAAGGTCAAATGTTAAAGGTACTTGGATGGGAAATTATGAGAATACTCCGGTAGGGTAAAATTACGAAAATACCCTTAAGTTGTAAGATGTCAAGAATGTCCCTAGAAGTTGATTAATAACTTTGAAAGGATATAACTACATATGTGCATAAGAAATGCTAGTTTGCTTAGAAAATTTGGATAATCGGTTTTCAACCCCAAGAGGGTTTATGCACGATACTAGAAGTATGTTAAGGAATCATTTCAAGATTTGAGAATGTTCTGAAAAGAAATTAACCATAGGATCTTTGAATTATAGTTATTTTCTTAAAGAGTTAATACTGAAATTTTCTAGTAAAAATATTACGAAAATGCCCTTGAGAGGTAAAATAGTTTGAATTGACCCCGAATGAGAAAGTACTTTGAGGATTCATATTTAACTCGATTATGTACGGATTTGGTTGTTAAGATCTTGACTTAGTGAAGAAAAATTCTTGATATTCCGTTGGTCAAAATCTGAGAAGGTACTTGACCCAAAAATATCCAAGTTTTTAGTAAATACCTGAAGATTAGATTATCGGGGGTGTTCTTTTGTCAAAATTGTTCGAATGGACTGATATAAATGATAAGTTTGAATTCAATAATAAGATCGGACGGAAGAAAATGATTGTAATACGTTGGATCTGTAAAATGACCAGAATACCTATAATGGAAATAACCCAAGAATATCACCAAGCTCAAGAATGATTGGATATCTTCAAGCTCTGAAATAAATGGAATAAAACTGAGCACTAGAATTACCAAAATACCCTTATGGCCTAGACTAAGTAAATGTTTTGGATTAATTAAGGAATCCAAGTAAATATGGGTATTGTATTACCCTTAAAAGTTATAGATCACAAATTAAGTGAGTTGATCACCCTTAATGATATGTCAGTACCTGATCTCCACGGATATTACTTGAATGAGTGTTCATCTATTCAAGTTTGGCTCGATGATAATTTTTTGAAGTATTCCGCTCAGCTCAACTCTAGATCGCGTTAAGCACTAAGAATTAGATATTTGTTCGACAAATCAACCACGAAGACCGAACTAAACAGAAGTACAATATGTATCCGAAATTTATAGACGTCCAAATTAATTTGGAAAACTCTGAAGTAACTGGAATGGATTTGACTACTAAGTGAAATAATTAACCTTAATAACTAAGATTTTAATAAGTGATTTGGATGAGTCTAGAAACGTAAATGAACATACACGATGTATTGTTCTTCTGGATCATGAACTATAAATCAAGCAAGTCAGTATTTCATGATATGATGGAAGCGTAAAAATGAAATTAAGACATTGGAAGATCTATTCAGTGATGATTCTGAAGATGATCTATGTATAAGCATTTTTGGTATTAAAGTGTAAATACCCTAGAAGGACAACGAAATGACCAGTCGATAAGTATTAGTTCTGGGAACTATTCATCTATGAGTTGTTCGATAATCTGATCAATCGACATAGATTGTAAATGTCCTGAACCTTCAATTCTTCCTTATCAGCTCAAGTTATATTCTGAATAACTGATAATTTCGTTAGTTATTGAACTATTCCTCTAGTGATTCTAAAATTCTGACATTCTATCGGTAAACTGAAGATCCTTGTTTCTTTGCACAATAAGATTATCCAGTATCTCTGAAGAATATCTGATAAATATTCTGATCCTCTAGTATGTTCCACATATACTACATGATAGTTTTTATACATTTCAAATGAGTTTAACGAAAGTATTGATTTATTGGTTTATGAACCATGGCAACATGGTATGTGATCTCCGATTACGGTTTTCATCGAAAAGTATGAATTATACATGATTTATGAAATAATTGAATTTACTGGTTTATAAATTATGGTTACCTGAAATGTGTTATCTGGTTTCCTGTTTTCACTGGAAAATATGAATTGTTCCTGATTTATGGAATCATGGAATTTAGTAGGTGTGCAGGTGGGTGTAAGGTTCTGTGGAACCTATACATTACGGAGTGTTGGTTGGAGGGAATAATATGTTTTTTAATAAACGTTTTATGGGAGGGTATTGTTGGAGGAAGTTATCGTTACTACAGGCTCCTCTGCTTTGTGCTCAGGGTAAGTCCTTATTTGGTGTGTAGGTGTGTGTATGGTTTTGGGGAACCTACACATTATGGAGAGTTTGGTTGGAGGGATTAATATGGTTTTTGAATAAAAATATGTTTTTAAACTACTACTGTTTAAAAAGAAAAGATTTGTATCTCTTCACTGATTTTATGGGAACACACTAGATAACATATTCTGATCTCCTGAACCTAGACATCCAAAATATTTATCTAAACTGAAAACTCATTTTCTGTTACCACCTGAAATATCAGTAGGAGCTTCGCTCAGCATAAAAATCTATAGATATCTGAACCAATAAGGAAATATATATTTATATGTATCTGCACGTTCTTCAGCATCATCTGGTAGTTCTGTATTACTGAGCTTTTCGAAGCTCACTCTATTACTCAACATTTCAGGTTAAAAGAATTATACCAGTGCAACTATCGTCATCAGTATAGGAGTTCTTCCAGCGTTGTTTTCAGAGAATGATACATGTGATTAGGGGGCATGTAATTGTATTTTGTTTTATATACGAGTATTAAAATATGTTTTATTTCTGCATAATGATAAATTATTTTATAAGTTACATGTTTTAATAAAAGTTTTAAATTTTTCGCTATTTTTACAGTGGGTCACTCCGGTGGCCCTAATGTGACACTCCAGATCGGATCGGGCTAACCG
Organism: Hibiscus syriacus; assembly: GCF_006381635.1. Classification (NCBI taxonomy): domain Eukaryota; kingdom Viridiplantae; phylum Streptophyta; class Magnoliopsida; order Malvales; family Malvaceae; genus Hibiscus; species Hibiscus syriacus. The sequence goes on from NW_024063176.1 coordinate 1,456,645, forward strand.
CATCAGTCTGAGGGGGTTACATTTAGTGGTATCAGAGCTATGGTTTGAGTGAAAAATTTTCCAAAAAGACCGGTCGGTCGAATTTCAAAAAGATGTTTGATCAGTACATGCCCCTAGACTACAATCGTATCTATCTGAGCCGGAACTCCAAGGTCGAGTCCCTATCTGTAACGAGTAAACCGAAGTTTCTATCCGTTAAAACTCTACCTTTGCAAAAAGGAATACTAACAACTTTTATTTGAATTTTGTGAAGTACCTCCTGAGCCATGTGAGTTACTAATAGGAGAAATTTCGATCCAACTCCAGAAATGAAATTGGGATACAAGCCTAATTTCGTAACCAAGGCTAGATTATTTCCACAATGATGAATTTGTTATGATTCTTTTATTGGAATAAGAGAGAGAGTTCTGATGAGAATGTATGCTCAGCTAGTTAAGGATTAGTAAAGAACCTGTACTTTTGTAAAAGCAACTGAAAGATATGAAAGAACTGATAGAAGTTTCATTTATGTAATTATGTGACATGAATGAATTTCGAGGACGAATTTTTTTTAAGGAGGGGAGAATTATCACAACTCAATATGTGGTTAGGTTTCTTGCGGTTTAAAATGTGAAATGATATAAATTTGGTTGGAAAATAATTGTTTTATTAGATCATTATTTTATTAAACAAATGGAGGATAATGAATTAGGTAGAATGTGGACAAGTTGTTGGGTGAAATATGATTAAAATAAGGATAATGGCATTCCATGATTGAAAAAAACATTTTTCAAGCTTTGAAAGTTGAAACCCAGAAGAATTCTATAATCAAAATCGAAGGAAGTGATAACCTGTTTCACCTTCACCCCTGTTCAACGGTCGCATCTTATTCAGAGGAGACCCAGAAATTTTGAGGCTTTTTTTAGATTCTCTCTTGAATTTTGATTCTTTTGGGTGGAGTTTTTGAGAGGATGATAAAGTGGTGGTGGGTTTTAACTTTCCAATTGGACGAGTTATTTGTTAGCAATTATTCATCTTTTATATGGGTTCTACGTATATAGCACCGCCATTGCCGTGGACCTCCATCAGGCTCTGAGTGATCAGATTTCAAGACTAATGCAAGCTTAGTGCTGGAAAAAAAACAAGATCCCTCTACGACCAACGTTGATGATTTGCCCCCTATTGTTTTGGTTTATGGCATTTTTGGATTTGGCAAAGGAAAATTTGGAAGTTTTTCATATTTTGGAGGGGCTAAAAAGAAAGATGAGAGGGTTGTTATGCCAGATTTGGGGTCTCTTACAAGCATATATGATAGGGCTCATGAATTGTTCTATTATCTAAAAGGTGGGAGAGTTGATTACGGTGAAGAACATAGCAAGGCTTGTGGCCACTCTCAGTTCGAACAACTTTATGAACAAGCTAAGAAATTGCTGAAACCCAGTTGTGTTGTGAAATACTGCTTTTATTTTGAGTACTTAGTGTTGTTTCAATGGGGGATGTTATCGAGGATTCAAAAATAGAGCCAAAAGAAGTGGATGTGAAGATGAAAGAGAATTCTTGTAGCTCTGTTAAGCTCGACCATGAGGTGTATAGGCAACTTGTCGAGATGGGGAAGCGAGATTTGGTGAGAGTAAGCGGTGATGGAGATAACCAGCGGAATACTACAAGTGATGAGGAGTTTGAGGCGATTCGAACCATGTATGTTGGTTCTCGGACGATGACCAGTGACGACGGTTGATGCGATGGTCATCGGCATTCAACTACCTATCGACGAGGCTCCCTTGTTCATCTGTAGAATACGGCTTGAAGCTTTGAATATTAAGTAAGGGAATTGAAAAGAAATGAAGCAATGAAAGAATTCACGTGTTTTTGGGAGTTGATGATAAAGGGTGAAGGGTAAATCGCAACGTGAGTCCTCCATGTGTGGTGAGAATCAACCTTGTCATCTAGTTTTCATATAGTTATGAATATTGCTTAATGGTTTTAAAAAAATTATTTTGGTCACTACCCTTGGTGGCTAATTATTAAATTGACCCCATAAAGTATTAATTTTGTCAATTAGGAACCCTCTTTTATAAAAAGGAATTCTAATAAGTTATTTTTATGGCGAGGGAAATTTATTTGGATTCAAATTCAAAATTTGTTCGAGGGCGAAAGGAAGAAGTTCGAAGGGTGATTGATGTAGCTCAGTAATCGAGGTAATGTTTTTCTATCTCTTTATGCTTTATGGAACATGTGAATATTGGTAAATGCATGAATAAGATAATGTTAGTCTCATTTGGGTAGTTAATGAATTTCTACACTCGATCCGAACACAGTAGGAATTTGGTAACTGATTATGGTTCAGAGAACTTTTATAAAAAAATTGAGGAATTGTTAGAATTAAACTACAAGTTTATGATTAGTGATAAAAAAATCAGCCATGAATTTGTAACTTATATTTTATATCATCAAAGGTCAAATGTTAAAGGTACTTGGATGGGAAATTATGAGAATACTCCGGTAGGGTAAAATTACGAAAATACCCTTAAGTTGTAAGATGTCAAGAATGTCCCTAGAAGTTGATTAATAACTTTGAAAGGATATAACTACATATGTGCATAAGAAATGCTAGTTTGCTTAGAAAATTTGGATAATCGGTTTTCAACCCCAAGAGGGTTTATGCACGATACTAGAAGTATGTTAAGGAATCATTTCAAGATTTGAGAATGTTCTGAAAAGAAATTAACCATAGGATCTTTGAATTATAGTTATTTTCTTAAAGAGTTAATACTGAAATTATCTAGTAAAAATATTACGAAAATGCCCTTGAGAGGTAAAATAGTTTGAATTGACCCCGAATGAGAAAGTACTTTGAGGATTCATATTTAACTCGATTATGTACGGATTTGGTTGTTAAGATCTTGACTTAGTGAAGAAAAATTCTTGATATTCCGTTGGTCAAAATCTGAGAAGGTACTTGACCCAAAAATATCCAAGTTTTTAGTAAATACCTGAAGATTAGATTATCGGGGGTGTTCTTTTGTCAAAATTGTTCGAATGGACTGATATAAATGATAAGTTTGAATTCAATAATAAGATCGGACGGAAGAAAATGATTGTAATACGTTGGATCTGTAAAATGACCAGAATACCTATAATGGAAATAACCCAAGAATATCACCAAGCTCAAGAATGATTGGATATCTTCAAGCTCTGAAATAAATGGAATAAAACTGAGCACTAGAATTACCAAAATACCCTTATGGCCTAGACTAAGTAAATGTTTTGGATTAATTAAGGAATCCAAGTAAATATGGGTATTGTATTACCCTTAAAAGTTATAGATCACAAATTAAGTGAGTTGATCACCCTTAATGATATGTCAGTACCTGATCTGCACGGATATTACTTGAATGAGTGTTCATCTATTCAAGTTTGGCTCGATGATAATTTTTGGAAGTATTCCGCTCAGCTCAACTCTAGATCGCGTTAAGCACTAAGAATTAGATATTTGTTCGACAAATCAACCACGAAGACCGAACTAAACAGAAGTACAATATGTATCCGAAATTTATAGACGTCCAAATTAATTTGGAAAACTCTGAAGTAACTGGAATGGATTTGACTACTAAGTGAAATAATTAACCTTAATAACTAAGATTTTAATAAGTGATTTGGATGAGTCTAGAAACGTAAATGAACATACACGATGTATTGTTCTTCTGGATCATGAACTAAAATCAAGCAAGTCAGTATTTCATGATATATGGAAGCGTAAAAATGAAATAAGACATTGGAAGATCTATTCAGTGATGATTCTGAAGATGATCTATGTATAAGCATTTTTGGTATTAAAGTGTAAATACCCTAGAAGGACAACGAAATGACCAGTCGATAAGTATTAGTTCTGGGAACTATTCATCTATGAGTTGTTCGATAATCTGATCAATCGACATAGATTGTAAATGTCTTGAACCTTCAATTCTTCCTTATCAGCTCAAGTTATATTCTGAATAACTGATTCCGTTAGTTATTGAACTATTCCTCTAGTGATTCTAAATTCTTACATTCTATCGGTAAACTGAAGATCCTTGTTTCTTTGCACAATAAGATTATCCAGTATCTCTGAAGAATATCTGATAAATATTCTGATCCTCTAGTATGTTCCACATATACTACATGATAGTTTTATACATTTCAAATGAGTTTAACGAAAGTATTGATTTATTGGTTTATGAACCATGGCAACATGGTATGTGATCTCCGATTACAGTTTTCATCGAAAAGTATGAATTATACATGATTTATGAAATAATGAATTTACTGGTTTATATTATGGTTACCTGAAATGTGTTATCTGGTTTCCTGTTTTCACTGGAAAATGAATTGTTCCTGATTTATGGAATCATGGAATTTAGTAGGTGTGCAGTGGGTGTAAGGTTCTGTGGAACCTATACATTACGGAGTGTTGGTTGGAGGGAATAATATGTTTTTTAATAAACGTTTTATGGGAGGGTATTGTTGGAGGAAGTTATCGTTACTACAGGCTCCTCTGCTTTGTGCTCAGGGTAAGTCCTTATTTGGTGTGTAGGTGTGCGTATGGTTTTGGGGAACCTACACATTATGGAGAGTTTGGTTGGAGGGATTAATATGGTTTTTGAATAAAAATATGTTTTTAAACTACTACTGTTTAAAAAGAAAAGATTTGTATCTCTTCACTGATTTTATGGGAACACACTAGATAACATATTCTGATCTCCTGAACCTAGATATTTATCTAAACTGAAAACTCATTTTCCGTTACCATCTGAAATATCAGTAGGAGCTTCGCTCAGCATAAAAATCTATAGATATCTGAACCAATAAGGAAATATATTTTATATGTATCTGCACGTTCTCAGCATCATCTGGTAGTTCTGTATTACTGAGCTTTCGAAGCTCACTCTATTACTCAACATTTCAGGTTAAAAGAATTATACCAGTGCAACTATCGTCATCAGTATGGGAGTTCTTCCGCGTTGTTTCAGAGAATGATACATGTGATTAGGGGGCATGTAATTGTATTTTGTTTTATACGAGTATTAAAATATGTTTTATTTCTGCATAATGATAAATTATTTTATAAGTTACATGTTTTAATAAAAGTTTTAAATTTTTCGCTATTTTTACAGTGGGTCACTCCGTGGCCCTAATGTGACACTCCAGATCGGATCGGGCTAACCGCATCAGTCTGAGGGGGTTACATTTAGTGTATCAGAGCTATGTTTGAGTGAAAAATTTTCCAAATAGACCGGTCGGTCGAATTTCAAAAAGATGTTTGATCAGTACATGCCCCTAGACTACAATCGTATCTATCTGAGCCGGAACTCCAAGGTCGAGTCCCTATCTGTAACGAGTAAACCGAAGTTTCTATCCGTTAAAACTCTACCTTTGCAAAAAGGAATACTAACAACTTTTATTTGAATTTTGTGAAGTACCTCCTGAGCCATGTGAGTTACTAATAGGAGAAATTTCGATCCAACTCCAGAAATGAAATTGGGATACAAGCCTAATTTCGTAACCAAGGCTAGATTATTTCCACAATGATGAATTTGTTATGATTCTTTTATTGGAATAAGAGAGAGAGTTCTGATGAGAATGTATGCTCAGCTAGTTAAGGATTAGTAAAGAACCTGTACTTTTGTAAAAGCAACTGAAAGATATGAAAGAACTGATAGAAGTTTCATTTATGTAATTATGTGACATGAATGAATTTCGAGGACGAATTTTTTTAAGGAGGGGAGAATTACCACAACTCAATATGTGGTTAGGTTTCTTGCGGTTTAAAATGTGAAATGATATAAATTTGGTTGGAAAATAATTGTTTTATTAGATCATTATTTATTAAACAAATGGAGGATAATGAATTAGGTAGAATGTGGACAAGTTGTTGGGTGAAATATGATTAAAATAAGGATAATGGCATTCCATTGAAAAAAACATTTTTCAAGCTTTGAAAGTTGAAACCCAGAAGAATTCTATAATCAAAATCGAAGAAGTGATAACCTGTTTCACCTTCACCCCTGTTCAACGTCGCATCTTATTCAGAGGAGACCCAGAAATTTTGAGGCTTTTTTTAGATTCTCTCTTGAATTTTGATTCTTTTGGGTGGAGTTTTTGAGAGGATGATAAAGTGGTGGTGGGTTTTAACTTTCCAATTGGACGAGTTATTTGTTAGCAATTATTCATCTTTTATATGGGTTCTACGTATATAGCACCGCCATTGCCGTGGACCTCCATCAGGCTCTGAGTGATCAGATTTCAAGACTAATGCAAGCTTAGTGCTGGAAAAAAAACAAGATCCCTCTACGACCAACGTTGATGATTTGCCCCCTATTGTTTTGGTTTATGGCATTTTTGGATTTGGCAAAGGAAAATTTGGAAGTTTTTCATATTTTGGAGGGGCTAAAAAGAAAGATGAGAGGGTTGTTATGCCAGATTTGGGGTCTCTTACAAGCATATATGATAGGGCTCATGAATTGTTCTATTATCTAAAAGGTGGGAGTTGATTACGGTGAAGAACATAGCAAGGCTTGTGGCCACTCTCAGTTCGAACAACTTTATGAACAAGCTAAGAAATTGCTGAAACCCAGTTGTGTTGAAATACTGCTTTTATTTGAGTACTTAGTGTTGTTTCAATGGGGGATGTTATCGAGGATTCAAAATAGAGCCAAAAGAAGTGGATGTGAAGATGAAAGAGAATTCTTGTAGCTCTGTTAAGCTCGACCATGAGGTGTATAGGCAACTTGTCGAGATGGGAAGCGAGATTTGGTGAGAGTAAGCGGTGATGGAGATAACCAGCGGAATACTACAAGTGATGAGGAGTTTGAGGCGATTCGAACCATGTATGTTGGTTCTCGGACGATGACCAGTGACGACGGTTGATGCGATGGTCATCGGCATTCAACTACCTATCGACGAGGCTCCCTTGTTCATCTGTAGAATACGGCTTGAAGCTTTGAATATTAAGTAAGGGAATTGAAAAGAAATGAAGCAATGAAAGAATTCACGTGTTTTTGGGAGTTGATGATAAAGGGTGAAGGGTAAATCGCAACGTGAGTCCTCCATGTGTGGTGAGAATCAACCTTGTCATCTAGTTTTCATATAGTTATGAATATTGCTTAATGGTTTTAAAAAAATTATTTTGGTCACTACCCTTGGTGGCTAATTATTAAATTGACCCCATAAAGTATTAATTTTGTCAATTAGGAACCCTCTTTTATAAAAAGGAATTCTAATAAGTTATTTTTATGGCGAGGGAAATTTATTTGGATTCAAATTCAAAATTTGTTCGAGGGCGAAAGGAAGAAGTTCGAAGGGTGATTGATGTAGCTCAGTAATCGAGGTAATGTTTTTCTATCTCTTTATGCTTTATGGAACATGTGAATATTGGTAAATGCATGAATAAGATAATGTTAGTCTCATTTGGGTAGTTAATGAATTTCTACACTCGATCCGAACACAGTAGGAATTTGGTAACTGATTATGGTTCAGAGAACTTTTATAAAAAATTGAGGAATTGTTAGAATTAAACTACAAGTTTATGATTAGTGATAAAAAAATCAGCCATGAATTTGTAACTTATATTTTATATCATCAAATGTCAAATGTTAAAGGTACTTGGATGGGAAATTATGAGAATACTCCGGTATGGTAAAATTACGAAAATACCCTTAAGTTGTAATATGTCAAGAATTGTCCCTGGAAGTTGATTAATAACTCTGAAAGGATATAACTACAGATGTGCATAAGAAATGCCAGTTTGCTTAGAAAATTTGGATAATCGGTTTTCAACCCCAAGAGGGTTTATGCACGATACTAGAAGTCTGTTAAGGAATCATTTCAAGATTTGAGAATGTTCTGAAAAGAAATTAACCATAGGATATTTGAATTATAGTTATTTTCTTAAAGAGTTAATATTGAAATTATCTAGTAAGGAAATTACGAAAATGCCTTTGAGAGGTAAAATAGTCTGAAGTGACCCCGAATAAGAAAATACTTTGAGGATTCATATTTAACTCGATTATATACGGATTTGGTTGTTAAGATCTTAACTTAGTGAAGAAAAATTCCTGATATTCCGTTGGTCAAAATCTAAGAAGGTACTTGACCCAAAAATATCCAAGTTTTTAGTAAATACCTGAAGATTAGATTATCGGGGGTGTTCTTTTGTCAAAATTGTTCGAATGGACTGATATAAATGATAAGTTTGAATTCAATAATAAGATCGGACGGAAGAAAATGATTGTAATACGTTGGATCTGTAAAATGACCAGAATACCTATAATGGAAATAACCCAAGAATATCACCAAGCTCAAGAATGATTGGATATCTTCAAGCTCTGAAATAAATGGAATAAAACTGAGCACCAGAATTACCAAAATACCCTTATGGCCTAGACTAAGTAAATGTTTTGGATTAATTAAGGAATCCAAGTAAATATGGGTATTGTATTACCCTTAAAAGTTATGGATCACAAATTAAGTGAGTTGATCAACCTTAATGATATGTCAGTACCTGATCTGCACGGATATTACTTGAATGAGTGTTCATCTATTCAAGTTTGGCTCGATGATAATTTTTGGAAGTATTCTGCTCAAATCAACTCTAGATCGCGTTAAGCACTAAGAATTGGATATTTGTTCGATAAATCAACCACGAAGACCGAACTGGACACAAGTACAATATGTATCCGAAATTTAGAGACGTCCAAATTAATTTGGAAAACTCTGAAGTAACTGGAATGGATTTGACTACTAAGTGAAATAATTAACCTCAATAACTACGATTTTAATAAGTGATTTGGATGAGTCTAGAAACATAAATGAACATACACGATGTACTGTTCTTCTGGATCATGAACTACAAATCAAGCACGTCAGTATTTCATGATATAGTGGAAGCGTAAAAATGAAATAAAGACATTGGAAGATCTATTCAGTGATGATTCCGAAAATGATCTATCTATAAGTATTTTTGGTATTAAAGTGTAAATACCCTAGAAGGACAACGAAATGACCAGTCGATAAGTATTAGTTCTGGGAACTATTCATCTATGAGTTGTTCGATAATCCAATCAATCGACATAGATTATAAATGTCCTGAACCTTCAATTCTTCCTTATCAGCTCAAGTTATATTCTGAATAACTGATTCCGTTAGTTATTGAACTATTCCTATAGTGATTCTAAATTCTTACATTCTATCGGTAAACTGAAGATCCTTGTTTCTTTGCACAATAAGATTATCCAGTATCTCTGTAGAATATCTGATAAATATTCTTATCCTCTAGTGTTTTCCACATGTACTACATGACAGTTTTATATGTTTCAAATGAGTTTAACAAAAGTATTGATTTATTGGTTTATGAACCATGGCAATATGGTATGTGATCTCCGATTACGGTTTTCATCGAAAAGTATGAATTGTACATGATTTATGAAATAATGGAATTTACTGGTTTATGATTTATGGTTACCTGAAATGTGTTATCTGGTTTCCTGTTTTCACTGGAAAATATGAATTGTTCATGATTTATGGAATCATGGAATTTAGTAGGTGTGCATGTGGGTGTAAGGTTCTGTGGAACCTACACATTACGGAGTGTTGGTTGAAGGGAATAATATGATTTTTAATAAACGTTTTATGGGAGGGTGTTGTTGGAGGAAGTTATCGTTACTGCAGGCTCCTCTTCTTTGTGCTCAGGGTAAGTCCTTATTTGGTGTGTAGGTGGGTGTATGATTTTGGGGAACCTACACATTATGGAGAGTTTGGTTGGAGGGATTAATATGGTTTTTGAATAAAAATATGTTTTTAAACTACTACTGTTTAAAAAGAAAATATTTGCATCTCTTCACTGATTTTATGGGAACACACTAGATAACCTATTCTGATCTCCTGAACCTAGATATTTATCTAAACTGAAAACTCATTTTCCGTTACCACCTGAAATATCAGTAGGATCTTCGTTCAGCATAAAAATCTATAGATATCTGAACCAATAAGGAAATATATGTTTATATGTATATGCATGTTCCTCAGCATCATCTGGTAGTTCTGTATTACTGAGCTTTCCGAAGCTCACTCTATTACTCAACATTTCAGGTTAAAAGAATTGTACCAGTGCAACTATTGTCATCAGTATGGGAGTTCTTCCGGCGTTGCTTTCAGAGAATGGTACATGTGATTAGGGGGCATGTAATTGTATTTTGTTTTATATACGAGTCTGAAAATATGTTTTATTTCTGCATAATGATAAATTATTTTATAAGTTACATGTTTTAATAAAAGATTTAAATTTTTCGCTATTTTTACAGTGGGTCGCTCCGGTGGCCCTAATGTGACACTCCAGATCGGATCGGGCTAATCGCGTTGGTCTGAGGGGGTTACACAAAGCCATGCATATAGTGAACCGTAGAGCGATCACCCTAGGTATAGATATATCGAACCTCTGTCCGTCAATAGGTACCCAAAATAGGTGTACACAAAGGAGGAGCGTTTCTGAACGTTTCCTTTTGTTTAAAATTCTGTTAAATAAATGCACGCGAACTAGATACCATACGGTTAGGATCATTTCCTTGAAAATAATCATTTTGGGTAGATAGCATGTCCGGGTAGGAATGTTATTTATTTAAAGCATGTTCTGGTAAATATCATGATGGGGTAGGTGTTATATTCATCTTTGAATAACATTGTTACCTGCATTGATTGTCTTACATGTATTAACTAATTTATTTTCCTTTGTTTGTGTAAACTAACATATTTCTTTTCTTTTGTTTATATCATTTTTCATCATTTGTGCATTGCATTGCATCATCATAATGCAAAAGTGTTGATCCGTAAGGGGATATTCGAGAGAAAATTTTCACAAGAAGAGGTGAAAATTTTCAATCAAGCAGTCGTGTTTACAGGCATGCACCGAGGGTTAAAAGAAGCTCAAAATACAAGAATGAGGTTTGTTCGAAGATCGTGCATTATTTGGGACTAAAATGATGATCTACTAATTTAAGGAGTAATCCAACAGTGGAGTTTTATCTACAATCATGTCATCGCTAGTCATCAAAGAGTAACACAATGGCTTCAGCACCGTCGAGGCATTAATGATTTAGTTTATAGAGCATTGAGGGGCATCAGTTCAAAATACAAAGATCCAAGATGAAGTAGTGAGCTCGAAGATCGTGCAACATTTAAGACTGAAGTCCGAGGATTAATCCAGCAGTAGATTCTTATCTACGATCGTTCCAACGTTATTCATCAAAGAGTGATGCACCGACTTCAGCATCGCCAGGGCATTAACAGAGTCAGTTTACAAAATGCTTGAGGGGCATCATTTTCAAGGACGAAGATCCAAGATGAAGAAGCGACCCATTTCAGATTCAACATCTAAGCAAGGGCATGTCTGTGAAGTGGAATGTCTTGTAATGTGAAAGTTTTTATCTCTGGTAAAAATTGTTCTACGATATTCATCGTTGAGATCAATTTTTTTGCATTTGCATCTGTATCTTTGTATTTTGCACCTGCATTTTATTTTCACATACATCATTTATAAAAACAATAGAGGATTCGATGAAGTGATCCTAACCATGAGACACCATATTGAGAATAAAAGAAAAAAGAAGCTGAAATCAGTACGATGAGAGCTTGTTCAGCTAGTTGTAAGACTGAGCCTTCCAAGATGATATGAGAAATAGTCCATATATCCTGAGGGCTATGATGTTGATCCAGTATGCAATCACCACCTAAGAAGCTCTGGATATTCTGCTGAAAACTGCAAGGCATTGAAGATCAAAATCCAGAATCTGATTCATTCAGGGGCATCCTAATGCTAAGCGAGAGAAGTCATTGTATCTACCATTTTCATCTAGAGAGATTATTTTATTTGACTCATTTTTTATATGTCTTTAATATTTTCTTAATTTTTTTAATCTTAATGATTGAACTTATGCTACCTTCTAAGGTTGAGTAATTGAATAAGTTTTAATCATTAGTTCTTCGAATATCAAATGAATTACGGATTCTTTTAATTCTTCAAGAATTATAGATTTTTGATATATGGAAAGATTAGACCTATTTTATTCGGTCTAAACCAAAATAAAATCTCTCGATTTTTACCCAAAATCATTCATGGTCACTACTAAATAACCAAATTTTGACATTTATTCTCTTTGAGACCTTGAAATATTCTTTTTTACCATGAAATATTGCCCTTATCTTTTTTATACACGGAAATTCATACCCATATCATATCTTTGAGCCAATAAAGTCACTATCATTTTTTTCTACCAATAGGACCTACAAACATTGAGTACAAGATGTTCGCTTGAACATGATCCTTCCTAAAAGAAGACAACATGGGGCATCTCGCATCATTTTTCTAAAGATGAGCTTGTACAATTGAGACATGCTGAGAGCAAGAAGCAGAAAAAGAGAATTAATTCAAAATAATTCTATCATTCATTAATTACATTTTTTCATGTGAATCAAAATTATTCCTGAGTATTTATCCCCCTGGGGATACCTCTTCTGTAAAGTCTTATGTGTATGAAATGATGAACGTAATTCTTTCATATATCCCTTCATAAATGGAGAAAATATATCCCTTGTGTCCCCTTTGAGCCTAAATCATGTTTTCTTCTGATTCAACCCTAGCCAAGGATCACCCTCCACACTGGGGGGCAAGTTGGAGGAAATTTGCTCGCATGAGTGAAGACATTGATTCAGATGAGATACCAAAAGGTGAACCAAATACAGAGTGCAAAGATCATATCAAAGCGAAGAGAATAGAAAAAGAAAGAAAAAAGAAAAAGAAAAAAAGAAAAGAAAAGCAAAAAGAAAAACAAAGAAAATAGCAAAGAATAAAAAAATGACAAAGAGCACAGACAATGAGTCCCTCGACTCAAATGACGCATCAAGCTTTAAACTGTGAGATTGATCAACCACAATCACTCCAGAATCACTTCACTCGAAGATCATTGAACATCAAGAGAAAATAAAGAACTCATACGAGCATATTAAAATTGAGCAAGACAAGATTAAAGGTATTAGAATGAATTGATCCTTGGTTTAACTATCCTTAAACACTTGTTTGAGCCTATTTATCCATTTCTTTCATAACCGCGAACCATGGCCTACATTACGTTCCTTAAAAGTCCATTCTAATCATACATGGATTTCTAAACAGAAAAAATTATCTTCAGATTTCATCCCGCCCATCAGGATTAATCTTTTATTTAAAAAAATGTTTTCTAAAAACTTTAATGCATGATAGAGAAAAATAACAAAGGGGGGTTCAAGATGTAAATTCTGAGTAACGTCTTGAAACCAAATGAGGATTCGAGTTGAAAATCTAAAAAGGCGGCTCGAATATGATGACTAATGCATAGGAGGCGATCGCGCAAGTGTAACATCCCAAAATACGGGTTAGTGATTAAATTGTAAAGTTTCAAAATTTGGTGATTAAAGTAAGATGATTGAATAGTTCAATAATTTGTTCGAAAATATTTCCTAAAAGTTTATAGTAATTATCCAAAGAATTAAAGGGCAAAATAGTCATTTAGCATGAAAGATATTTTTCCCCAATAATATGAATGAATCGCGTGGGGGGTGGGGGGAAGAGTTATCTGAAAAATCTTTCTTCTTTCTTTCTTCTTCTCCCAACCGTAGAAGCTAGGCAAAGGTAAGGGTTTTCTGATTTGTTGATTATTTGTTAAATTAAAGGTTAGGTTTTGATCATTATATGATAACTAAGCTTAAGGAAAGCTTAAGTTGTCTTATAATCAAAAGATGAAGAAGTTATAATAGATTTAAGAAAACGAGTTTTTATATGAAATCATGGAAAAGAGTTTATAAGTTGAATTTGAAGTTAAATTTGACTTGTCATCATTCTAATTAAGGAATATGAAGTATTAGAATTGTATTTAGAACATATTGAAATTTGAGTATGATTCTTGAATTACATATGAAGGATAGGATTTTGAAGTTATAGATGATTTTCATGGATATAAGTTGGTTTAAGTAATGGTAGTTGAGTTTAATGACATGATAGGGGTTTAAAATAGAAGAGTTAAGTGAAGAATTGATGATTTTCGGGGTTAAAATACAATTTCTAGGTAGAGGGAACCGATACCCTATAAAGGGAATCGATTCCCCCTCTTGGACGAAAATTCCAGTATGTGCAGGGGGAACAGATTCCCCCCTAAATGAAAAAAATAGAATTTGATTCATTAAACTGATTTAAGTTATTAACATCAAGTTTAAAGTTTAGGCTTCTGATAGTTGTTTTGAAATGATATATTTATGTAGATATTGAGCCTAAACAAGTTCCGGAATAATCAAAGGATTATAATCGAATCAAAGCAAGGCTAAGGTGAGTGAAATTTTAATTGTACTTATATTATTGAACGAACATTGGCTTGCGATGAGCCAATGAAGTTACTACAGTAAGAAGTGACTCCTAAAATGTTATTTGATATGTGATTCTTATATGTACATGAATACATGATATGCATAAACATAAGAGCATGAAACATAAGATATATGATATGATATACATGATTATATGCATATGTGATATATGCTATGAGATATGACCAATGTGAAATGAAATAAGCTATGTGAATATATGAAATGACATATGAATATGTAATATGTGATATGATATGAAATATATAGTTACACATACATGTGGTATGTGACAGAAGAGAAAGAATAAGTGATGAGAAATATATTCATAATAAATTCCCATAGTATATGATACGAGAGCTATAGGTATAGTTGGCATGCCAAGAGTCGAGGGTATTGTAGTCCTTCGGGACGTAGTGGTCCTACGGGATATATATAACAGTCCTTCGGGATGAATACTGAACAAATGTTCGGTGCCCCATGAGGGAATTTATACGAGCTGTGGTGACAACATTAGTGCACAACCTCAATGTACTCACATACCTCTATTCTCAATAATATACATGGGCAACAACAACAACAACAACAGCAATTAAAATATAAATTAAAGTGAAAGTGATGCAAAAAGGTAAGTTTCATGTGTGCATGACTTGATTATATATGTCATAGGAAATATATCCATGCATATTGAAATATCATGATCAAATAGTAAGAATGCATATTCATGAATCTACTGTTACATGTTTATTTATTGCCTCACTAAGTCTATGACTTAGAGTGTAAGTGATTTACACGTAGGTACCAAGAAACGTGAAGAGCAAGAATAGAAGTAGCAAGGACAATATTATTACTAGAAGATCAGATCAGAAGTAATCGACAAAGTATGTATTTTGTTGTGTATAGTGTGTTGGCATGTAATAAGTCGTTAATTATG
The DNA here is from genome assembly GCF_006381635.1 of Hibiscus syriacus. Taxonomy (NCBI): domain Eukaryota; kingdom Viridiplantae; phylum Streptophyta; class Magnoliopsida; order Malvales; family Malvaceae; genus Hibiscus; species Hibiscus syriacus. The sequence goes on from NW_024063176.1 coordinate 1,471,979, forward strand.
AGTACTCTGATCAAGTTTGTATTTTGTGGTCACTTTTATGTAAATTAAAGTATTTTGTTTTAAACAAGTTTTAAATTCCCCGGGGTTTTTCTTTAAGTGTCAATGTTTGAAAAGTCAATGTGACACCTCAGACTCGTATTCGGGTCGGGTACGGGTTGGGGTGTTACAGTTAATGGCATCAGAGCTAAGGTTTAGTCGATTCTCGGCATAAACCGGAGTCTAGAGTGTTTTATAAGGTATATATGCCAACAAAATAGTGAAAACTTCTGATCTGATGGAATAGTAAGTGTACTGTCTTTCTAATAGAATTAAAATATTATGTTATATTAGATATATGATCATAAGAGTTTCTAAAGTGAAATACAAGGTGATGGACCTGAAGGTAATAGCATTCACCTGCCCTGGCCAGGCAGGGAGAAGAGCGAAAACCTCAGGGAATGCCTATATAAGATTAGAGAGTGATTCATGATGTTGAATGATATTATGATGTGTTTTAATTTTATACTTCTATAATTCATAGAATTAATGTATTGAAAAGAGTTGAGAACACCCGAGTTTAAGGGTGAATTTGAGAAATGTTCCATTGTTATGGAAATTTGATTAAATGGTAGGAAGATAATATTAGAAAATTTTCATTTCTCCAAAGTGGAGAAGTTAAATTGAGTAGTTTTATTACTACGTAGGTAAGCTAGAAGTACGGTGAATAAATGTCACCATAAGAATGTTAAAATATCAAGTGACGTGGTTATCAATTGTAGAAGAATTTATGAATAAGTACATGAATGATCAGTTCATAAAATAAATGAAGATCGAATATATGAGATTAACAAAGAAGTTACACATGCATGTGTATGAGTATAAGTTTAATAAGTTAAACAGATTTATTGTTGTGTTAATTTTGATTAGGAAGGATAAGGAAGAACATGTGATTGGTTATTTAGGACTTGTGCCTTAAATTAAAAGAGTGTTACTGGTTTTGGAATTGTCCTCAATTCAAGAAATGATTAATCACGTTAAAATTCTATAGAGAGCTAAGAATAAAAGAATTGAAGAGCAAAAATTTCAGACGATTAAGAGAATTAGTGTTTAATAGAGTTAAGCACCATTAAAGAAAGATAGAGATTCTGGCTTTCAACTTCAAACCAGATATTAATTAGTTGTATTCTCCTCCACAGAATCAAATCAGATGAGAGTCAGACAGAATAAAGAACTAGGGTCTGATATTTGAAGATTAAATAAGGGGTTAATTGATGATAAGTCAGGGTTAAAGATAACCTTTGTGAATTGGGTTAAAAGCTCCGTTAGAAGTTATGAAAATTGAAGCAAGAAAATTATTTTAAAGGGATATAAATGAGTTTAAGTATGTGTGTGTAAGATAAGGATTTGAATGTTCAAAAGAAGATATAGAGTAATAGAAAAGTTTGAGAATGAGTAAGTCGGTGAACAATTTATAAGATAAAGGAAGTTATAATGTTCGATTTTAATCAGAGAAATAATATTGCGTGTGAGTAAAAGTCCAAGTTTGAAAAGTTGAGTAAGATATCATTGGAATATATATATATATATATATATATAATAATTTGATTGAAAATATGGTATATGATTGAGTGGATAAGGGTTGTACCCTAGATTAAAAATTAAAGATTTCGTTTAAAAAATTAAGGTGCTATTAAATAATGTTAAAGGATATTCACTATCATAAAATAGAGAATTTATATAAGATAATTTAGTTGCTATGCAGTTGAGCTAAAATATGGTAAATAAATGTTGTAATGGGAATAATGGAAGATTTATTGATGTGAATATTGTTTCGGAAAAAGTTTAAGAAATAGATATGTCAGTAATTATTTTATAAGATGGAAGATGTTGAAATGTTGAGAGTGAACAAATAAAATTTCATGATACATGAGAATGAATATGGATTTGAATATGGTTAGGTATTTGGATCATATATATATATGATTAAGGCAATGAGAAGAGTATTTACAGGTTTTAAAAGGCGCTATGGGGAATAAAAATAATGCAAGTATAAGAAAGGATAAAGTTATGTAAAAATAATGTTAAATATTAAGGTTATGAAAATGTGATAAATATTAGTAATCAAATATAAGTATAAGTGTTATTATGATGTTTTTCATATAGATATGAAAAACGTAATGGAGTAAAAAAATGAATGAAATGATTAAGATTGCAAGGAGATTTTGATTTGTGAAGGAATAAAGAGATAAGGAAATTAAATGATAGAGTTTAAAGGTTTAAGAAAGAAAAGGGTTATGATGAGGTGTAAAGTATAAGTTTTGTATAAAAGTATGAATTTTTCAATTCTAAGTGGAAAGGATAAAGAGTTCTGAATTTTGTATCAGAATTTCAGTAGAGACTAAATTTGGAGGTTTATGAAGAAACTGATTAAGTTAGTATCCTTTATCATACTGAGGTAAATATTCTTGGATAAGTATGTAAGGTTATATGAAAAGATTGTTGGATTTTGTAAATAGTATGTCTTAATTATATCTGATGAAGATTTAAGATTATCTCAAAGTTGTGGAAATCTTTGAAAAGGTCTTAGGAATTTAAATTAATTGTAGCATTGATATCTATGCATAGACAAATAGTGAGTTTAACAGATTATTCATACTTTAAAAAGGGTATGTATGATTGAGTTCAAATAATCATGGGAAAATTATTTACCTTTAGTAGAATTTGTCTATAATAATAATTATCAATTGAGCATTAAGATGACTCTGTATGAAGTTTTATTTGGGAGAAAATGTCGGACATCATTAATTTGGTTCAAGTTAGAGGATCAGAATTTTATTTTCCATGATTTATTGAAAGTGGTTGAGGATAAAGTAAAGATAATTTAAGATAATTTCAAGATGGCATCTAATCGACAGAAGTATTAGGCAGACTTGAGGCAGGAATAAATTAAATTTTATGAAGACGATAAAGTTTTCTTAAAGTATCGTATTAGAAAAAAAATTAATTATGCAAAGGGGAGCGTATAATAGAGTTTAAAAGATCGAAAAAAGAATGTCAGACTAAGTTAACCAAGTGTAACATGTATTGGTTTAAAGTTGTGTTTCTTAGCCATGTAAATATAGAAAAAGAGATAAGGATTCATTTATATGTATGAAGGAAACTTGAGATATATTTGAATGATTGCATAAGAATAATGTTTGGTTTATGTTGTAAGTCATTAGAGATGGATAAAAGAAATCAACGGACTCATGATGTTGAGTGATAAGGATTGAGATTACCGTATGGATGGAACCTTATTATTTCCATGATGAGCGACATTATATTTATACGAATTTATAAAGATTAAAAGGGGTAGAATCGAATGAGTGAAAAGATAGAAATGAATGTAATTCCTTGTTGATTGAAAATAAGTTTAGTAATTGCAACCACGAAGGGAAAGTTAAAGATTTAAAGTCAGATAATGTTGTCACAGGAAGAGTTATTATTGAGTTTGTTTAATGAGTAGTAGGTTTGCAAGTAAAGAAAGATATCAAAATAGTTTTTTTGTGACATTGTGTAAAAGAAATGCTGGAAACTATTAAGTTAGTTGAATAGAAATATTGAGATTTTGTATGGACGAATTGGATCAAAAAAGTTGAAGAAAAGTAAAAAAAATAAGATAGTGGATAGTTAACAGAAGTTCTATATATATATTTAAAGAAACAAAAATGGAATTTCTAGATAAGTGATAAAGTATTTGTTAATATCTTGTTCCGAATAAGATTCTCTGTATAGTATAGCTCAGTCCTACATTCATTAGACCTTATGGATCTTTAAAAGAGGTGGATTTGTAGTATAATATGGAAGTGCAAATATGATATAAGTAGATAGTTCCCCTATACTTGTACAGTGAAAATTCGAGGACGAATTTTCTTTAGGGGGAGAGATTTGTAACATCCCAAAATACGGGTTAGTGATTAAATTGTAAAGTTTCAGAATTTGGTGATTAAAGTAAGATGATTGAATAGTTCAATGATTTTTTCGGAAATATTTCCTAAAAGTTTATAGTAATTATCCAAAGAATTAAAGGGCAAAATGGTCATTTAGCATGAAAGATATTTTTCCCCAATAATATGAATGAATCACGTGGGGGGTGGGGGAGAGTTATCTGAAAACTCTTTCTTCTTCCTTTCTTCTTCTCCCAACCGTAGAAGCTAGGCAAAGGTAAGGGCTTTCTGATTTGTTGATTATTTGTTAAATTAAAGGTTAGGTTTTGATCATTATATGATAACTAAGCTTAAGGAAAGCTTAAGTTGTCTTATAATCAAAAGATGAAGAAGTTATAATAGATTTAAGAAAATGAGTTTTTATATGAAATCATGGAAAAGAGTTTATAAGTTGAATTTGAAGTTAAATTTGACTTGTCATCATGCTAATTAAGGAATATGAAGTATTAGAATTGTATTTAGAACATATTGAAATTTGAGTATGATTCTTGAATTACATATGAAGGATAGGATTTTGAAGTTATAGATGATTTTCATGGATATAAGTTTGTTTAAGTAATGGTAGTTGAGTTTAATGACATGATAGGGGTTTAAAATAGAAGAATTAAGTGAATAATTGATGATTTTCCGGGTTAAAATACAATTTCTGGGTAAAGGGAACCGATACCCTATGAAGGGAATCGATTCCCCCTCTTGGACAAAAATTCCAGTATGTGCAGGGGGAACAGATTCCCCCTGGAGGGGGTATCGATTCCCCCCTAAATGAAAAAAATGGAATTTGATTCATTAAACCGATTTAAGTTATTAACATCAAGTTTAAAGTTTAGGCTTCTGATAGTTGTTTTGAAATGATATATTTATGTAGATATTGAGCCTAAACTAGTTCCGGAATAATCAAAGGATTATAATCGAATCAAAGCAAGGCTAAGGTGAGTGAAATTTTAATTGTACTTATATTATTGAATGAACATTGGCTTGCGATGAGCCAATGATGGAGTTACTACGGTAAGAAGTGACTCCTAAAATGTTATTTGATATGTGATTCTTATATGTACATGAATACATGATATGCATAAACATAAGAGCATGAAACATAAGATATATGATATGATATACATGATTATATTCATATGTGATATATGCTATGAGATATGACCAATGTGAAATGAAATAAGCTATGTGAATATATGAAATGATATATGAATATGCAATATGTGATATGATATGAAATATATAGTTACACATACATGTGGTATGTGACAGAAGAGAAAGAATAAGTGATGAGAAATATATTCATAATAAATGTCCATAGTATATGATACGAGAGCTATAGGTATAGTTGGCATGACAAGAGTCGAGGGTATTGTAGTCCTTCGGGACGTAGTGGTCCTACGGGATATATATAACAGTCCTTCGGGACGAATACTGAACAAATGTTCGGTGCCCCATGAGGGAATTTATACGAGCTGTGGTGACAGCATTAGTGCATAACCTCAATGTACTCACATACCTCTATTCTCAATAATATACATGGGCAATAATAATAACAACAACAACAACAATTGAAATATAAATTAAAGTGAAAGAGATGCAAAATGGTAAGTTTCATGTGTGCATGACTTGATTATATATGTCATAGGAAATATATCCATGCATATTGAAATATCATGATCAAATAGTAAGAATGCATATTCATGAATCTACTGTTACATGTTTATTTATTGCCTCACTAAGTCTATGACTTAGCGTGTAAGTGATTTACACGTAGGTACCAAGAAACGTGAAGAGCAAGAATAGAAGTAGCAAGGACAGTATTATTACTAGAAGATCAGATCAGAAGTAATCGACAAAGTATATATTTTGTTGTGTATAGAGTGTTGGCATGTAATAAGTCGTTAATTATGAGTACTCTGATCAAGTTTGTATTTTGTGGTCTCTTTTATGTAAATTAAAGTATTTTGTTTTAAACAAGTTTTAAATTTCCCGGGGTTTTTCTTTAAGTGTCAATGTTTGAAAAGTCAATGTGACACCTCAGACTTGTATTCGAGTCGGGTACGGGTTGGGGTGATACAACAAGTCCCTTGATAAGGCATCGCACAACTTGAATAAGATCATGAGAGCTGGGAGTCGGAGAACACTTCCAATAAATGAGTACAGAAGCTACTTCATCCGATCAGAGAACAACAAATAAATGAGAGCACCATACGTTTAACCAAACACAACAACATGAGACTTTTTTATCCTTTTCTTACTTAACCATTTCAAAAATAGTAATAATTTTGACACTTGTCAAATAACTATAATTTATTGAAGGATTAACAGAGTAATTAATTCTTTGATATCCAATGAACTCTTGTTTTATGATTTGTCAATTGTGAAACCTTGAAAGGAGCAATATTTTCAAAACTTTTGATTAAACATTTTTCAAAACTCTTTTAATTGCATACTTTTGAAAATACAAGAAGAAGAAAAACGTTTTTCAAACAAGATAATCTCTCTGGAGGAATATATTAGAATTAAACGAATATCCCTCTGAAGTTCAAGATTAAAGCTGGGGCAAGAAAAGACAAATTTATGGGGCAAATTTTGATGGGGCATGGAAAACAAATTGTCTCAGGTTGAGGTTTGCAAGAGTACACCATAGTGGAAATGTAGACAAGCTGAATCAATTATAGAGTGAAGACTGCTCTCGTACCTATTTTCCTTCCAGATCGAGAAAATCATACATATGTTCATACATACATACATACATACATACATACATACATACATACATACATACATACATACATACATACATACATACATACATACATACATACATACATACATACATACATACATACATACATACATACATACATACATACATACATACATACATACATACATACATACATACATGCATGCATGCATACATACATACATACATACATACATACATACATACATACATACATACATACATACATACATACATACATACATACATACATACATACATACATACATACATACATACATACATACATACATACATACATACATACATACATACATACATACATACATACATACATACATACATACATACATACATACATGATACATAAAATTTGCATCAAACATTTATCATCATGTGTATTAAAAACATTTTTCGCCTCACTTGAGGACAAATCAAATGAATTTCATCTTGACATCCATCATAACATCCAAGATAGTCAATCAAAAATACATCATTTTGATCTCTCAGGAAATCAAAGCTCGGAAATGACCAGATGTATTTAACTTGAAGAAGCAATTATTTGACTTCCTGAAGTCAACAATCAAGACATTTCCTCAACATGCAGAAACAAGTAGACTTTCTATCGCCTTAGATGGTGTTTTTTTCTTGAAACAAAATTTTGTCTCGCTTGAGACATTTTTCCACAAATTTTGAGAATTTTAAAACAAATTTTGTCTCGCTTGAGACAATTTATATCAAAGCAAATTTCGTCTCACTTGAGACATTTTTTCTCTAAGATACAAATTTAAATTTATTGTACTTGTAACAAAATTCTTTCTCGCTTGAGACATTTCCCATAAATTTTGAGAATTTAAAAAAAAAAATTGTCTCATTTAAGACAATTTCTCTTAAAACAAACTTCGTCTTGCTTGAGACATTTTTTCCTTTGATATACAAATTTCGAATTTGATTCACTTGAAACAAAAATTAATCTCACTTGAGATTGTTATTTCTTTCAAAACAAATTTCGTCTCGTTTGAGGCATTTTTCCTTTGAGAATGCAAATTTCGAATTTGTTTCACATTAAACAAAGTTGATCTCACTTGATATCGTTTTCTCAAAAACAAACTTTATCTCGCTTGAGACAATTTCTCTAAAAATAATTTTTGTCTCGTTTGAGACAATTTCTCTAAAAACAAATGTTGTCTCACTTGAGACAAATTTCCAAATTATGAATTTGTTTCACTGGAAACAAACATCATCTTTAAGTCATTTCTTTTGAAACAAAGGATCTTTGAGCATGTTTCACTTGAAACAAAATGAAAAAAATCTTAGAGTATGTTTCTTTGATAACAAAATTTTGACTCTTTTGAGAAAGTTTTTTTTGAAAAATCTTTGAGTTTGTTTCTTTGGAAACAACATTTACCATCTGTGAGCATGTTTCCCTTGGAAAAAAACCCATATTTGATTATTTTTCTTTTGAAACAAAGTTTTGTCTCTCTTGAGAAAGTTTTTCGTAAAAAAAAATCTTTGAGTTTGTTTCTTAAAAAAAATCATCTTTGAGTCTATTTCTATTAAAACAAATTTTTGTCTCTCTTGAGATAGTTTCTAATGAAAAATCAACCTTTGAGATTGTTTCCTTTGAAACAAATTTGGTCTTACTTAAGATGTAATTTGTCTTTGAGTATGTTTCTTTTGAAACAAAATATTATCTCTTCAAGACAATTTCTTTTGAGAAAAAATCTTCGAGTTTGTTTCCTTTGAAACAAAATTTTGCCTCTCGAGACAATTTCTTTTGAAAATACCCACCGTTTCTATTAAAACAAATTTTTCTCCCTTGAGACAGTTTCTCTAGAAATACAAAATCTTTGAGTTGTTTCTCCTGAAATAAAACTATCTTTGAGTCATTTCCCTTTAAACAAATTTTGTCTCTTGAAACATTTTCCCTTAAAACAATATCATTTTTGAGTTTGTTTCTCTAGAAACAAGGTTTTCTCCCTTAAAACAATTTCTTTTGAATGAAAATCTTTAAGTCTGTTTCTTTGGAAACAAAATTTTGTCTCACTAAGATATAATTTTCTGAAAAACAAAGTTTTGTCTCTTATGACGATGTCTTTTGAAAAAATCATTGAATCTGTTTCTTTGGAAACAAAATTTTGTTTCTCTCGAGACAGTTTCTTTGAGAAAAATCTTTGATTTTGTTTCTTTGGAAAACAAAATTTACCATCTTTGAGTTTGTTTCCCTTGAAATAAAACAAACAAAATCTTTGAGTATGTTTTTCTTGAAACAAAAACATTTTGAGTTTGTCTCTCTCGAAACACCGATCTTTGAGAACGTTTCCCTTAAACACAAATTTTATCTCGCTTGAGACAATTTCCTTTAAACGTCATCTTTGAGTTGTTGAGTTTGTTTCCCATGAAACAAAACAAAAAAAAATCTTTGAGTATGTTTTTCTTGAAACAAAAACATTTTGAGTTTGTTTCTCTCGAAACACCGATCTTTGAGAACGTTTCCTTTAAATACAAATTTTGTCTCGCTTGAGACAGTTTCTTTTAAACATCATCTTTGAGTTGTTTCCCTTGAAATGAATTTTGTCGTTTTTGAGACAGTTGCTTTTGAAACACATCACCTTTAAGTTTGTTTTTCTTGAAACAAATTTTTGAGTCTGTTTCTTTTGAAACAAATCTTTGAGTCAGTTTCCCTTGAAACCTTAATTCCTAAAGATAACCAGAACTCTTTATCACGTATGAGCCGTGTCATCCCCCGACCAGATCTCCTCATTGCGTAGGAGCCGTGTCACCCCTAGATAACTAGTCGTCCTCACGTGCAGGAACCGAGTTATCACCCTTCCTAAAGATGACCAGAACTCTTCATCACGTATGAGCCGTGTCATCCCCTGACCAGATCTTCTCATCGCGTAGGAGTCGTGTCACCCCTAGATAACCAGCCATCCTCATCACGTAGGAACCGAGTTATCTCCCTTCCTAAAGATGGCCATAACTCTTCATCACGTATAAGCTGTGTCATCCCCTGACCATATCTCCTCATCACGTAGGAGCTGTGTCAACCATAGATAACCAGCCGTCCTCATCGCGTAGGAACCGAGTTATCACCCTTCCTAAAGATGGCCAAGAACTCTTCATCACATATGAGCAGTGTCATCCCCTGACCAGATCTCATCATCACGTAAGAGCCGAGTCACCCTTAGACGACCAGATCTCTTCATCGCGGATCAGCTGTGTCGTCCCCAACAACCAACATTATCCAATTTCTAAGTTTAAAAGGGAGAGAACCAGACAAAAACGTGATGTATTTTCGTCTTTGCCCTATTCTTGTTAACACAAGAATGTGCAAAGAGGGGCAGCTGTAGACACCCGTTTTTGTTCGGGTTTTTTATATTTAATTTCCTATTTATTTATTTATTATTATTATTATTATTATTATTAATATATATTTACATTTTGCAGGCCAATTCCCGAAGCCCAATTACAGCTCAAGCCCAACAAACCCAGCATCTCCAAAATAGATTACAACCCAACAATTGGCTTGGCCCAAAGACCAAAAGCCCACTGGTAACCCGAATCGACCCAAACCCAGACCCGGATCAGACCCGACCCGAGCACATATGATAACCCAACTAGGGTTTTCTCTCATGCTTTAGTCGTGCCGCCTTCAACCCTCTAGCTTCCCACTGCCGAGCCATCGAGTCGTCACCAACATCAGCTCTGAATACGCCGATTGTTCCCACATGCTCCACATTGATCAATCCATCAAACAGCAACCCCATCAGTCCTAAATCAAACCAAATCAGAACAACAGTAAACCTAATCTGAAAACCCATTTAAAAAAAAGTCCTAAATCTCTAAATATCCAGCTTTTGGTACTAACCCGAGCCTAGGAACATCATTCCTACCGAATAGAGATGATGATTCTCATCCACGCACCATAAAAAACATACATGCAATCACAAAGGAGGAAAAAGAAAGAAAATGAGGGAAATCGAGAGTTTTTTTTAGAGTCAAACCCTCAATATCATTCGAACCAAACACCAAGAGATGACAAAAAAAAGAAATCAGAGAGGAGAGAGATCTTACCGAAGAGGTGGGTTCATCGGAGGCCGTGGAAGCACGACAGTCGTCGTTTTTTCAGTTTCTTTCGAAAGGTAAGCAGTTGGATCTAGAGGATTTGGTCCATTTTTAGGTTAAGTTGGCTTGGGATCTAGGTTGAGGGTGATAAAATGAGGGTTTTAGGGTATTTGGGGTCTCGTCGGCAACCGTGCGCCGCCGTGAGCGCCGCCGGCGATGGCTATCTCATCTTCCCCGACGAGATGAAAACCAGAGAGTTTAAGAACTCTCCCTCCCTCTGTTTTTGAGAAAGTGACCAAATGAGGGGGATAATGGGAAGCAAAGCCCATTTTGGGTTTATATAGTTCACGCAGAACGACGTCGTTCTGGGGGGACCTTATGCGTGTTTTCGGAGTGTGGGTTAACTACACGTTAGGTCCCCAATACTTTGTAATCGCGTGTTTCAACCATTAAATAAAGTTCTAATTTCTTTGATTTCGAGCCTTTATTTTTCATTACTTATGTTTTAGTCATGTTATTACCTGCTATGCTATTCTGGTTATTATATGATTTTGGTCATAATATTTGCTATTATTTCATTTTCGTCCCAGTTCTATATTTGGTTTAATTATGATTCGGACTTCATGTTTTTGATTCATGGCATTTTAGTCCTAAGTTTCATTGTTGGGTTATTTTCATTCCTAGTGTCTGAATTTGTTTAAAATAAAGATTAGGGCTCTGGTATGTTCATATTTTCTGATTAGGTCCTTTAAATTTCTGTTTTTCAGTTTGAACCCTTCAAATGTCTATATTTTCTATTTTAGCCACTTTAGTTTCTATTTTATTTATTTTAGTCCTTAACTTTCTGTTTTTACTATTTATACCCTTTAAGTTTCGTTTTGCTGTTTTAGCCATGTAAATTTCTGTTTTTGTCATATTAGTCCTCTAGGTTTCTATTTTTATTATTTTAGTCCCTAAGTTTTTATTTTTACCATTTTAGTCCCTTTAGTTTCTTTTTTTATTATTTTAGTCCTTCAAATTTATGTTAATTTTATTTTAGTCTTGTAAATATTTATATTTTAATGATTTCATTTTAGTTTGTAATGTTTACTTATTTTTATGCTAGTTATTTATGTATGAATGTATTTTACATATTTTTATGGTTATGTGTATTATGTAAATAATATTTTCAATTCTATTTAATAAGATCATGTTATTTTGTATTTTAATTACATTTATTTCCATTGTATTTTATCTGTGGTTGAAATAGTCGAATCGTTTCAAGGACACGTATTCGTAAAATGGGCGTGGAAAGTACTACTTAGTCGAAGTGGTGCGATCATGTACGACATTTTAACGACATAGTAACTTGAAATAAAATCGAGTTTATGTTACTAATTAATTTATTTTAATGATGCAATGTGTGTTATTTTAATTCACAATTTATTTCATTGTATGCAAAATGCAAATAATCAAGTTTCATTTGTATTTAATTCATATTTATTAATGAGGAATATTCTTTTATTGATAAGAAATAGTTCAAGTTAGCTTTCCCGATGGAAGATTGCTAATTTCGATTTCTTTTCGATGCCAAAGAATTTTATCTAATTAATTAATTCGAAGCAAATTAATTAACTTTAATAAATGGATCGCATTTTAACTTTATATTCATTTCATCATTTCCACCATGTACGACAATGTGTAAGAGATACAATACCAATTTTGGGCGCTATGGGATGTTAATCCTTCCTCACGCGTAATCGACTCCCGAACTCGTTTTAAATGAATCTTTGTAAAACGCAGACCATTTTTGTCTTAAAAAATGATTTTTCTTAAAATTGTTTTTAAAAGAAATTTTTAGGTATTCGACCTACCTAACCCAAATGTCAATGGCGACTCTTTTTCAATTTAATTCAAATCAATCCAAAATTCTCAATTTTTCCAAATTAAAGTCATAACTGTTTTTTAAAATAATATTTAATTGTTCTACCTAAAAATGGTTATGACACTTTCGATTGTACAAGTTTGACGAACTTGTCGGGTCGAGTTTTTAGAGTATAAATTTATGTCAAGTTAATTATGATAAAAGAATATATATAATCTAAAAAATAATATGATTATATTTTATATATTTGGGGATAATTATAATAATATTCATTCAAATACATCTTTATTTTATCGAATAAAATTAAAAAATAAGTATTTATGTCGAATTAAGTTAGATATATGTTTTATTTCAAAAGACGGGTTTAATTTTGAGTTGGATGAAATCATCTTGAACCCCAAACAAATAAAATTTCTAGTGAAAAAGACATTTTTATATGGTAAGATAAAGGGGAAATTCTACCGTGCTACAACTTTAATATGCGGCTAAGGAAATGCGCTACCGGTTTTCTTATTATTTTTTTAACATTTCCGATAAAAAATTATCTAAAATATTATTATTTATACCTAAAACATTAATGTTTTAACATTTCTGGTAAATTACTCAATAATAACAAAACGATAGAAAAAAATAATGTTTTAGGTAGCGTTTTACCAGATATGTTAACAAAACTGGTAAAGCGCCCAATAATAACAAAATCGGTATAAATAATAATGTTTTAGGTACTTTTTTACCGGAAATGTTAAAAAATAATAACAAAACCGGTAGCGTATTTCCTTAGTTGTATATTAAGATTGTCGCATGTGAGACTTTTTCAAGATGAAGTCATTCTGAATCGAAGACAAATCTAGTTTCTGATGAAAAATGCATTTTTGTCCAGTCGGATTGAATGGACCGAAATCCGACTCAACCCGACCCATATTAATCCCTAATCGGAAATATGTATTTCCAAAGAACACGTGGCGGAAATCAGAAGGTCGCAGTGAAAGCGCCCCCAAAATTCGAAAAATCAAAGAGCAAGCGCGAAAACTGAAGCAAAGAACCACAACGCACGGAAACGCTCATTTGCAATTTGTGCAGATAAACGAGTAAGCTTTCTTCTTCGAAATTACTGCTCTTAATTCACTCTGAGATTCGTGCATGTTTCCGTTTATTTTTTTAATAAAATAATGTATATTTTTTGAAATTATAAATTTGATCTTGCATCTCTTTTTCTTATTTTTTCCAGTTTAATAAGCTTTGAAGCATCTTCGTTCGTTGATGTGCTGCTCTCTTGGGAGTAAGTTGCTACGAACTTCAATTTTTTTGTTGCAGTAAAATGATGTTGATTTTGTCTTTTCAGCTTTGAGTATCCAACATTTCGTTGTTAAGTAAGCTACTGAGCTGGTTTCCTTTATCCCAACATTTTATGAAGTTTCTGTTTGTTTATCAAGAAAATCTAAGAAGAAAAGGAGAAAATAAATGGAAAATTTGAAATTTGTCTTTTCTGGATTTCATTTTGAGCTAAGATCTTGTATTGTATAGTTAAGTTTTTTTTAAAATAAAAAGGGTTTCATTTTTTCCGATATTCACGAAGATCTTACTATTTTAATTAAAATGGAATGGGAAATGGTGCTTACTTTTCAGGATTTTCCATTTTGTGATATTATTTCTTACTAGGTAAATGAATGAAATCTTACATTTTATTTTATTATTTTTGTTGGTGCACATGGAACCGAAAGGTGTTGAAGAAAAAATAATAATTAAGTCAAGAATTGTAGGCACCGAATGGTAGGTGCAGAATTTGTTGATTTTTCAACAATGGTAGAACCTCAATTTTAGCCATTGTAAGTTATAGTATTTACAAATTAGTCCTTAAGCTTCAACTATAAATACCCTAGCTCATTTAGCTTCAAAACCATCCCAAATCATTCTAGTTTTCTCTCAATACTATAGAATTTAGAGAGTTTTTTTAGAGTTGTTTTCTCCTTTTTTATCAAGAGAGAATTATCATTGTTTTCTCCTTGGTAGATCAAGAGAAGTTGTAATTCCTATTTTCTCATAGTGAAATTCTTCTACCGTTGCCCGTGGTTTTTACCCTATATTATTTAGGGGTTTTCCACGTAAATTTTGTGTCTCTTTTTATCTTCATTTTTATTTTCTCAAATTATCAGTTTCGATTTTGCTCTATCCGATAGTCGTCTTCTGTAACAATTGGTATCAGAGCCAGATTTGAGTGTGTAATATCTGCTTATTGTCTTTGTGGTTGCCACCAACAGGTGGATCCTCCAACATAAGAAAGTAAGAAGTTATTACTCAATCTTTGAAGGTTTAGAGAACTATTCACGATAGTGAAATAGTGGGAGTTATGCGTAAAAGAAGCTATGGCAACGAAATGTGATTTTGAAAAATTCAATGGGAGAAATTTATCATTGTGGAAATTGAATATGAATGGCATCCTGAGGAAAGACGGTTGTCTAGCAGCTATCAGTGAAAGGCCGGTGGATTTCACAGATGACAACAAATTGATCGAAATGAACGGGAATGCTATGGCAAACTTTCATCTAGCATTAACAAATGAAGTATTGTCAAGCATCGAGGAGGAGAAGACAGCTAAGGAGATATGGGATCATCTCACCAAAATTGTACGAGGCCACATCGCTGCACAATAAAATTTTCCTTAAGAGAAAATTGTACACTCTCCGTATGCCAGAATCTACTTCAGTGACGGATCACTTAAATACACTGAACACTTTATTTTCTCAGCTTACATCCTTAAGCTGTAAAATATGAGAACAAGAACGTGATGAATTTCTACTTCAAAGTCTACCGGATTCGTATGATTAACTCATCATCAACTTGACAAACAGTAATGTCACTAGTTTAGTCTTCAATGACGTTGCAGCTGCTGTTCTACAAGAAGAAAATCAGCGCAAGAACAAGAAAGACAGACAAGTAAATCTGCAACAAGCAGAAGCATTGACAACGATGACAACGATGAGAGGGAGATCAACAGAACGTGGCCAAAGCAGCAGCCACAAACATGGTAGATCAAAGTCGAGGAGCAAGGATAATTTAAAGTGCTACAACTGTGGAAAGAAGGGTCACTTGAAGAAGGATTGTTGGAGTCTAAATAAAAACTCCAACCCACAAGGCAATACCGCAAACACTTCAGATAATGGAGATGCTCTATGTTGTGAAGCGTCAACCACCGTGGAAGACAGAAAAAGATTTACAGATATATGGCTCATTGATTCGGGAGCAACATATCACATGACCTCAAGAAGAGAATTGTTTCATCATTATGAACTTGTCTCAGAAGGATCTATGTATAGTTGCAATGATCATGCCTTAGAGATCATAGGTGTGGGAACCATCAAATTGAAGATGTATGATAGAACAATTAAAGTTGTTTGAGATGTGCGGCACGTGAAAGGCCTGAAGAAAAAATTATTATCTTACGGATTGTTGGATAATAATGCAAATAAGATTAAAACACGGAAAGGAATCATGAAGGTGTTCCGTGGAGCGCCTGTGGTGCTGAAAGGCGAAAAGATAGCTGAAAACTTGTACATGCTGAAGGGAGAAACTTTGCTAGAAGCAGAAGCCTCTGTTGCCTCATGTAGTTCAGATTCTGCAATACTATGGCATCAGAAACTTGGACACATGTCAGAACAAGGAATGAAAGTCCTTGTGGAGAAAAAGCTACTTCTAGGCTTAACAAATGTATCACTTCCTTTGTGTGAGCATTACATAACAAGTAAGCAGCACCGGTTGAAATTCAACACGTCAAATTCTAGAGCCAAAAGTGTTCTAGAATTGGTTCACTCTGATGTATGGCAAGCACCAGTTATATCCCTAGGCGGAGCAAAATACTTTGTCTAATTTATTGATGACTACTCCAGGAGATGTTGGGTGTACCCTATTAAGAAGAAGTCAGATGTGTTTTCCACTTTCAAAAACTTCAAAGCGTGGGTGGAACTTGATTCTGGAAATAAGATCAAGTGTTTCAGAACATATAATGGAGGAGAATACACAAGTGAAGAATTTGATGACTTTTGCAGGAAAAAATGCATCAAAAGACAGTTTACAGTGACAAACACTCCTCAACAAAATGGAGTGGTAGAGTGGATGAACAGAACCTTGTTAGAAAGAACAAGAGCAATGTTGAGGGATGCAGGCCTAGAAAAATCATTCTGGGCAGAAGCAGTCAATACCGCTTGTTATTTGGTGAATCAAGCTCCATCAACTGTAATAGAGCTGAAGACACCAATGGAGATGTGGACTGGTAAACCAGCTGATTATTCAAACCTCCATATTTGGAAGTATTGTGTACGTGATGTACAACTCCCAAGAATTTCAAAGCTAGATCCAAAATCCAGGAAATGTAAATTCTTGGGGTATGTTGATGGTGTAAAGGGGTATCGTTTGTGGGATCTTACTGCCCGCAAAGTGATCATTAGCAGAGATGTTATCTTTGTAGAAGATAAGCTACGAAGAAAAGAAGATGATGTTAGCGCTGAAATGTTAGAGACTACACAGATACATGTGGAAAAGGAGTTTGAACAAGGAGAATCTTCTGAAGCAGAACCAGCACATGATGAACAAAACCAGAGAGTTCTGAAGCTCCAACAACTCGTCAATCAGATCGTGTGAGAAGACGTCCCAATTGGCACTCAAATTAAGGTAATATTACATACTGACTTTTAACAAATGATGGTGAGCCATCAACATTCCAGGAGGCAATAAACAGCTCAGATGCTTCACTGTGGATGATGGCGATGCAAGAAGAAATTGAAGCCATTCATAAAAATAATACATGGGACCTTGTGCCACTACCACAAGGAAGGAAGCCAATTGGTAACAAATGGATCTTCAAAATCAAGCGAAATGGTGATGATCAAGTTGAGAGGTATCGTGCAAGACTGGTGGTCAAAGAATATGCTCAAAAAGAAGGTATTGATTTCAATGAAATATTTTCTCCTGTGGTTCGACTAACAACAGTTCGAGTAGTTTTGGCAATGTGAGCTACATTGAACTTACATCTAGAGCAACTAGATGTTAAAACAGCTTTTCTTCATGGAAATCTTGAAGAAGATATTTATATGCTCCAGCCTGAAGGTTTTGAAGAAAAAGAAAAGAAGAACTTGGTTTGCAGGTTGAACAAATCTCTGTACGGTCTAAAGCAGGCGCCGAGGTGTTGGTATAAGAGATTTGATTCCTTCATTATGTGACTTGGATACAACAAACTTAATGCAGACCCTTGTGCTTATTTCAAGAGGTCTGGTGATAACGATTTTGTTATATTATTGTTGTATATGGATGACATGTTAGTTGTAGGACCCAACAAAGATCATATTGAAGAATTGAAGGCACAACTGGCTAGGGAATTTGAAATGAAGGACTTGAGATCAGCAAACAAGATTCTAGGGATGCAAATTCACCGAGGCAGAAGTAATAGGAAGATTTGGCTTTCACAAAAGAATTAATTGAAGAAGATCTTGTCACGATTCAGCATGCAAGATTGTAAGCCAATTTCTACCCCTCTTCCTATTAACTTCAAATTATCCTTCAGTATAAGTCCTAGCAGTGAAGATGAGAGGATGGAGATGTCTCGAGTACCGTATGCATCAGCAGTGGGAAGTTTAATGTTCGCTATGATATGCACAAGACCAGACATTGCACAAGAAGTGGGAGTGGTTAGTCGGTACATGGCGAATCCAGGCAAAGAGCATTGGAATACAGTGAATAGGATCCTGAGATATATCAAAGGGACCTCAAATGTTGCATTATGTTACGGAGGATCAAACTTACTAATCAATGGGTATATCGATTATGACTATGCAGGGGATTTGGATAAAAGCAAATCTACTACAGGATATGTGTTTAAAGTTGTTGGTGGAACTGTAAGCTGGGTTTCAAAATTGCAGTCAATTGTGGCTACATCCACAACAGAAGCAGAATATGTAGCAGCTACACAAGCCAGTAAAGAAGCAATTTGGTTGAATATGTTATTGGATGAGCTTGGGCACAATCAAGAGTATGTCTCTTTGTTTTGTGACAGTCAAAGCGCCTTGCATTTAGCAAGGAATCCTGCATTTAGCAAGGAATCCAGCATTTCATTCAAGGACAAAGAACATACGAGTTCATTACCATTTCATTCGTGAAAAGGTAGAAGAATGGACGGTAGATATGCAGAAGATCCATACCAAAGACAACATAGCAGATTTCATGACAAAGGCGATCAATGCTGATAAATTTACTTGGTGTAGATCCTCGTGTTGTCTTTCAGAAACATAAGCAACATGATGGTATAAGGTAGAAAGAATTATGTGAAGATATGATTGTTTCAATCAAATCTTCAAGTGGGAGATTGTTGGTGCACATGGCACCGAAAGGTGTTGAAGAAAAAATAATTAAGTCAAGAATTGTAGGCACCGAATGGCAGGTGCATAATTTGTTGATTTTCAACAATGGTAGAACCTCAATTTTAGCCATTGTAAGTTAGGGTATTTATAAATTAGTTCTTAAGCTTCAACTATAAATACCCTAGCTCATTTAGCTTCAAAACCATCCCAAATCATTCTAGCTTTCTCCCAATACTAGAGAATTTAGAGAGTTTTTTTAGAGTTGTTTTCTCCTTTTTATCAATAGAGAATTATCATTGTTTTCTCCTTGATAAATCGAGAGAAGTTGTAATTCCTATTTTCTCATAGTGAAATTCTTCTACCGTTGCCCGTAGTTTTTACCCTATATTATTTAGGAATTTTTCACGTAAATTTGTGTCTCTTTTTATCTTCATTTTATTTTTTCAAATTATCAATTACGATTTTACTCTATCCGATAGCCGTCCTCCGCAACCGTTTTTGCAAATTCATATTACAAGCTATGGTGCTTCCTGTAAAACTCTTTTAACCCTGTGAAAATAGGTGGATAGCCAATAACATCATGAAGGCACAAATGCAAAGGAAAGCCAAAGGACCCTCCAAGGTCAATTCACAACAGGTAGCTTTTGAGCTAAAGAGTAAGGTGAATATTGCGCTGAACAAGTTAGCAGGTATAGATACGTATCAAATAGGAGCTGATGAGCTTGAGAAAACAGCAGAATGTTTAACCCCAGATAAGATTTCCCCATTTTTGTCTTGTATGTTGGATACTGATTCAGAGCGGAAAAGTGCCGTTAGAAGGGAGTCCATCAGGTTGATGGCTACATTAGCTAGATTTCATCGGGGCCTAATTGTTCCATATCTAAGGAAGGTGGTTGCTACCATCGTTAAGAGACTTCAGGACCCAGACTCGGTTGTAAGGGATACTTGTCATGAAACAATGGGCGTTTTGGCTTCAAAATTGAGTGATCACGAAGATGATAATAATGGGGTTTTTATTATGTTGGCAAAGCCACTTTTGAAGCATTAGGTGAACAAAATAAGCATGTGCAATCAGGAGCAGCTTTGTGCTTGGCCAGAGTCATCGACAATACCCATGATCCTCCAGCTTCAATTTTGCAGCGGATGTTGACTCGAACTACAAAATTGCTCAAGAATCCACACTTAATGGCGAAATCATCAGTAATTGAGTTAAACAAAAGCATTATTCAGGTCAGTGTTAGGTCGGATGTGTAAGAAATGACACATAAGTTGTTGCTGTTTCAATCCTTGGCAATTCATGGAGCAGGTTTTATCTGCTGCTCCTTCATTATCAATGTTTTCTGTTGATTGTTTGCTTAATTTATGGTAAAAATTGCATTTACTTGTTCATTCCAGGTAGGGGGTGCTACAACACAAAGTCTTCTGGCTGCAGCGATGACTAGCATTCAAGAAGCTCTTAAAAACAGTGACTGGACAACACGTAAAGTTGCTTTTATAGCATTGGGGGAGATTGCTTCTATGGTGCATCTTTTTTGGGACCTTTCAGGGCTTCCAGCATCCGTTCCCTTGAGTCATGTCGTTTTGACAAGGTTAGAATTTGTTAGGGATTTTGACTTTAGAGAATTTGCTTATAATGGTTGTACCATATTATTAGGTTTTGTCTCTTATAGGTCAAACCAGTTAGGGACACAGTACTGCATGCCCTTCAATGCTGGAGAAGCATTCCTGTGCCTGATACATCTGAACCTTCCGAGGCTGGATCTTATGTACAAGGTTTAGTTGCTGGTGCTCTTTACTCTTATTTTGTACTGAACAAAACCATTTGAAATTTGTTTCACACATCATGTTTGGTTTAGGTGGCATTTGATTGTAATAAAACTGGCCTCATTAAATAGCTTCTCTAGCCGGATTAGAAATCTAATTTTGACTGCATATGTTATGGACTTATGGTGATATTTTGTCTACCTTACTAGTCTCTTCCCTCTTCTTAATTCTCCTATTTATTTATTTTACTTTCTGCAGAAAACTTCTGTGGAGGTGATTACAGTGATATCACCATTAACAATGACTCTGGTTGGAAAGATGCCTCGGAGAAGAAAGTTACTACAAACTCAGCTATAAGAAGGGTGCCTCTGTCTGCTAGAAAGACGTCTCAGAATTATTTTCAAGACCCTCAGCATTGCAAAGATGATGGTTGGCATGTTGAAATTTCTGTTTCAGAGAATCATAATGTTTCTTTACCGGATGTTCAGAATGAAGAATCTGAAGGGAGTACTGTTGCCAAGACATTGGATAGAATGATGCCCGGCACTACAAGTACACAAGATCTAGGATATGAGTTTGTCCCTTTGGATGACAAACAAGAATGTTCTTCGGTGTCCAACCTTCTCAGTGATAACTTGGGCCTAAGTTTGTAACTGTTTCTCATGACCATATTGCCAAGGGACAATGGCAGAAGTCCATGAGACGAAACCAGAGGATTGCAGGTGAAGAAATTAGTAATGAGGAGGAAGATGGTGTGTGCTCTGGAAAAATTAGTGACTGCAGAGTCTTGATTCAGAAGTCAATGAATCAAGTCCAGAAACCGTCTCAATATTTTGTTCACGGATTGAGAATAATATTGTTGGCATTCAGAAACAACTTTTGGAGATTGACAGCAAGCAGTCCAACTTGATGGATCTTTTCCAGGTAAATCTCGATAGCTAAATGATATGCGTGCAATACTTTATGCATTCTAATGCCATTCTAAACCATAGGATGGCCTTTCAGTGTTGAGGATTTATTCTTTTGCATAAAATGCTTGTCACATTTAAATTTCATCACCATGAAGCACCAACCTTGGTATATTTTCCAGTTTTGAGGAATACAAAGTTTAAATCTCGAGTTTCTGAGTCATTCTATTATGTCTATTTTCTATTTACTTTCTCTCTCTCTCTCAATTTCATATTTATTGGGCAGCTTCATTAGATAATATCATGAGGGCAAATTTGGCACAACGGAGAATAGGAAAGGATGATTTCTTGTTTGTTGCTCATTGTGTCTAGTGTTTCTTTACAGCTGGCAAGTTAGACGCGTTAGATTTTATGAGTAATATAATTATATATCCTATGGAGAGGGAGGAGATTTGACTATCCTAATTTTTTGTTATACATGCGCCAAAATAAGATGCTCAAAATAAAAGGCGTTTACTCATTTTAATGCTAAACATGTTAGCTTTAGTCTTTTAAGGGAAGATTCTGGAAGTTAGATTAATTATTTATATGGATATGGTTGCAAAATCCTATAGAGAGGGAGAACATGGATAAGCATATGTGGATAGGACTGTTAAAAGTTCGATGATAACATTTTTGTGCGTACAACCACAATAAGATAAACAAACATAATTAACCCATTGATGTTGTCTCATCCTATTCTGTCCTCGTTAATCCTAGGCACCAATGCAAACCGAGTGATATATCTTATTGTGTTGAAGTCTTGTGTTTTCGATTTTCTATTTTACCTTTGAAAAAAGTATTCTTCCAGTAGTATTTGCTTGACAGCCGATATTAACTTTTCTCTTTCCAATTATGAATTATATTTTCTTTTAGGTATTTCATCTGGTATAATGTATAGCATGTCCATGCTACAGTCGAAGGTCTTAAGTTTAGACCATGTAGTAGAACAAATGGCACAAGACCTCCCGCAGAGTGGAAAGCATCCTGATTTAGTGAATTCCAGACTTGAGAAGCAGCGGGCTGGTGCTTCATTTTCGAGACTGCCTTCTTATACTCCAAGGCCTTCTGTAGATATTCATAACAGACAATCTTCTTTGCTGTCAGTGAAGAATTCTGATGTTTGGGAGGAAAAAGCACTTGGTAGAAACAAGTCACCCAGTTGTACGAAGCAGGGTATGGAGATATGAACTAATCATACTGTACAAATTTGTAGAAATTCGGAGAATGATGTGCCCAAAAGCTCTGGGCAGGGAGCACAAGTCATTGACCAGATCAGAAAAAATGAAGATGTCTCTACTTGATCTTCTGTTCCAACTATGAGTGGCAGAAAGAAGTATCCTGACAACAAAGATGGCCTATGGCAACATGTGAAAAGTCTTCTGTGCCAAGGTGACTTAGACTCCGCATATGCTAAAGCTCTCTCTTTGGTGATGAACTTGTCCTCATTGAGCTTCTTGATAGAACTGGTCCTGTTCTAGAAAGATTATCCCAAAAGAATGTCTACAATCTTCTCAGAATTTTGGCATCATACCTCCTGGAACAGAGATTTATGAACTGTGTTATTCAATGGTTGCAGCAGGCAAGTTACCGATCATACTTTTAGCTTATTATCATACTCCTGGTATACATGATTTATATATCACAATTTAGGGGATGATAGATTTCTATCTGTTTCCTTCAGATATATATATTAGAACACAAAGATATTACCTTTGAATTGATATTGATAAAGATATTCATGCATGTTTCCCGATCAGTATTGCCGAGCACTCTTGCCCAACATATCTTGCTTTTCCAGTTGATTACCGAAGCATTGTTAACTGTGTATGGCTGTCAAGGCTGAGTACTTGATGTTCATGGTTGTTGTCTATTTTCTCTCTAAAGTACCATCATTTTTTTAATTGTTCCTCTAATTTTTCCTTGTTTTTTCCAGAAATACTATTTGTGGAGCTTCAAACTTCAATTTTAAACAAGTTCCTTCTCTTGGTTTAATATTAAACTTATTACCTGACAAAAAATTTCTCTTGATGTCTCAAACCAATTACAATGAGCTGAATTGCAGTAAGAAATACTATGAACCATCAAAGATGATTTTAATAATTTTGAGAGTTCAAATCAACATACTCTGAAAAATCGTAAAAGCTGTCTGATAGATAAGTGCTCTAGTTCTTTGATATGATTTGAATTATCTTATCTCGAGCCTGGTAGTTGTTCATCGCTCATTTTTTATATGAAATCTCCGTGTTTTCAAGCAATAGTTTAACCATCTGTAATCTATGTTTTTTAGGTGGTTGATTTGAGTGCTATCCATGGACCAAGTCTCTTAATTCCCTCTGCTAAAGTGAGAAGGGAGATTTTATCTGGAATGCAGGAGGCAATGAACATGGAGCATTCTAACCCTGCTGAAAGAAGATCGGTTACTCAGCTGGGAATAAGGTTCCACCGAGAATGGGGTAAGGAAATATGATTTCATTTATCACCCTGGCTAGAGTAGTGATAATAGCTTCCAAGTTTTTCAATGTACTCCAGCATCCTCCTCCCTTGCAGGACTAATGAGAAAAAATGTATCACGGGAAAGATTCGAGAGGACTGGTAGTTTTCGTAGGTTGGTAAAATCACTAAGTTTATAACTCTGCTTAATCTTGAATTGTTTATCCTCTAGTAAACTTGAAATTTAGGATCATCTGTTGTCAAGTTATGTCGGGTCAATGAACTCGGATTTGGTAGTGGAAAATTTTGGGAAGGAAATTTCTAGTTCAGATTCCACTTCTGAAAAATGGATTTAAAAAAAAAAAAATTGAATTAAATGGCCTTTATTGGATGGATTAGATCTTGGATAAATCTTTTGTAACTATCAATCAGACTTGATGTTTGTTCTGGTACTCAATCACCTCTTTTACTAACTTCCCTTTAAGAATTAGTCTATATCATTTGCATTGCCAACTGAACTAGTACACCATTTTTTCTGCTTTTCTCAACGGGAAAATGCTTATAGTTATGAACTGGTTGAACGGGAAATTCTGCACTGATTCGGACCATCAGAAGAACTGCACCAGGCAAAACACGTTTCTTCGCTTGTTGTCCCAAGAGGTCCATTCTATGAAGTACTCTAAAATCCATCTGTTCAGGTACTTTCTGCCTTTTACTACAGTACTGCACGAGGACTGTTCGACTTGTTTACTTTTTCTTATTAGGTCGTAGTTTGTTAAAGATGCTTCAGCAAGGTTCAAATGACATAATGCATTGCCATCTACTTGACTCATTGCTGGTGCATGTATATCTTTTTCCAAAGAGCTAAATTGCCCTTGTTAAGATAACTCTTAGATTAGTATAAGTGGAAGATGTTAGTGTATATGATAGAGAGCCAAACAAATTTATCACTTGATAAAGTGATACAAAGATCCATTTGCCTACGGCTTATGAACCCTAAAGTTCTTTCAAAGACCTAGGACCTCCTAAACCCATGGCCAAAGATTAGAACCTGATTCTTTTTTGATCTCCCAATCCAGCCGTTGGATCATGGCCAAACTTGAACTGTTGCTTTCCCTCTAAAGTCTAAACTAACATCTTGACCATTCAGACTCCGCAGTAATTACAGATATCATTAGCTATTAATCGGATGAAGTCGTGAAGATTTATACTACTTTACATGGGAGGGTAGACATTACAGTTATGAAATCCAACAAGCATTGAAATCAAATCTTCGAACATAGTCCCTAGTCGAATGCATTACTGTAAAATATTGATAATGTGCATCAACTAGTATATATGCTAAATCATTTTTCTTGTGAAAAAATAGGTGAGCAAAATATAAAAGAAAAAAAGAATCATTTATTTCTTGAATTTGATACAAGAAGTTAAGGAAAAAAAAAACAATACAGATAATAAAATAATAATAAAAAAATGTTTGGATGCAAAACTTACAAGTGCAGCAGCCATGTCAGCAGAAAGTGACCGACCATTTGCGGCCTGTACCTGCTTACCAATCTTCCCCACCGTTTCCAAAAGAAAAATGCTTGAAAGGATGAAGCTAATGGGAAAAGATCCAGGCACCATTTGAGAACCAGCCGACATATTCCACTGGGAAAGGTTGAAACCAAACTTTATGCATCCTCAAACAACTCTTTAGTTGGACACTTTGGCCACTTTTCCAACACTATCTTCAGCGTCAAAATCCGAAGGCTCAGAAAGTTTAGTTTCTATGGGAGATTCGCTTTGGCTTCTTCGTCTTGCAGGTTCTATTCTTTGTTTGCACCTGTCTTTGTGAGTTGCACTTCTCGTGGGATTTCTCTATCTTACGGGAGTCCGGGGGGACTTGTTGGGAGCTTTGTCGTGGCTGACATCTTCTGCCTGATGTTTCTCGAGAAATTCGACAACTTGGCTCATCACAGGTCGGCCTTTTGGGTTTTCGCTGAGGCATAAATAAGCCAAATGGGCTACCTTCATTGCAATTCTAGGTGAGTATTGACCTTCCATGTTAGGGTCTAAGATCTTAATAAGTTTGTTGTTATGGTTCAAAAGTGGTCGAGCCCAATCGACCAGGTTTTGTCCTCGGCTAAGCCCCCCCTTGTCCATTACTCTTCTCCCAAGTAGCATCTCTAATAACACTACTCCAAACCCGTAAACATCGCTCATTGCTGTTAAATGGCCTGTTCATTTCAATACTGCAACTTGGTTATATATTGACACTTCTGAATTATGTGGATGGTTTAATCCTCTGGGAAAAAAGCATTATGTTACTAACCAGTCCAAATATTCAGGAGCAGCGTAACCCTGTGTTCCCATCACTCGTGTTGAAACATGGGTTTGGTCTACCATTGGTCCATCCTTTGCAAGTCCGAAATCCGACAGCTTTGCATTGAAGTCCTACATGTTTACAATCAAGCAAGCCGTTTAGCCCGTTTAGCAAGTCCGAAATATGGATAGAGCATTCTCGTGTCTGACACTCACAATCAAGTACGAGTTGAAACTAATGAAAGTGATTAACAAAGGGAAACGATGAGTAACCTCATCGAGCAAGATGTTGGCCGTCTTGAAGTCGCGGTATATGACGGGTGTTTCGGCACCATGAAGGAAAGCAAGCCCTTTTGCCGCTTCTAAAGCGATCTTCATTCTTTTTGACCAAGTTAAAGTACAATCAGATCCTAACAACCAACCATAATAAATAGGGTGAATAACAAAATGCTTTCAACCTTGGTATAATGGAAAACATCTCTTTTGATATGTATGCATAATGCATATGCCTTTTAGCTTATGTTTCCTAGTTCTCTTCGTTTTTTTGGACTCGGTGCGAGTATTGGAGATGCTATGTATTGATATGCTTAGTCTTTTCTATGTGTTTGGGGGTATGTTTCATGCTCATTCGTATGTGTCAGACATTGATATTTCAAAAAATTAAGTCGAAAAATAGGCACTTTGTACTTAATTAGGTAAATCACGTTTATATCTAAACTATTGTTTTTGTTCCATTTTAGTACCCAAACTTTATTTCTTTTCAAAACTATACCTAACGTTTAGTTTAGCTTTCATTTTGGTACCCGCTATTAAAAACTTAACGGTAATGTTAACATGTCACACCATAAGATAAGTATATCATATAAATATATATAATATATATATATATATATATATATATATATGTCATGTCAGTTTTGTTAATATTTTAACAGTTTTGGTATGGTTTTGAAAAGAAAAAAAAGTCTGGGTACTAAAACGAAACAAAATTAATAGTTTAGGTACTAAACGTGTAGTTTACCCGAGTTAATATTACTAACCAGTCACAAAATAAGAGGAATGACCATTATAAATGGATGTATTGTTGGAGGAAGATATGGACATGTACTTAAATTGGAGTACATTGTATTCTCTACAACTTACTGCGGAAGAGATGTCTTTCGACGATCCCACTTGCCATGTATTCATAAACAAGCAACCGATGGTCATCTTCACAACAATAGCCGATGAGCTTCACAAGATTTGGATGCCTGAGCTGCCCTAAGTAGATCACTTCAGCCTGCAAAACAAATTTGTGCAGTCATATCTATGTTTACTTCAATCCACAAAATGGTTCGAATAAATAATCCAAAACGATCAAATCATACTCGAATTCGTAATGACAAAGTTCAAAATGACCCAGACAAAAAAATGGTTTGAATATGAAATTGAACCAATGTCAAAACTAACCCTAACTCAAATTTTAAAACCAGATCTGAAACCAATCTGACCCATCCAATTGACATAGTTAAATCCATAAATTTGAGAAAAATAGCAATGCATTACCTTATGTGACTCGAGCTGAGGTGAGAGTGTTAGATATTGAGTTATGTATCTAAACCAAATGTTTAATTGACTAAAAATTTCAGATAAAGTACTTCGGGGTCGTTGCACTATACTCAACCGATCATTTTGGTCACAAAATTTTCAGAAATTATAAAATGATCATTAAATGTTATCCAACTGTTACAAAATAGTCTCAATTTTTTTTGAATTATTACAAAACGATTGTTAAATTTATTCGAAATTTACAGTTATTATAACATCATAATGACCGTTTTGTAATAGTTTGATAAATTAACAACTATTGTATATCTTTTGAAAGTTCAATGATTAAAACGATCATTTGAGCAAACTTCAATGACCTCTGGTGTACTTTACCCAAAAAAAAATCCATGCATTAGTTTGTTAGTATCGGACATAATACTTCAAAACAATTGAAAAGGTAAAATAACATGAAATCTAAGGAATTAACTAATGCTTAAATTATAGTTCTTGTTCTATATCCTATGTAAACAAGTATTCAAAATACATGAACAAATTTGAAAATAAAAAATACCAGACATTCATGCCCCAGTCCGAGTAACATAGAATGAAACTTTTCGAGATATTCGTATATGTATATATACCACAAATAAAACAATGACCGCAGATTAAAAGAATTAGTTTAGAAGATGCAAAGAGATTTACCAGCCATTCTTTATCCCCTTGGAAGCCATCAGGATTAAGCTCTTTAACGGAGACTGCTGTAGATGGGAAACCGGTCCTCACATTCTCGTCTATGACTCCTTTATAAACGACCCCAAACCCCCCTTCGCCGACTATATGGTCTGGCCGGAATTCCTTCGTAGCCAACTTTGTCTCCTCATATGTGAATACGCTGACATTGCTGTAACTAGGATTCTGCCGTAGATCTTTGAGATCCTTGACGGATGTCAAAGGAAAGACGGTTTGAGTTTTGGTTTCATTTGATCTCTGCGTTTCTGGGTTTCTTTCTGTTGGACATGCAGTGGTATTAACTATTAAGTCCTCAGTTTGAAATTGTTGATTAAAGAAATGTTCTACAAGCTAAAGGCATTCAATCTCTTTAAATATTAAAAGATTGAAGCATGAAACCGATACAATTGTAACCGCAAGTGCTTAATCAAGGCCTTCTGGATCTGGAGATAATGATATTGGAAACATCGAAATTCATCATCATTCAACAATTCTATACAGTGTTCAAACAATAGCTCACACAAGGCACAATCGGAAGTCAGTCCCGGTTCACTAGTTCTAGGTTGTTCAAACTCTACTCAATCGATTAATTCTCAGAACTCATATAGTTTTCTAAGAATGAAACCGATACGATCATATTCAAGAGCGGTTAACTAAAGCACCGGTGCACTGATGAATCGACAAATTCACAACAAATGGCCAAAAGATTTGAGAACAATGCTGAAAAAACATCAAGAAAATGGAAATGAAAATTACACTAACCTGGACTCCTCTTGAGAGATTTGCCATGTTTACGTTGTTGGCACGGCGTTTTCCCACCGGTGCTACAACAAAGCCCCATTAATGAAAGAAACCACACCCTGAAAATCAATCTGAATTCGGATTTTAGCTCCCCAAAGCTTGAATATCGACATATATATATATGTATATATTTCACGTGATATTATTATATACATATACATGTAGGTCGTTGCCAAGGAGCTGAACCGAGCCAAAGATGGAACCATAAAAAAGAAAACACATCCAAAGATTAAAAGGGGGAAGGAAAATATCGACAATGTCTTCCGGATCGAATCCACGATGGGATTAACTGTTCCTTTTTTCCTTTGGGTTTTTTGCTTTTTCAGAGGCGCTGTCGCCATTAACGGCAAGCAAAGCGTGGCGATGCGCCATTTACTCGTTCCAATCTAAATTCGGTGCGTGGGAGAATTTTTATTCCTATTTTATCCATTTTTTTTTTAGGATTTGGATCAAATTTCTTATTTGGGAAATTCATTTGGTTAAACAATAAAAAGTTCATTAACATGAGCTGTATCGAGTAAGAATGAAAGAGGAAATTCTTAAAAATCTCGATTTCGGACACGAAGTCTACTTAAATATCAAATCGTTAAATTTTTTAATAAATATTATCTTATAATTATCTCAGATTAATAAAAAAAACATGAATTAATCGTCGGTGATAAGGATGTCATATCGTAAAAATTGAAAAAACTTTAATTGAAGTCATAAATGTTAAGAAAAACTTTCATCTCAATTATAAACCATTAACAATAATTGGCATGATATGTCCACATGTTATCATGACAATTACAATTTACAATAATATAAAAGAATCTTTTTAGTCCTTAAGTTTATAGTTATTATAAATATGACATCCATTCTTTGAAAATAATTAAAAAAATCATCAATTAAATTAATAATGTGAAAGAACCTTTTTAGTCCCTAAGTTTATAGTTTCAACCCGTTTTGATATGATAAGGTAAGATTTTTTTAATAAAATTTGAATAATTGGTTAAGTCAAATCAAGTTTTTTCAATTTGATTAGATCGGATCAGGTTTAAAGATAACTCGTCTCACCTTGACATAAGATAATTCTAAAATTACCATTTTGTGTATGTATATATTAATGGTTAGATTTTGATTAAAAAGTATATGTAAAAAAATAGTAAATAAGGTATTAAATTAAAATTCACTTTAATTCTATGTTATTAAATCTAATGAATTGATATTTTATTTAAATATTTTTTTTATTTTAATAAAAAAATATGTGGAAAAATTATATTAAATCGAATCATAGTCAGGTTTTTAGTTAAAATGTCGGGACAAATTCAGGTCACATAAAATATTTTTAAACTCATATCGAATCACGGTTAGATTTTATTATTATAGTGTCGGATCAGGTTCAAGTCAGTCAAAAATTCTTTTTGATTCGACCCATTATCATCCTTGATAATGAGACAATTAACATCATTTAAACATTGTTTGTGATATTTTGATTGTACAAATAATTTATCAGATGATAATCCATAAAATAAACAAACATACATTTAAAATATATTGATTTTAAAAACATTACAAGCTCAAAAGTATGAGAAATAAAAAAAAACTAAAAAAGAAAATATGCAAATAAAGTTGCTTAATCAACATTGATACATAGAAAACAAAGTGATTTTGTGAATAATGAAGTTAAAAGCTATAACCTAAGATTTGTGAGGGTAAAGGAGAACCGGAAGACCCTTCG
This sequence comes from Hibiscus syriacus, assembly GCF_006381635.1. NCBI lineage: Eukaryota > Viridiplantae > Streptophyta > Magnoliopsida > Malvales > Malvaceae > Hibiscus > Hibiscus syriacus. The sequence goes on from NW_024063176.1 coordinate 1,503,191, forward strand.
CAGGCATAGGCATGGGATCAACAATGATCTTCTCATCACCCACCAACTTCTTCCATTTAAACCTTCTCACGATGTTATGCATGAAGACGAGCATCTCGAGCCGAGCGTATTCCTTCCCGGGACACATTCGAGGACCGCCGCCGAACGGGACGAACGTGTAGGGTGCCGGTCCTTTTCCTTCGAATCTCGTCGGATCGAATTTTAACGGGTCCGAAAAGCATTCTGGGTTTCTGTGAGTCGAATTCGCGCTCCAATACAACTGTACAGAGATCGTAAAACGGGTTAAATTTATAATCGAATTCGGGTAAAACAAAATTGTACGAACGAAAGTAAACATGGGACTCACTTTCCAACCCTTTGGGATGGAGAAGCCATTGAAGATGAAATCATTGATGGCTTCCCTAAAGGCACCTTGTAATGGTGGGGCAAGTCTCAGCACCTCACAAGCAACGTTCCATGAATATTTCATCTTTTGAATGTCATCCCAACTTAATTTTTCACCTGGAGCTTTTGATTTTGCTATCTCCATTTGTTCTGTAATTCAAAGAAACGAAATTAAATCATCAATATAAAACCACGATGTATTTAAGAAGTATTTAAATCGGAACAATATAAACTTTGATCTGATATTTTTAATTTCAAAATTAAGTGGGACCTAAAAACTAATTGGACCCAATAAAAATGAAGGGCAAGACTTACTTTTCTTAGTTTTAAAAGTACAAAGACTCGAGAGTCGAGACTATTCGAGTCTTAATTTTCTTAATTTTCTAATATTTCTTAAATTAAAGTTAAATTAAAATTATATTTAAATTAATCGAATTCATATAAATTTGACAGATCTAATTCTAAAATTTTAGTACTATTTAAGCCGTTGTCGCCGGCTAAATGACACCATATACAAGAAAACGGTGACCGGCTAAACAAGAAAGATACGCATGCATGCAAATATATACAATATGATATTTGAAAATGACATTTTTTTTTACTTTGGAAGTATAAATCAACTTTTGCCTTAAACTTTAACTAAATGAAAATAGATTATTGAGATTAATTTTTTTTATTTTTTCATTTTTTATTATTAATATCAATCATCTATTTTTAATTATTCAAATGTTCTAAATATGTGTAAAACTGAAAAATTTTACGTTTTGTAATTGGATTCTATCCCTATAGAGATGGATTGAGAGGATGTTGAGGAATGGTCGTCTTTAGAAAAAAGTAATATATTCAAATTTCGGTTAATTTGACTCGAAAAGTATATTTCTTCCACTCGAATTCAACTCAACTCGGTCTACCATAAATATATATAAAATTGTTATTTTTATTCGAAATAATAGAGATCTAATTTAAAATATATATAAATAGGATATTATAACAATTATATCTAAATATATATAAGAAAATTGTACTATTATTTTGAGTAGAGTCAAATTGGAGATTTTTCACCCTAATTTCAAACTTGATTTGATCTCACCCTTTATATAACCTGACCCAAACCCAGATTATTAAAAAGGTTAACTCTATCTATCGGGTTAGATCAAAACTCATTAGATTCATATCAAATTATCATCCCTAGTCACATTTCTAAAAAATTTAAATTCATAAAATTTAGATATTTTCTTTCAAATTTTTTTATTAATGATCTAATTATATAGTCTTAGAATTTTATAATTCCGTATTCTAAAATTTTAATATAACTTTTTAAAAATTATATTCATAACGTAAAACCTTACGTTTTTCGTTAATAAATGAATTAATTAATTAATGTTTGAGTAGGATAATTTAAGTATTATTATTCAACTTAGGCAGTTGGTGAATGGTGAGTTAATTTCTTGATGTTTTGCCCTTTTTTTATAAAAACAATTCGTGATAATAAAGATTTTGTTTTTTACACCAAATTAATAAAAAAAAATTATTCACTTTGATCAACAAAGTAAAATTAATGGATTTGAAAGAAAAAAATCAAATTCTTTAAAAGATTGGTCATCTCACTTAAGAAGTAAGTCTATCTTTTTCAAAGACTTGCACGACTTTTATTTATTTATTTATTTATTTCATACTAATTTCTCGACTATACCAAGGAATTTGATTATTCAATGAATATGTATTTTAATTTTTAATTACTTAAAATATAATTATTTTGATTTTTAATAATAATAATAGAGAAAGAAAACATATAATAATACCTTTGTAAACCAGTTCATATATGTGAGGAAGCTCCGCAAGATATTTAACGATGAAAGTGCAAGCAGCACTGGCAGTATCATGGCCGCCGATCAACAACCCCAGAATCTTGTCGGCAACATCCATCTCCGTCATGAACTGGTCGCTCTCGTCGGTCGTCAACAACATGTGCGACAATATATCTTGCGTCGGCGACGCCTTTCCCTCGGCGAGGTCGACTTTCCTTTGCTTGATGATCTCAAGAGCTCTTTCCGAATGAAATTCGACGCCTTTATAGCTCGGTTAAACGGCGTTCCGGGGAGGTCAATCGGTAGCGAAATGATTCCGGCAGCCAATAACTGGAACGGCGCTTCGAATTTCGAAACGTGGCTTGGATCTTCGATGCTTAAAAACAACCGGCAAGCTATGAAGAAAGTGTATCGTTTTGCTAATGGGAAGACGATGACTCGGTTTTTTTTTCCCATTGTGAAGCAAGTGTTCGTCGGCAATGGCGTCCATTATTCCGATGTACCTCTGCAAGGCCTCGGGTTTCAAGAACTGGGGGAGGAGTTTCCTCATCTTCTTCGACTCTTCTTTCGACGACGTTTGCAACGAGGAAGGGAAGATTTTATCGACGGAACTTGGCCACCACGCCGTAACGAGCTTGTTCTCGTTGGAGAACAAGAATTTGTTCCCCGCCACGCCGCAGGACGGCGGCTGGCTCGCCAAGGATGTGGTTTTGAAGATTTGGGATGAGTATTTGGCATGCGATCGAATATGAATTTCTCCGGATGGCCTTTCCATCCGGTGGAGAGGAACTCGAGGGTCTCGCCGATGAATGGCAACCGGGACGGCCGGGAGGGAGGTTGACGGCGGAATAATTGGAGCGGTGCTTGTAGAAAAGGACGAAGAAGGAGAGGGTTACGAAGGAGACGAAGAGTAGCAAAAGGGTGATGTAGAAATGCTCCATGCTTTGCCCTTTGGGTGTTAATGTGGGAGTTTGCAAAGAATACGGGGAAATTTATAGTGTGCATCTCTTCACCACTTGCTATTTTTTTTAATATATTTTTAAGTGGTAATATTTTCTATATAATATTACAATAAAATTACTTTAATAATATGTTGGGAAAAAATTTGTTCACCTGGGTGTAAAAAAAAACTTTTTCAATTAAGATGTTTATTAAATTACATGTTGAAAGTCGCACGATAATTATAGAAACTATTGATTATCTATGTTATTGTGGTATGTACAAAATTTAAAGAAGACATTGTACTTTATACTTACAAAAATCATTTATATTTCATACGACTTTAAATTATATCTTTTGAAAAAATTTTACGATATTTAGAAGATGTTGTTTAAATATTTTTTTCACTAATTGATGAATTTTTTAAAAATTATTTATTACAAATATTAAATACAATAATAATATTATTTATCATAAAACTTAATATTATTATTTTTAATATTAAAAATAATTTATTTATTATTAAAATATATTTTATAATTTTATTAATAAAAATAAATTGGATATTTTATTGAAATAAAAATATTATAAATTATATTAATTATTTATTAAATTAATAATGTTATTATATTTTAAAAATATTAAATAGTATATTTTAAATATGTTATTAAAATATTATTATATAATATTAAATATATAAATAATATTATTCATTATTAATAATTTAATAATATTATTTCTATGAAATTAATAAATAATATAAATTTTTTAAATAATTTATTATATATTATTAAAATAAAAATATATTATATTATTATTATAATTGATTATTTTATTATAATATTAAAATATATATTATATTATTATAAATATTAATAAATATATTTTAAATATCTTAATAATTAATATTTTGATTAAATGATATTAAAATATTTATTAATATTAAATTATAAAATAAAATTATTTTAAGTATTATTTTTGAAGTGAAAAGTTCGAAAATGACTTCGAAAATCAACGTAAGTAATTTTCCAAAACACAAGAAAATTTGTTGACCATAAATATTTTACGTTGACTAACCGTTTTTCTCCAACCAATCACTGAAAAATGAGAAAACATTTTACGTGAAACAAACGGACCCTTATCGTAGGGGTAGTTCTGCTGTGCGGCGCCTAAAAAACGACTAAATATACGGCGTGACCGGTTAAACAAGTGACCGGTTAAAATTTAGACCGGTTATGTTATATTATTTAACCGGAAATATTATCAAGTATAATAACATATTAGGTAACGCTTATATAATGTAATAGATAGCGCTTATATAATAAAATAGGTATTTAACCGGAAATATTATCAAATACAATAACATATTAGGTAGCGCTTATATAATGTAACAGGTAGCGCTTATATTGACATGTTTTATAAGTAAACCGGTATATTTATACCGGTAACATTGCAAATTTACCTATTACATTAAAATTATCGGTTTCGATATTTTTTAGATCGATACTTTTTATAAATGTATCGACACTATATGTGTTCACCTTTTGTCATTTATAGACCGGTTTTGTCATATTTTTACATGTTATATTGTTATGGATCGATACATTTTTATAAAGTATCGACACTTTATTGGCGTTATAACTTCTTCTTTTTTAAATTCTAAAAGTGTCGATACGTATAATAAATTATCGACACTTTCAACATAACCGGGTAGCGCTTTACCTGTTTTGTCATTTCGAGACCGGTTTTGTCATATTTTTACCTGTTATATTGTTATGGATCGATACATTTTTATAAAGTATCGACACTTTATTGGCACTATAACTTCTTCTCTTTTAAAAAATGTAACATTTACATGATATGTTGAAAGTCTCCATACTTTTTATAAAAAGGATCAATACTTTTTTAAAGTTATGTAATTTATGTTTCAATCCTTTTTTAATAGTGTTTCATGTTTTTCACCTACAATATTAATTTAATAATTTCATTTACACAAAAATTATTTGATTGTTTTGATATTTTATAAATATTATTTAGAATTTAAATTTAACAATTTAACCAAAGATAATAATACATAAGTAATATATTGTTTATTGTTTTAAATTTAATAATAATATATACGTAAATAAAATAAATCATTAGATAGTATAATTACTAAATTGATATCTTAAAACTCACTCAAAAGATAACCTTAAATTAATGTTTTCCACAGTGAAATAAGTATGGACACTTTTATAAAAAAGATAGATACTTTACAATATAACGCTACCTATTACATTATATAAGCGCTACCTATTACATTATATAAGCGCTACCTATTACATCATATTTTTATCTATTATATTATACAGTATCGATCATTTTTATAAAAAGGGTCGATACTTTCAACATATTAGGTAACATTATGATAAAAAAGGTAAAATTTACCTGATATGTTGAAAGTGTCCATATTTTTTATAAAAATGATCTATACTTTTTTTAAAGTTATGTAATTTATGTTTCAATTTTTTTTAATAGTGTTTCATGTTTTCCACCTACAATATTAATTTAATAATTTCATTTACACAAAAAAATTATTTGATTGTTTTGATATTTTATAAAATATTATTTAGAATTTAAATTTAACAATATTAACCAAAGATAATAATAAATATGTAATATATATGTTTATTGTTTTTAATTTAATATAATATATACCGTAACATAAAAAATAAATCATTAGACGCGTATAATTACTAAATTGATATATCTTAAAACTCACTCAAAAGATAACCTTAAATTAATGTTTTATACAATGAAATAAGTATGAACACTTTTATAAAAATGATAGATACTTTACAATATAAGCGCTATCTATTACATCATATTTTTACCTATTATATTGTAAAGTATCGATCCTTTTTATACTTTCAACATATCAGGTAACATTATGAAAAAAAATGTAAAATTTACTTGATATGTTAATTTACCTATTACATTATAATTATTGGTTTTGATGTTTTTTGGGTCGATACTTGTAGAAAATGTATTGACACATATTTAGGTAGTTATTGTACATACCTAAACATGTACTGCAAATTTAATGTTGTACCCACCCTTTAACTACCACTACCAATACCACATCCTATTGAAAGCAGCACGACTGAAACATGTTCAAAATGAACATTTGCTTACATCTCCATCAACTCCGGGACCACTGAACTTGCACAACAAAATTTTTGCCATGGATCATACTGATGTAGACAATGTTAAGCCAACCGAGGAATGTCATGAAGTACATAATGTTGATGAATCTGGCAGATTGGTTGGTCAGCTCTTCTGTTCACGTGATCAAGTTTGGTACTTTTACAAGGGATTCACACGGGAACATGGTTTAGTGCACGTAAGGGAACAACACGGCTTGACGTGGAAGGGAATGTGAAGATACAAGAATTTTGTTGTTCCAAAGAAAGGTTTCGAGTATCAAAAGTCAATACTGTTGATCGTCAACGTGCTCATACGCCAGTCACAAGAACAGGATGTAAGGCTAGAGTCTTAGTTACAGCAACAAATACAAACGATCAGTGGGTTATAAGTAAGTCTGATCAGAAACATAATCATGCATTGTGCACACCTGCTATGACACCATTTATGCATTCTAATAGAGCTGTAAGTAAGGCTGATATTGATGAGGCAACAACATTGAAAGAGGTTGGTGTTGGCACGTCACAAGTAATGAATTATTTAACGCAGCAGGCAGGGGGCTATCATAATGTTGGATTTACACATAAAGACCTTTACAATGCACTTCAAATAGGTAAAGCAAAGGAAATCGTCGATGGGGATGTGAATGTGCTTATTGCCTACTTTGATTATAAGAAACATGATGATCACGGGTTTTTATGACATACTCGGTAGACGAATCGGGGGCATTGTATAATCTTATTTGGTCGGATTCTACATTGAGATCGGATTACACATGCTTCGGTGATGTAATTGCGTTCGACACAACGTACAAAGATAATTTATATGGTCGACCAATTATGCCTATTGTCGGAGTCAATCATCACCATAACACAATTGTGTTTGCCACTGCCATAATCGCTGACAAGACGTCTCAATCTTTCGAGTGGGTGCTACAGAATTTTTTAGAAGCCATGATGAATAAATCACCTATTTCAGTTGTCACCGATGGGGATAGGGCAATGCAGAGGGCTATCAAATCTGTTATCCCTTATGCTAAGCACAGATTATGTTATTGGCATCTTTCTCGCAATGCACAAGCTAACATTGTTAATCCAAAGTTTACAGCATCATTCTCAAAATGCATGGCTTCCTGGTGGACAACCGAGTAATTTGATATTCAATGGTGTTCGGTTGTTTCAGAATTCAACGTCCAAAAGCATCCATGGGTGATTGAGAAGGGAAATACACGACACTTATGGGCACAAGCATATCTATTCGGTCATTTCTTTGCCAATATTCGCTCAACACAAAGGTGTGAGTCTATGAATGCATCACTAGCGATTGCACTGAAACACAAGAAGATATATTTAGATGTTGTTTGTAAAATTGAAGATGGAATTAGTAGAATGCGTATGAACGAGTTGAAAGCGGATTACTTAAGTTCCCATACGAAGCCCTTCCATATCACAAAACTGGTCGACCTTGAAAGCCATGCCGCTGCGATTTTAACCCGCGAATCTTTTCATGCGTTCCAAGATGAACTTATACGGGAGACATTGTACCGAATTGAGGCAGAGATTAAGTCCTTATCAGATGAATGTCAACATTATATTTTGTCAAAGTACGTAGAAAAAATAGGAAATTTGAAATTAGTTTTGATTCTCGTACGAAAACTCTAATTTGCTCCTGCAAAAAATTCGAGACCGTTGGACTTCCGTGTCGCCATCAACTTCATATTTTGAAGCACTTGGATTACACATATTTGCCCGGGACTTTGATTCAAAGTAGGTGGACTAATGATGCGATGGCTTCTGCACTCATTTATGTTGACATGAATGTGTCTCCAGAAGTGATGCAAATGGCAAGGTTCGCTGCTCTACGTTCAACGTCAAGTAGGTTATGCTACATTGCATCAAAGACATACGAGTCTTTCAAAACCGCAAGAGATGAGATGAAAAAACTAATAGAAGAATTAGAAAACTCATTTGGTTTGAATGATTCAGTCAACCAGAGCATTGTAGTAAACAACGTTCGTGACCCTCAACAAAAACAACGCAAGCGAAAAAAAGTGTCAAAGAACAAGGTCGAGAAGAAAATTAGGCGATGTGGGTACTGCAACGGTGAGGGACATAACAAACTAACATGTTTCTGGGTTTCGATACATATATTACACCTATTATCTCATAAAACCGGTATACTTATACCGGTTAGATTGAAAAATTACCTATTACATTATACTTATGGGTTTCGATGTTTCTGGGATCGACACTTTATGGTTGCACCCTGTTTGCCATTCATTCTGGACCAATAGTATCGACACAAAATTAAAAAGTGTCGATACATATATTACACCTATTCTCTCATAAAATCGATATACTTATACCGGTTAGATTGAAAAATTACCTATTACATTATACTTATGGGTTTCGATGTTTTTGGGATTGACACCTTTATATATGGATCGACACTTTATGGTTGCACCCTGTTTGCCATATTGTAAATTTACCTTTTACTTTAAAGTTAATTTTGTAGTTATTGTACATACCCTCAATATGGAATGGTCATTCAGTCTCGCACATGATGATAATTATGATGACATTTGGTATAATACAGACAACAATCTCCATATATCGTAAGTATCAACATGACTCTTAATGTGTATAAGAAACATGTACAATAACCTACTGCTAACTTTTCTCATCTCATTCATAATTACATTCACATACAAAATTATAAATCGTATACAAAATTATAAATGTTATACAAAATTAACCCTACATTTACATCATTGCATCCTTTTGTTATTCTTATGTCTCATGGCAGCTTTTGTTATCTCTTGTCTTCGTTGATTTTGATTGTGGCTTACGAGATCGTTTAAAATTCGCGATCGATCCCACTCTCCAACAACCTATATTCAAATTGTCAGAACGTTAAGTATTGTAAACTACAGCATTCAATCTACGACTTTTAACAATTTTACCACAAACGAATTTTTCTTTCCACTTACAAAATCACCAGTTGCCCCTGTAGAACCGATCGATTCTATCCACATCATCACATACATGCCGCAATCATGTCTGTTACAAAATTTGAAAACCACACATGTTAATTATGATGAATCCTGCATAAATTAAGCTTTCTATTTATGATAACATCTCATACTCATTCAATTGCTTATTCTTCTTATGCTCCACAAATTTGAAATTTTTCAAGGGAAACTTTCCTAGAGATCCACAGTATTCAACCCAAATGCGTTTCTTATTATAAAAATCTAATATTTTAATATGCATTAAAAAAGAATAAGTTATGATCCAAAAAAATAATGCATTATAATTTACATAATGTCATTTCATACATACATACATACCAATCTCTTAGCATCTTTCACTCTCTGTTTAGCTGCTTCAGATGTAAACATACTATCATATATTGTTGCAACACGATCTACCATATCCAACACCAACAGATACCAATGTGAATTATGGTAGTTTATTGTGATCATGATATGCAACAAATTTCACACCCAATTTGACAAAATTCAACATTCTATATCCGAAAACATCATTTGCAATTAGTATGGTGTCTTACCTTCTCACAGTCTGTGAATTTCACATAGTTATCCAATATGGGACCCCAGAAGGTAGTAATACTCTCAACACTTTCTTTGTTGTTGGCATTCAACGCCTGATGCTGCAATTACACAACAAAATTATTAATTTACCGTCTATAACACTACTTATCTCCATTTATTAATTTAACTCACCGCTAAGTGGTATGGAAGGTAGCCAATCCTCCGGAGTGACTTTTGAGAATCGTAGTATACTGTCCAGGCGAGCAAATCAATAACCTAACAAAATTAATTACACAATCAGAACATATTCAATAAGTTTTAACATTTTCTACTTTCTACTTACCACACCGCTAACCCATTCCGTAGGCTTCAACGTTGCAACGTCATATACAGTAGCGAATTGATTTCCCATTGAGATTACAGAATATCTATATGAATCATTAGGATTAATATGTTGTCATGAAATATTTAAATATCACTCACAAAGCAATATATTTCACTTACCCCGATTCTAACTCATTATTCCATAAATAATCACAAATTGCAGCTTCGATGTCATCAATTCCGCTTGGAATATCTGTTTTTTCAACCTAGAATTTTGCATACAAATTTTTGTCACAACAACATAATAAATATCAAATTAAGTTTTCTTTTATTCAACTTACCTTCTGCTTCTTCTTCTAGTGTGCATGACATTCCGAATCCAAATCTGCTGCTATAACACTCTCCGATGTATAAATGACATCGACTTCCTTCCTCCTCATTTCTTACATCTCTTCTTCTTCCTCCTCCCTCTTTTTTTCTTCATATTTTTTCAGTTCATCGTATTTTTTCTCTACATAGCTCTTCATCTCTTTTATTTCACCATTCAATTGATCTCCTTCATCCAAGTATTTATCAACCACCCCCTTCACCCCCGTAAGTTCACTCCTCAATTCCATAACCTCCTTCACCACTCCCTCAAATTTTTCACCCGTCACCATCTTAAGATCACCCCTTAACACCTCAACTTCTTTCACCACTTCACCCCTCAACACCTCTACTTCTTTCACCACTCCATCTATTTTTCCTTCCACTACCCCCTTATGCCTCTCAAGTGTATCTTCGACTCTCTCAAGTTTCTCTTCGACTCTATCAAGTTTCTCTTCGACTCTTGATTATCTTTGCATGATATAAAATTGGATTTTTTTGATATCAACCAATTCAGACATCAAAATGTCGAAGTTACTCTATTTTCCCTCACCGTAGTCCCCCTCACCGTCATCCCTCAATACAACCATCTCTCATTTCTTCTCCACTGCCTCCACTACCTTCTCTACATCATTGCCAATAACCTTCAAAATTAAATTACAATATTAAGACATTGATTATATTCTTAATATTATTTAATTACATTTATTACCCTTTCTTGCTTCTTCGCTCTATTCAACTTCAACTTCACCGTCACTCTAACCACATCTTCCTTCCCCTATGTACGGATGCGTGCCACTCCGGTTCTTTCATAAGCCAGCACTGCCTCACAGCCCGACCAAAAATCGAACAGTGCAACCTGCATTTATAATAAAATTTATATTTTTATATAATAACTATACTATCATTTTATATAAAAACACAAAAAAGTTCTTCAACTCATTTACCTCTAAGATTGCTATGCACCCTTTGAGGTATCTCTGGCTGCCCTTTTTAAATGTGATTATTGATTCAATCAATCTCGAATGGATATATTCAGCCCAATTGAATTCACCCTTCAAGCTTTCATCATAAATGAGCTTCATATATTCCTTGTTCGTTGACGTATCACCCGTTGGACAAAGAAAGATACCGACAAGGTATAATAGAACTCTGGCCTTCATCTCATCCCCCCGTAAGATCCACTTTTTATTTCCTCTTCAATTTCAGCATATGTCACCTTCTGCTTCAAACCATATTTGGAGGGAAGTGCTTTCCAGTCCTTACTCTTACAGACTTCTACAACACTTTTGCCTTCATTTTCTACCCCCAATACAGCTGCAGCACATGGGATCCCGAGAGGAAATGAAAAATCACCATACTTAGCAATACATTGTCTGACATCAAATTGTGCCATCAATGATCGACACAATTCCCTCCGAATAGGTCGACCCCTTACTCCTACCAACGATCCAAAACTTATTTCTCCCAGCACATTCAACTGACCCTTCTCCTTAAGGTGTTTAATTAATGAATTCACCCTTTTAATGTTGCATCTTGTCGACACTTCCTACATTTTTTAACAATATATAATGTTATAGTTCTTATATATTTTGTATCAACGTATTTACAAGTTTAATGAATACCTTATTTTCATGTGCTTTCCTCCGTTCTTTGTATTCTTTACTATCATTCATTGACTGTGTGATGTAAGGTTCCTTTTCAGCATCACTCATCGAATTTCATTTGGACCTCACATCTTTTTTCACCTAATATTAAACATAAACGTTTCTTAACCAATACATTAACACTAAATAATACTTAATGTCAATTTCATTTTACATACTGAATCGCTCTGTGTGCCATTTTCCTTCATCCTTTTGCATTCGGCCATACTGTCAACATTTAAAATTTGTAATCAATTTAAAGTTTATCGATACTTTAATCCAATTACCATTTCAACAATAATAACAAAAAGACATTGATACTTACTAGAAGTACATATATCCACCCTTTGGTTGCTTTCGAGTCTCGGCCTCAATTTCTAAGTCATCTGCGTCACCAACAATTTTCCAACCCATTGACTCCATTTTTCCTTCATATATCAGTTTACACAAATCAAATTATTTTGTTACATACACTTTATTCAATATACAAATATAGATAACTACTCTTGTGGTAAAACAGTTTTTTTCAAAAGAATTTGAATGGCCACTACAAAATCTGTCGGCACATTTATACAACCTATAATATCATTTTCTACCTATAATATTTAATAAAAGTATCGACATTTATATTTTACCTTGAATATCACTTTCTACCTGCAATCGGTCCCAAATGTTTCTTTACTCCAAAACCCCAAACAATACATAAAAACCCTATTCGCGATTACTGTAATAATAAAAAATTAGGGTTTCAACAACATACTTTTCGATTCGACTGCATCAACAAACAAACAAACTTCGCTTTAGAAAGGCCTTCTGAAATGCAGCAACAATTACGCTTCGATTTCAAAAACTCGTTCGTTCTATCTATTTTAAGAGGATATTTAGCTATGGCCTTTATATTTTCATCGGATATGTTATTTATATTTAATCGATACAGATACAAAAGTGTCGATACTTTTATGTCAGGTGTAGATACTTTCGAAAGGATAATTACGTATTTCTTTGAAAGTGTCGATAATTTATTACACGTAGTTACGAAAGTATCGACACTTTCAATATATCCGGTAGCGTTTTACCGGTTTTATCATTTTGATACCGGTTTTATCATATTTTTACCTGTTATATCGTTGTGGATCGATACATTTTTTTAAAGTATCGACACTTTATAGGCACTAAAACTGCTTCTCTTTTAAATTCACAAAGTGTCGATCCTTATATAAAGTATCGATACTTTCAATATATCCGGTAGCGTTTTACCGGTTTCATCATTTTGATACCGGTTTTATCATATTTTTACCTGTTATATCGTTGTGGATCGATACATTTTTTTAAAGTATCGACACTTTATAGACGCTAAAACTGCTTCTCTTTTAAATTAACGAAGTGTCGATCCTTATATTAAAGTACCGACACTTTAAATATATCCGGTACCGCTTTACCGGTTTTATCATTTTAATACCGGTTTTATCATAGTTTTACCTTTTATATCGTTGTGGATCGATACATTTTTAATTTGAATCGACACGAACTGACAAGTTAAGTTTGCCGGTTGCACAATTTTTTAATATTTCTTCATGACTTAGACCTACTACATTATTATTAGTCAACATTTCCAGTAGCGCTAAACCAAATTTATTAAATATCTTTTAATATATCCAGTAACGCCGTATATTAACCGTATATTAACCCGTCTTTCCTGAGACATTCCCTTGTCGTAGCAAGTATTCTATCTAAAAACTAAAATTTTCATGCCTTATATAACTAACTTCTTTTCAACGCATTATTAAAAAAAATGTTATCATAGAATTTATATGACAGTTTTTTTTTTCAATTCATAAATTAAAAGATATTAAATGTATTTAATTTTATGCCCTTCAGTATAATGCATCTAAGAATGATAGAATAATTTATATTCGGAATTTTGACTCGATTTGATTCGATAAGATTGGATTTATAATGAAATTCGAGTTTCAAGTATGATCAAGTTTTTTTTAAGTCCACTTAGTTTAGGTTTGGACTTAATTAGGGATGGTCATGGGATCCGAACCTAACGGGTTCTGACCTGACTTGACCTGATCAGGTTGAGTTTTTTTTTTTAAATGAGTTTGGTTCAGTTTGGGTCAGATTTTTTAAAGGTGATATCCAAGTCGGGTCGGATTTTGGTTTAGGGTAAAAAATACCCAACCCGATCCAACCTGGGAAAAAATATAATTTTACCTTATATATTTATGAATAATTACAATAATACCCCTCTAAATATTATTATTTTTAATTAAATCATTGTTTTTATTGAATAAAAAATAATATTCTTTATTATTTCGGGTCAAGTCGGATCGAGTTCAGATTTTATCTAAAAAATCGAGTCAGTTTCGGGTCGGGTGGATGGTATATATTTTTCGGATTGGGTGAATGATGTAAAATTTTCGGGTCGGGTTACATAACCACCTAGTTTATGATAGTTATAAAAATATTAGTTAGATTATGATAAAACTATGAGTATATAAGGTACTCAAATTATGGTATTAAATTAAATTTTATTTTAATTTTATGTTATTAATTTTAATAAATTAATATTTTATTTAATTATTTTTATTCATATAAAAATATAGTAACATATATTAAATCGGGTTGGATTTGTTGAAATTGGATTTTTAGTTAAAATTTTGGGATGTTAAAAAAAATTAAACTTGGATCGGGTTTTGTTATATAGTTTTAGGTTTGGACCGGTAAAAATCTATCCTGATCTGACTTTTTCCAGCGAACTAAACTCAATTAATAATTAGATTCAGATTTAAGATAAAAAATTCTTAACCCAATCCGAGATAATAATATGATTATATCTTGTATATTTATGAGTAATTATAATACTATTTCTTTCTCTATATTTTTCAATTAGATCTATACTTTATTGAATAAAATTTTTATACATATTTATATTAGGTCGGATATAAATTTTTATCTCAAAATCGAGTTACCCAAATTTCTAATTCAACCTTACTTGTATCCTTATCTAGTTAAAAACTTATATGAATAATGGTTAAAAGGTACAAGAATATAAAAAAATAATGTTTTTATTTAGTTGAAAAATATATAATTTTATTGAATTAAAATATTCTAATATTTTTTCACTAAAATAGTAAAAAAATATTATTATTATTATTATTATTATTATTATTATAGTCAAATATTGGCAGCTTATCAATTTCCTTACTTTAGTTTGTGAAGACTGCACTTTATAAGTAAACTTCTATTTAATATTTGCTATTTATTCTCAATGGGCTTCGGATTCACACACATTGATAAGATACTCATATGTCCGTTTGGCACTGTTTTCTATTTTTGCTTTTGCTTTTGTTTTTACTTTTTCTTTTTATTTTATTGTCCATTTATTAAAATATATGAAAATAATAATGAAGCCGGACATGTTATATTTTGACACTTGGCATGTTCAAACTTCAATGGGAACCAAAACGATGAAGATGTAGAAGTATGCATAGAAGGACACGTTCTTCCCTCAAAGGATTGTTTCAAGTACTTAGGGTCTATGATACATAAAGATGGGGGTGTAGATGATGACGTTACACACCGTATAAAGGCGGGATGGCTAAAGTGGAGGGCCGCTACTGGAGTTTTGTGTGACAAGAAGGTGCCTCTAAAACTTAAGGGAAAATTTTATAGAATGGCAATAAGACCAGCGCTGTTGTATGGTTCAGAATGTTGGGCAACCAAGAAGGATCACGTAAGGAGGATAGAGGCCGCAGAAATGAGAATGCTTCGATGGACATGTGGTAGGACTCTGTGGGATATGACGACAAACTCTGCTATTAGGATGTCCTTAGGGGTGGTGTCTGTTTCCGAAAAATTGAGGGAGGGAAGACTACGGTGGTTTGGGCATGTCCTTAGGCGACTACCGTCGGATGCGGTCAGGAGGGTAGAGTCGATTACAGTCGACGGTGCCAGAAGGAAAGGACGACCAAGGCGGAAGTGGGAAGACTGCTTGAGATCTGATTTGATGGATTTAGGCCTTACCGAAGACATGACCTATGATAGGAAATTATGGAGGCTTAAGACTAGGGTAGTCGAGTAGTGTGGGTCACATCTATAGGGTGTATCATCTTTGTCTTCTTTTAAATGCATTTGTAGTAATTTCCAGGACTTTTACTTTTTATACTTTTCTGTTATTGGTATTTATGAAAGATTAGAACTGGGCTTGCTATAATTGTCTTCTGTGTATCATTCTCGTCATGTTTCCTCTGTTAAATTTAGCCGGTCTTATGTTTCTGTCTATATGCAGAGATTCTTTCGCAGGGATTATTTTGCAGGGATTACTCCCCATTAAAGAAGCACATATGATATTAATGACTGCATATGAATACTGTTTAGCTATGTATTTTTGTAATTATTTATACATGCATTGCATTTTATCTATATTTTTAATTTTCTGACTGCCGGAGGTCTTTCACGGAAGCTATTCTCAACCTGGCGTTGGGGGCAGCCTACTACCCTACCTCCCCCTTACCCCATACATATGGGAATTGGGTGTTGTTGTTGTTGTTGTTGTTGTTGTTGTAACTTAGCATTATGTTTGCTATTGGTCTATTGTAAATTTCATCTTTATATTTTATAAATATTAAAAAGTTCACTTATTTTATGTTAATTTATCCGAATTTGATCCTCTTATTTTATAAAAAAAATGAAAATAATGAGTTTGTTTAATTCAGAAATATTATTAAACCTTCTCGTTTAATGATTCACCTTGAAAGTTAATATTTCTACCGTTTATATTAAGGATGGATATTAGTAGAATAAGAATAGGTTTTTAGTTGATCCGAAACAAATAAAAATTTTCTTTATTTTTTTTCAAACATATGAGGATAATTGAAAACATGTATATATATAGAGATATTATAGTAAATAATTTATTCTCTATTTTTATTCGTTAAAAATACGAAAGTAATTATATATACATAAAGAGATGTTATAATAATTATCCCTAAATATATGGAAGATAGTTGTATTATTATTTGAGGTTCGATCGAGATTTTTCACCCTAAATCTAATTTTAACTTGACTTTATCACTCATAAAATCTTACTTGACCCAAACTAAAACGCAATTAGAAAAAACATACCTTATAAAACTAGATAGAGTAAAAACCATAAGATTCGAGTAATTTGATTCTTCTCTAATTTATTTATATAATATTAAAAATAGTATCTTAACAACTTATGTGCAGTAAATTGAAAAAAATATTTCATATGTTTAACAATAAATGAAATATTTTTTATTTTCATAAAATATGAGGATAAACTCTGATAATTAAATACATGAACTATTTTTTTATATAAAGCAGAAAGATAAAAATCTATAATTAGACCACTAGTCCAGTGATGGTACATATAGAAAATATTAACCAACATTATTACAAATAGGATGGATCGAAGAGCGGATGAATAAAATCATCTTCTTAAATTTTTAAAATATTATATATTTCTATTATGATATACTTTCGTCCCTAGAATTTTATAAATTAGCTTTCTCCTAAAATTTTAGAAATTTATCCATAATAAAATTTTGCATCTCATCCCTAATTGTAAATCTAATTATGCAATAAATAATAATTTTTAAATAAAATTCACACACACACACACATATATATAATTATTAAGTGGGAACAGTACAGGTGAATAGAATGTTACTAATAAAGAGAGAACAAAGAGTTGTACTGTATTTATCCCAAAAAAAAAAAAGTTGAACTGCTCTTAGTGCTTTGCATGTTTAAAGTTTGGGGGATGGAAAGCACAAGGAAATGTAACCAATAGAAATTAATGTGAAGCCCTTGGGTTGGTGTGATTCCCTAAGTCAAACAACATAATTTTTATATATTGATAATATTATTTATATTTGATTTACTTATCGATTAATTCAAATTAAATTATAGTTCGTTATGAGAATGACCTTCTCAATCTAATATTCATTCTATTCATAACATTATGATTTGAATTAACGACATTATCGATTAATTAGAATATATAACTTTTTTATACAATATTTAAACCATCGCTAAATTTTATACCCTCAAATTAGGGTGTAAACAAGTCAAGTTGAGCTCAAGTATTGATGAGCTCAGCTCGACTCGATTCGAAAGCTCACGAATTTAAAATTGTCTAGCTCTACTTGAACTCGCAATCAAAAATTGAAGCTTGACTTGAGCTCAAAAAACTTAAAATTGAAACATTCTCCTACTTAGCTCGATCAAAGCTCGAACTCGAGTTTAAACCTAAACCTTAAGTACATGAAAGTCTTATATTACATTTAAAAAGCCACAACCCAGATATCAAGTAACTTTTCACGTTAGATATCAAGTAACTTGCTTCGGCTCATTAAAAACTCGAATCAAATCCATATTATTCAAATATTTTTTTGAATTAATCACTAGTATTCGATCTATTAACCAACTAATCCAGATCGGGTACTGCAGAGGCGAATGCGACCCTCCCAACCCAGTTTGTTTCATTCGCAAATGCCAGGATTCGAACCCTAACCTTGCTTAAGGGGACCTAATACCTCATCCTACTAGACCAACTGATTGTTAGTCATATTATTCAAATATTGATCGAACTTTAATCGAATTAACTTAAATAACTCACTATTTATCTCGTCTCAATTACGGCCCTACCCAAACAATTAAAAGAGAGGTAATGAAGCTTTTAAACACCCTTAAATTCATATAAAAATTGTAGATTTGACACGGTCATCAAGAATGTCTTTACTTCGTGTGACTGAACAATTGCTCGAACTAACTTTAACTGATTTTTTAAAATACTTTTCAAGAATGTTTATTTATTTATTTCTTTAAAAAAGGAGTCATTTAGTCAATTTGTTAGGACTTATATAAAGTTACCTAACAAAGTAATCCACCAATTATCATTCCTCAAAGTGGTTTCTAGGATATACACATTGTTATTTCTTTGAAAGTTGATTTTGGAAAATGTGCTTATTGCTTAATATAGAGGCAAGACCATGAATATTTTTCGATTATTTATTGATATTTAATTTGTTAATCGTTTAATTTAGATCGAGTACTATAGAGACTCGTTACAGTATTATCTTTCTAACATATTTTGTTTCATTCATAATGTAAAGATTTGACACTATGATATTGTTTAAGAGATTTTGTCAACGAAGTAATGTTGGCAATGATGAAATATTTATTTAGAAGAACCAATGATATGCAATCTATTGATCCACTTATAAGGATAACTCTCCTAACCTAGTCTACTTATTTCACATCGTCAAGATTTAAACATAAAGAGATATAATGTTTCATTCTATTAGAGCAATTAATGGTTGAAAATAAAAATTTATAAAAATTTATATAAAATTTAATATGTATTGTCTATATTAATAAAAAATTATAAATGTCTAACCGAACAAAATATTGGTTGTGTACATAAGGAATGCACACATCCTACAGACTTCATTGTTCGAATTTAGGACTTCTAAAGAGATTAAAGTTCCTTCTTATTATCAAAAGTATTTAATAAATTTGGATAGACCTCAAAGGCATAATAAATTTGAATCTCCTTACATAATATCGAACCTACAAAAGCAATGTGTGTCGTTTTGTTTTAAACATTAATTTCAACAAAAACTAAGCTGGATTTGTCTCGTATCGTAATCTACTATGAAAACGAGGACTAAATAAGAGAATGCAAGGACCCAATTTTTTTTAAAGCTTTGTTTGGTTTTGAATTTTTTTTTTGTTTTTTGTTTTAAATGATTTTAATTTTTATATTTTGGAAATTCAAAAATACTAAATAAAAGTTATTTTCAATAATAAAAAATAAAAACATGATAAATAAAATATTTCTTTTTATTTGTACAGATCTGAATAGAGATGTGACTAGAACCAAATCTAAAAAAGAATCAGATTCGGTTCAGTTCATATATTTTAAAGGGTAAGGTCGTGAAAAATACCAAAATAATAATATAATTATCTCTTATATATAAGAATAATTACAACAATATTCAATTTTATATATTTTTTGAACAAATCTCTCTCTCTCTCTAACTATTTAATATCTCAAATTTGTTAGAAAAAAAAGAGAATATTTTATGTTTACATTGATTTGTACACTTTTAGTGAGAATAATAAGAAAAAAAATAAATTAAATCCCTAATCGTTGTTTTCTTACCATTCTCACGTATTAATTTATTTTGTTAACATTATAATTTTTTTTAATCATAAATGGTTTTGGATCTAAAATCCCAACCTAATTTTTGTGTAATTACAATGTACAAGATTTGTAAAGTCAATTTGAGTTGGGCGGGTTATGATTTCATTTTATGTTTAATTAATGGTTAATGGAAAGTTAATAGTTACTATTGCCATAGCTCTTGCACTTAGCTTGACTTGTAATTTTGATATCTTTTTAGTCATGTTTTTTCATACTATTTCGGTACCAAAACATTGAATTGAAAAAATATTAATCAAACCCTCTCAAAAGTCTACATTACGATAAATGATTTTTATGTAAGTGGACATTAGGGATGTTAATGGTTAGATTTCAATCGAATTAATCGACATAACTAAAATTTAGTTTAATTAATCGATCGGATAATTAAATGTTAAATAGATTATTGGTTTTTTTTTTAAAGTTCGATTATCAGATCCTATATCCATATAAAACTAAAAGAGTTTAGATTGTGTAATAGGATCCTGACATCCTTGCATTAAGTAAAGAAAATAATTTTATCCGAGCCGACACATTCTAAATCAACTCAATCCTATTAGGATTGGATTTTTTATTTTGAATTTGGGTTAGGTCGGATCGAGTTCGAGTTTAAAATGAAAATACTCTAATCTAATCCGAGATGATAATATAATTATCGTCTATAAAGTTCAGGTGCAAGTTTTAACTCTAAAATCTAGGTTGGGTTGTATCTCTCTACATCCATATCAGATCGATTGAAAGATAAAGAGATATAATATTCAGGTTAGGTTCAAATTAACCATAAATCCAATTTAACTCAACTCATCCCTAACCTTCTTTTTGATAAATCTGGAGTGAACATAAGGTAGTATTTATTTAAAGACTTTTATCGGACAATAAATGTTCATACTCTTACATACGATTATCAAATTCAAAGCCTTAAAAAATAACATCAAAACCTTTAATCACTAAAATAATTTAATTCGTGCAACCCATCCTTAATTTTAATTATAGTATAACACCATAAAACTACACGTAGTTTCGTAATTTTTGTACATACAAAGTTAATATCCCATAGAAATTACATCCAGTATCTATCTACCCACGTATATTTGTCTGTTAGTTGGATTTGACTTTATTTTACAGTTTTGGGCATGCTCGAGCCTCGATCGGCCTGGTTTTGTTTCGAAGATGGTCGGAATGGCCTAAAAAAATAGGGCTTAGTGACCTTCGAATTAGCAATGGTAACCAAGTAGGATGATATTTTATTTGTTAATAATTCGACTTTTTACATTATCTTGAATTTAAACTTTAAATCGAAATTCATTTAGTGATTTTTTAAATCAAACATTCGAGTATATATATTGTCAAAAGCTAAAAACGTCATGAACACATATTATTTATTATAAGCACTCTAATACTATTTCAAAAGAAAATATTAAATTGAATTTTTTAAATTTTATGTAAGAGATCTTATAAATCAAATTCAAAATTTTCGATTTTTTTCTAAAAAGTCTTTTAAATATAAGTACAAATACAAAGGATGATAATATTAAAAGAAAAATCAGCCATTACATATTGCATTTCATTCTCATGTGATGACTTGAAACAAAATAATCTAGAAAGAATTAACACATGATATATATATGATAAAGTTTGAACAATAATATGAAAAAAATATTTTAAGACATATTACATTCAATTTTTTGTAATAAAAATAATTATATTGTTTTATCAGAAAATGACGTTATTGATAACAATTTGAGAATTAGAATTAGGATAATCATAAGTAAAATATAAAGATAAATGATTAAAAAAATCCATTTAATCAGAGCGTGAATAATAATATTGACAGAATGTTGAATAGAGTGAATTCTCATGCAACTCTGTAGTTGCAAGAAGAAAACATATTCAAACCTTGAAGATATGAATCATTTTATAAGCGAGTAAAATTCAATTTGATTTGAAAAAAAAATATTCTTTTAAATTTTAAGTTATTCAAGTTATTTTTTTATTTGAATTTTAAGTTTAAGTTTAAATTTACAAATTTTAGATAATTAGAAAATTAAAAAAATAAAACAACATTGTTTTGATTTTTGATTAAATAATTTGATTCATATTTTCTTGTTTTTTTTAAATTCCTCCTTAATTCTAAATTTATTTTTATCAAATTTGAATCACATACATGACCACTTTAGAATATTAGTGGGATAGAAGTTACAGTGCTTAGGAGCTTCAAGAGACATTCAAGGATCTTAACAATGGCGAAGAGTTGGATGGCGAGTCATCGTGTCTCCATTGCTGGCCGAATTGTGGCTCGTAGAGCCTTTGGGAAACTTGCTTTTCTCACTTTAAGAGAGGATTCCGGCACTATTCAGGTTTTTCTCGTTTTTTATTTGTAACGTTTCTGCTGTAATTTTATTTAACATTCTAGGTGATTGTATTGTTATCAAATGATTGTAGTTATACTGTGAGAAAGCAAGGGTTTGAATGATCAATTTGAGCAGTTAAAGACACTTGTTCAGGGGAGCTTTCTGTTAAGGTGGATTCTTTTTCAATCCGTACTAAATCACTACTTCCTCCGCCGGATAAGTTTCATGGTTTAACCGACATTGATAAGCGTTACCGTCAAAGGTGATTTGCCATTTGCAACTTCTATTATACCAGTTTTAGTGAATCAACTTGTAATGCACTCATTCAAAAATATATTTCCCAATCCTACTGAGCTCCTCAATGGATGTTGCTGGATATTTGATTTTTTTAACTGTTCTTCCCCTTAAGGAATAAAAAAGAAAAAGATATGATATATTCTGAATGGTTTTCCCTTAAGGGGAAAAAAGATGAGCATAATTTATTACTTATTAGTTAATATGTTTTTTTTCTTTCATTTACCATTGCATTTATTAATATTTTTCATTCTTTTACTCATTAGCAATCACATCAAGGAAGCAAAACACTCATTCCTATGGATATAACATATTACGAACTGTTTGTCCCTTATACATCTTTTTTTTGTGTTTCTTTGATATTGCTGGATTGTTTCTCCCCTTTGACCATATTTCCTCCCTCTCCCCTGTTTAGTTATGTTGATATGATTGCAAATCCTGAAGTAGCCGATATATTCCGGAAACGAGCAATGGTGATGTATTTCCGCTTTTCATAATGATGTTAAAATCTCCTATTGTTTTCCTTACTATCAGGCTGTTCTTATAACACTTCAATTATTTGGTTATTTGGTCCCTAGAGTCACTTTTACACTCTAATCACCATTTGGTTGCTCATCGAACCAAGAAAAAAATTTCTTGCTCTTCTAGGGTATGGTATTTCATCTTCTATAAAACTATATATCAGTTGGTTTACATGTTTGGTCTTCATCGTGATATCAGTTTATGTTCTTATGAAGGAATTACTATGCTGCATATTTTCCCTTTTTCTTATAATATATACTTTTCTTGCATTTGATAAACTATGGTGATATCAGTTTATAATCTTTATTGCAATTGAACTGTAGGTAAGTGTCATAGATGGATGTTTATTCAAACCTCAACCTTTTCTCCAATTTTCTACTGTAGCCTAGCTTTCTGATTTTGCTGCTTGTATAAATATAATTTTTGTCTGTTTTTTTTTCAATCATTGTGCATGAATGTTTCTTTAGTGAAATACAGATTCTTGTTTGGAGGAAAGTATTAACTTCCTGACCTTTTACTTGTCTATTTTTCCAGTTAATAATGATTATTGAGTTGAAAAATAGTTGGTCCATCTGGTTGTTGATCTGGAACAGTCTGAACTTGTTTAAATGGCTATAAGTTAATGGATTGATTGCTTTGGTGTGTATGTATGTTCATGTGTGTGTATGCCTTGTTTTTCTGGTGCCTATGTGTTTTGAGATTTGACACTTTGGAATTTTATTCTTTTTTACCTTTCTTATGGTAGATCAAGAAGGAGATACGGAAGACAGTTGAATCTCGAGGCCTTGTCCCTTTGGGATTATAAGGGATCTAACACCTAGAGTCCATCTTGCACGCTTGACGACACCAATTTCTTCATTCCATCCCTCTTTTTTTTTTATTTTTATCCTTAGTGGCCGATTCTGATATTGTTTGGCTCTTAAGTTTATACCGCCAGCAATATTTATATCTCCTAATTACAGGTTGGTGGATTTGAAAAAAGTATATGAGATTGGTCGGATATTCCGAAATGAAGGCATTTCTACTCGTCATAATCCAGAATTTACTACCATAGAGGTATATATAAAAATGTCAGATGCTGATTCCGTGCTTGGCAGTGCAAATATGCTTTATATGATTTCAAGTTTCAAAATTGTTTTCTGAAGCTCTGATTATCATTTTTTAAAAATAATTTTAGATGTATGAAGCATATTCAGATTATCAGACTATGATGGACATGGCTAAGGAAATTGTGACCCAATGTGCTCTTGCAGTTCACGGAAAGCTCACCGTTGATTACAAGGTAATGCATTTCATGTCCAGTAAAAATAGTTTTATTTCATTTCTGGAGGTTTTAGATAACTAGGTTGTTGTTGTATGTGTGCGCGTTTGTGTAAAATCTATTTGAAACAAGCATTGGAACTACTAATGTATGCCTTCCGTACAGGGGACTGAGATACAATTGCAGCGGCCATGGAGGAGAGAAACCATGCACAATCTTATTAAGGAGGTCACCGGTATTGATTTCACTGAACTGGAAGATGATCTTAAAGTTGCTAAAGAGGTTGTTCTGAAGGCAATTGGAGTTGGGCTCGATAGCAAGGACAAGTCTTCTATTGAAGCCTGCCCTTCACTTGGGAACCTCCTTATTGAGGTCTATCTTCTTTAATATTTCATGAATGCTAGTTCCGTATACAGTGAACTGCAAAATGATGCAACAGAAAGTTATTTGCACAATAAGAATGGAAGTATAAGAAAAACTGAATAGATTTCACAAAAGGAAATGCATTTTCTGTTTCACCTCTTTCTCATCTCTCTAGACGAGCAATTCAGGGAAATTCGTTGCACATTAATCCATTGGTGGGTACTTTTTGAACCATATGCTGATTTCGATTATTTTGCTAAGACTGTTTCTAGTAATTGTTCATTGCTAGTTGCATTAAGCCTTTGGTTCATTTATCACTTTCAGGTTTTTGAAATTTCCGTTGAACCGAAGCTCTTGCAACCTACATTTGTTTTGGACTATCCCATTGAAATCTAAACTTGCCAAACCACACAGGAGGTATGGAAGTTCTACAGGGAACTGGTGCAGTTTTATGTGTGGATTTATTCATATTGTTGTCTTCACATTCAGAATTACTTCCCCTAAGTACTCTGGAAAATAGGCATGCAGGTTTGACTGAGAGATTTGAACTCTTCATATGCGGTCGGGAACTGGCCAATGCATTCTCGGAATTAACTGACCCTTTGGACCAGGTAATAATGATGCTTTAATTTTTAATATGCTAAATATGCCTACTTTTTGCATTATTCCATATTTATACCATCAGCGGAAGCTGTTGTACTTTTTGCATTGCCTGACATCTAACTTATATATAGATGACACCTATGCTTGTTATATAAAGATAGCCCCTCGAGATAGCTGCGACTTTAAAATACTTTTGTTAATGATGCAAAAGTCTGTTCGCTCGGCTTTCTTGAGATGCTTATTCGTTTGTATCTCGGACAAAACCTTATAGCCCATTCAGTGGCTTCGAAGGTACAAAGCATGGTTGAAGAGTCTTCTTGGGGTACAATTTACGAGATACTGTGACTTCCAATTTCGTTTTTAACTTTAGAGCTATGAAATTTGCATTTGTTACCCATGATGGCAGAGGGCCCGCCTGGAAGAGCAAGTAAGACAACATAACAAGAAGAAAGCAGAAGCTGTTTCAGTCACAGATGGCACGGTAGAACAGAAGAATAAAAACGAGGACTCCGTGTACGAAGTGACTCTTGACGGCGATTTTCTTACTGCTTTGGAATATGGAATGCCTCCGGCTTTGGGAATGGTACGATCATCTTCTCATTTGCAGATATTGGTATTAATCATTCTTTGTTGAATTTGTCGATAATAATTGGTTCCACTTGATCATATACATGCTGGGTTATGATCGAGCCCCAAATGCACTATTCACTAATGACTTCCAAATATGCCTTTTGGATTGGATTGATATTGTTGCACTTAATCTGTACTTCTAGTTCATCCCTAGCAAGCTGATATGCATGCACACATACATACATACATACGGACATACATGGATCCATGTGTATTATCTGTATGCTATTGGAGTATTGTTCTGGGTTTTAAGGTGGGGGGACTTGTATTTAATTTTCATCCTCGTGTTTCACCGACAAAACTTGATGTTGAAAATGGTTGTTCGTAGGGACTCGGAATGGATAGGTTGGTGATGCTTTTGACGGATTCCGCCAGCATCCGAGATGTCATTGCTTTCCCTGTTCTGAAGATTTCACATTAATGGTAGGATGTTACTACTTGAACTATAACACCTTTTCTTTTCCCTTTCTATATATTTATTTTTATTTATTGCCCTTATTTGAGCATTCAATGTAGGGTTTATGGTGGAAAGAGCATAAACATTTTAAACGGATTAAAGAACATTTATGACTAATTTTTTTAGGGTAAAGTATATAAGATATCACTGAACTATATTAAAATGATGGTTTTGGTCACTGAGCTTTTAAAAATTACAAATATCACTAAATTTTATTGAACCACTATAAAACAGTCATTAAATGCATATAATTAAGCAATCATATTAAATTTCTATTATATTCAATGTACTAATATATTTATATATTTTATCAAGCTATAAGAATTTTAAACCGACATAATCCGACTATCAAATAAAATATATATTTGTTTTTTTTGTTATAGATTTGAAGTTATATTTTTATATTTTAATAATAAATTTGATTAAATAAAATATTTGAATTGATTAAGTGAAACTAAATATAAAGTTGACAAAAGAATTAATTTATAAAAATTTAATCGAGATAGTTGATCAAGAAAATATATGGAAATTAATTGAGAAAATAAAACAATGGGACATATATTGATTTTAAATTTATGTAAAGAATATGAATAAGTCTAGGCTTAATGGTTCTTAAGATTTTCAAACTTATGAAAAGTATCAAAGTATTTCTTAGAATTTTTTTTTATTTAGTTAAGGCTTTAAACCTAAAAGTTTAATCAATTTTATCCTTTAACCAATGAAAATTATTGTTGATTGTTATGATGTAAATACGGAATGATCAATGATAGTTTCGTTCTGTCAAAAGATCATATTGATTATTTCCATAGGTTTAAAAGATTTAAGTTAAAAAATATAGGGGACATATTGACTTCTTTTTAAAGTTTGAGGCCTCAAAAAGTATTAAACCATCAATCCATAATAATAAAAAGTAAATTGATTCTTTTTAAATTAGTTATTTAGGTGTCATTCTTCTATAATTTTGCTTCTATTGATTTTACCTTTGAATCTGTAGGGACTGCAGCATCCTGGGCCAATGTCCGGCATGGGCACTGCACATGGTTATATTAATAGGATGTACCCCAACAAACCATATAGCCAGTATGGTAGCACATTCAGATCTGGAATAGGCTTTGGATCTAATGGTTATGATATGCGAACAAATGGACTGAGGGGACAAGGCAATGGTTACTTTGGTTCTGTCAATGATATCATGGACAGTTTTAATGAATTGAACAGGGGACCTAAGAACCAAAAGGGTGTCACTCCTGTCTCAGCAGCTACGGAGGGGCAAAATATTTCCTCAAATGGAACCAAGGATGAGGAGAAAGAAAAGGAATACATTGTTCCAGACCGTGAACAATATAACCGAGAGGATTTCCCCGTGGATTTCGACGATGCCAAGTTCTTTGTTATTAAATCATACAGCGAGGATGATGTGCATAAAAGCAAGTACAATGTTTGGGCTAGCACACCAAACGGTAACAAAAAGCTTGATGCAGCTTACCAGGAGGCTAATCAGAAATCTGCTCACTGCCCTACATTTCTTTTCTTCTCGGTTAGTGTCTTATCTCATCTTATCTATTCTGACAATTTATTCCTAGACTATTGCCGCGCTTAATTTCTTTGAAATTTCGTAACCTTTTATAGGTCAATACAAGTGGACAATTTGTTGGCCTTGCTGAAATGGTAGGGCCTGTCGATTTTCAGAAGAACGTAGAATTCTGGCAACAGGACAAGTGGACTGGTTGTTTCCCACTAAATTGGCACATTGTTAAGGATGTACCTAACAACTCCTTGAAGCACATTACCCTAGAGAACAATGAGAATAAGCCCGTCACGAATAGCAGGGATACACAAGAGGTATTCTTTGTTCCTAAAAGAGTTCTCTTTTTTTCTTTACCGAGTCCAAAAGTAACCTTCGTCTGGTTTGTGCAGATCAAGCTCGAGCAAGGGCATAAGTTGCTCAAAATCTTCAAGGAGCATTCCAGCAAAACTTGCATTTTAGATGATTTTGAATTTTACGAGGTTCGCCAGAAAGCAATCCAGGAGACAAAGGCTAAACATCAGTTGCAAAAGCAGGCAAGACATTATACGGCCAAAATTTTCATTTTCTTTTACAAATCTGTGCTTGTTTATCCATGAAAAATTCGTCTGATTCAGTTTCGCAAAATTACAGGTGTGGGAAGGAAAGCTGCCTGCATGAGCAGCAGATGAAAAGAAAGATGTAGCAACAAACGGGGATGTAATTGTTTTGGAAAACGGTTTAGCAACAAAATCCGGAGATACCCAAAACGTTGAGAAGGTTTTATTGAACGGTTGCTAGCCTTGTTGTGAATGCCCTTGCGGCGGTTTGCGGCGGTCTCTTGTAGAATATGATGCCAGAGGATGTGTTATTTAAACTGAACTTTTTGATGGTTTAGAATTACCATAGATCACAGAACCATGGGACCACATTGAAGTGAATAATCCATTGTTGGTTGGGGGTGAGGGAGTGTAGAAGGCATTCTATGAATGGACATGTTTCTACTAGTGTTTGGGTTTTTTTAGGGTTTTTATCTAAGTGTTCGCTTCTCTATTTTTATTACTTTTTCTTTCCTTTTCCAATTATTATTATGTTTACATGTAGTTAGGGATGGCAATGGTCGGGTCGGGTTGGGTTTTTGGGTTATTCGACCCGAGAAAAAAGGGTCCTTCACCCGTGACCCGACCCGATGAAATTAAGGTTTCACCTGACCCGACACGACCCGACGAAATTAAGGTTTCACCTAACCCGACACGACCCGAATATATGACTTAGAAATCCGACCCAAAATAATAAAAAAAATATTTTTATTCAATAAAAACAGTGATTTAATTGAAAAAATTATATATAGAGGGATATTATTGTAATTATCTCTAAATATATAGGGTAAAATTATATATATTTTTCTGGTCGGTCGGCTCGGATTTTTTTCACCCTAACCCGATATAAACAGTGCATTTAAAAAAATCTGACCCGACCCGAACCCGATTTTTTTTTTAAAAAAATGTTTGACCCTGTCGGGTCGGGTCGGAACCCATCGGGTTCGGGTTGATCCCTACATGCAGTATTGTCTGTTTCTTTCGACGACAAAAAAATGAAGAACGAGCCTTGTTCAGAACGACTTCGTTTTATGCTATTAGATTTTTCATTCTCCATCCTTTAATGTTTATGGAACTTGCAATGTGGTCCTAATTTCATTGAATGCCGATATGATTGAACGCCATGCGTAGACGTTTCGGTCACTCCGGTGGTCGGGCCACTCTACAATTTTGCTTTTAAATTTTATGGGAAACCATAATTTCTTAATAAACTATGTATTTAGTTACTAATCTATTTTCGTGATTTTAGTTTGATCATTTAATTATTTTTTATTTATAATCATATTTTTATTATGTTTTAGTCATATGTCGTTAAAAAAAATTAAAAACTATTGATATGATAATCTTTTTATAATTTTTTTAATATTGATAAAAATGGAATTAAAGTATTTTATGTAAAATAAAGTATTTTATATTCGAACGTTTATTTTTATTGAAATTTCAGTTACTGATTTTTTTTAATTAAATACCCTATCTTTAAACCATGATTTTCATATTTTAAATTGATTTCCAAACTTTTAAATATTTCAATCATATTCCTAAATTACGACTCATTTTAAATTAGTCTTTAAACTTTTGAATCTTTTAATTTAATCCTTAAATTCATCCAAATATGTAATTGGATTCAATTATACCTATTTTTTTAAAATAACATATAATAATATAACTTGACCAATTATTTATATTAATAATGGATGTGATTAGTATATATGTATGATTTAATATGAAATTAAAATGTTCAAAAGTTTGGGAATCAATTTACAATAAAAGTCATAACTTAGGGATGGAACTGATGTATTCAAAAGTATAAGGACTTATTTAAAATAATAATCATAGTTGAAGGATAAAAATGAATTGTTATAAAGTTTAAGAATTAATTTAAAATGAGAATAATAATTTGAGGCCATGTGATGTAATTAACTCTTTTTATCTTAAACAAAACCTTAAACTTTGATTTTATAAGAGTAAACTACACAAATCACCACTTAACTTTAAAAATTTTCAATTAATAATTTTTTATAAAACTAAGCTGATTGCAAATTAATATTTGTTTCAAATACTCTCAACCATTTGACAAAGAATGTTCATTTACCCTTACAGTCGCCAATGCTCGAACCCATAGCCTCTAAGAACAACAACAATTCCTTTAACCATTGAGGTAAATTAGTTCATATTCAATTTAATAACTGAACTTTATACATTAAATTTTTTTTATCACTTATCCGTTAAGTCGCTAACAGAATGGTGACATTGCATTTTCTATTAAATTTTTCTCATTTGATTTATCAATTTTCTAATTTATATCTATTTCCCCTTTTTTTTTTTTGTTCTACTCCCAGTTCTAAAATCTTATCTTACAAATCTAGACGGACCCATGTACACAAGATTTTGATGGGCTAGTTTATTTCTTAAG
The DNA here is from genome assembly GCF_006381635.1 of Hibiscus syriacus. Taxonomy (NCBI): domain Eukaryota; kingdom Viridiplantae; phylum Streptophyta; class Magnoliopsida; order Malvales; family Malvaceae; genus Hibiscus; species Hibiscus syriacus. Next base: position 1,534,627 of record NW_024063176.1, read on the forward strand.
CATGTCATTCTACTTTTCAACAAAAATATATTTTTAGTGATTCCAATGCAAGAAGTGCTATCGGTTTTGTTAACAAAACCAAAAAAAAAATTACTTAAAATATTATTATTTCTATCAATTTTATTATTATTAGTCATTTTACCGAACTTGATAATATATATATGATAAAACGTTATCTAAAACATTATTTTTCTACCGGATATATTACCAAACTCGGTAAAGTACTCAATAATAACAAAACTGGTAAAAATAATAATGTTTTCGATAATTTTTTACCGATTTTCTTATTTAAATAATAACAAAACCGATAATATCTTTTTTTAACCATATATTACATCTATCGTACGTGATCATTTCCCCAAGATCTGAGAATTTTCGATACAATAACTTGAGTTTACTGTTTGCAGGTGTTAAATAGTTCTAAGAGTTTCGTACAATTCCTGTTGTAACCACACACATTTATCAGAAGATGGTTTTCCAATACATTGGTTAAAAAGGAACAAAGGAGGGAGAGACTACACTTAGATAGTTCTCCGAGTTAAGGGCAGATTTGAATCTATTTTAGACCATCTCATTCCATCCCTCCAAATATAAGAATGGAAGGTGGAGAAGAAAACCCACTCGTTTATCATTATTCCTTGGGTCTGCCCTTTTTCTCCAGCTACTAGTCATGCAATCCTTGTCACAAATAAATTACACATACATGTACTTCTAGCTAAACGTTTAATCAACCACAGCTAACTATAGAAAACTTCTCAAAACAATTAAAATAATATTGAAATTAAAAAATAATACATTGAATTGATTAAGAAATAATAGAATTGCTTCTCACAAAAATGTTTCGAGTAATCAACAAATCCATTATATATTATAAGCATTACACTTTCAAGTACATTATCATTTAGTGTTAATTAGTTTTATTATATTTTGCAATATAGGGTTTTGATCGCTACAGAAAAAGCTAAAACAATCAAAGAAAGGAGATTGTATTAAGTTTTTGAAGTTCATATATTAGTTTCTTTTGCCAGTGATACATTTGTACGAGAATGTGTATACACTTTCCTGTTCATCTCACACACGTGCATGTGTGTCAAGGATTTTCCATTACTTTTTAATTAATGAACTTCGACCAAAACACAACATCATATAACCAAAAAACTCAGAACCATATTCAAATTCACCCTCGACTCGAAAAATTATCTAACGTAGTCTCTCCCTCTTGTTCCTTTTTAACGTATAAGAAAATCATCTTCTGATATGCAACAGAAATTATGTGAAACCCTTAGGTTAAATTCCACTCAACAACCGAGGAAAAGTAGACTCGAGGCATTGTACAAAAAATTCTCGGGTCCAAATCAAAATACTTGGGCACTTCTTAGACCAGCAAGAGTAGCAAATATTTCATCACATCACAGGTTTTTTCAATTTAATTAATATTTTTCTAAAAAAGGCGAAAATAGTCAAGAGTCAGAAATAGCTGGTGATGTTCTCATGGGATAATCAATGGGAATCCGTCTGATTGTTTTCATCATCCTCTTTCAAAATTTTTTTGAAAATTGTTCGAATCTGAATCGAGAAACTAAATTTACTTTAGAAAGATTTTGCGGAGAAAATCAAAAGAGCCTCAGAGATCTTGGTGGAAATAATCATCAGATGGAAATACATACCATCAAGAGTAGCAAATATTTTCTCACATCACATGCATCTAAATTTACATCTATTTAAAAAACCTAATTTTTTCAATAAAAAAAGGGAGGAAAAGGCTAAAGAGTCAGAAGTAGCTGGTACTGTTCTCATGGAATAAATCAATGGGAATCCGTCTGATTGTTTTCATCATCCTCTAATCTATTTTCCTCCATTTCTCTTAAAAAATCAAAGAATAAAGAAGGAATGTATCTACCATGTCACCGATAAATCCCAGAAGAAAAAGAATAATCAGAGCTAAAGGGAGAGTATACACATAGGAAAGCTGCGTATACAGGTACAGCGAACCTTTTCTTTGACCTAACGATAGATCCCCTGATCCATTCCTGTTTACAAATATCAAAGGACTGCAATTACTATAGGCCTTTGCTACACAGAATTGAATCAAACACAGAAATTTTTGTGATTTAAATAAAAAAATAACACGAGAAAAAAACTAAATCGGCAGCTTCCTCAAGCCATTGCCTCCAAACGATGCACGGGATATGAGGGTTTATATAGAGTGGAAAACTCCATGGACAAAAACCCTAAAGAATCCTAATATCTTGTTGTTTGGGTTTGGGCCTATCTCTTATATTGCTTTTAAAAATAGCATCATTTGCAAAGCATTTTATATTTATTTATAAAAGGTTTATATAATAGATAAGTAGGTAAAATATATATTTTTCATCTAAATATTTAAATTATTCTTTTATCAAAATAAATATATAAAATTATCTTAATGATTGAAATATTTATATTTATATTTATGTCAGATCGAATATAAATTTTATCTCAAATGACGGGTCAAATTTTCAACATGAATGAAAGTTTCTACACAAACTAACAAGAGGTCGGTTAGAAAAGCATGGTCTCCCTAGAACTTGTTCAACCATGAGCAGAGACGGACCTTTATGGGGCCAAGAGGAGCCTTGACCACAACCAATTATTTTTTTAAGTATTAATAAATATTAAAAAAATATTTTTTTAAAAAACAAAGAAAGAAAAATTTACCAGGCAACTGTATTTATAGAAAATGAAAATTATTTTAACTCCCACTATAATAAATTGCTAGGCCCGCCCCTGACTATGAGTAGGCATGCATACATGAACGACAGACACCAATGCCTTGATATTTTATCAAGTTCAAATTCCAAAGAAATGTATAGATGAGTATTCAATCAAATTGAGTCTATTTTTTTGAGATAATTAAGTTCACGAGTGTTATTTTATAACTAAAATTTCATTTGATTTTTTTGAAATCCAGTTTTGAGTTTTTCTTTAAATTTAATAGTAAATTGGTAATATTATTTAATAAATCAAATTACATCTAAAATTATAAAATATTTATAATGTTGTTTTTAAAAAGAGTTTTTTTAAGACAATTTATTGAGAAGAGTATAAAAGAGTCAAAAGAAATAATGATAAGAAAAAAAATTTACAAAAAGAATGCCAATCAAATGACTAAATTAAATGAAATATAACTAAAGTGTCAAAAAGGATAAATTTATTGTTAATAATAAAAATTGAAGCTACATAGGTATCCGATAATATTAATGGAGTATGTTATTTAAATTTAATCAAAAATAGATTTAAAATGAGAGAGTAATTGAAGAAATAAGGAATAAATTGAAAAAAAATAAGAAACTGATTTTCAAAAAAAAGATTTAAAGCTACGTAAGTATCAATCAAAATTAGACTTAAAATGAAAAAAAAAGAAATAAAGAATTCAAATATTAAATTATAAAACAGGCAAATTTGATTTTTTTGAATAGGTAAATTCGAATTCAAAAACCAAAATTGAAATTCGTATTAACTCTAAATAAAAAAAATTAAAATTTTCAAGTTAAATCGAGTGGTCACCCTTATAGAAATAAACCGCACCCACAAATCTCATTGTAACCTCCATTCAAAATGAATTTTTAACCTGATTAAAAAGAACTTAGATCGCTCAATTCTAACAATATATATCAAATTCATCCCTAAATAAGTATTAACATAATGAATTCATAATTTTAGATTTATACTGCTTGTAATTAAATATATTTAATCTTGAGCGGTAAATATTTTATTTATACAATATTCAAATTATCAGCCATAAAGTTAAAACAAAATAAAATATTTAAAACAAAATTATAATTATATTAGATTAATTATTCGAGTGATATTAGATTCTTACCAAACGATGTCGTTTCCTTCCCGAAAATCACGTCTTTCACATTTTAAGCCCTGACAAAGCCCCGTGACATATCCCTAGTTGGAAGCTGTTGAAGACGACTAGTATATTTCTCCGACTGGCTTTGTGAAAGCTTTTGATTGAGGTTTTTTGCATTAGAAAGATGAAATCATATTACATTTTCATTCTCCTTGTATTTTTCTTAGCTTCATTTCTTAGATCATCATCTTCCTATGCTCCTAAGCACCCTTTCCATGGAATTTCTCCTCAAGGTCTTTAACAATCTCTCCGTTTTTTTTAACGATCTTCCAATGAATTTCTCCTTGTATCGCTTACTTATGCTGATAATTGCTGATATGAATGATACCCAGATTTGAATTACTACAAATCATCATCGGATATCATTAAATGCAAAGACGGATCCGGGAAATTCTCCAAATCTCAGCTCAATGATGATTTCTGCGATTGTCCTGACGGCACAGATGAACCTGGTTTCCCCCCTTTTGATTTAATGGGTTCAACAGGGTATAAGCCATCTTCCTTATTTAACCTTCATTTTCTCTCTCTCATAGGTACATCCGCCTGCCCGGCTGCAAAATTCTACTGCCAAAATGCTGGACATGTTTCGCAATTCTTTTTTTCCTCTAGAGTCAATGATGGCATTTGCGGTAAGTTCACTTCATTAGTAGAAATTGGCTGATGTTATTTATTTGCAATAACGAACTCTTTTTTTGTATGTCCCCTTTGAATTGCTTTTTATTCACTGCACTTTATCTTCAGATTGTTGTGATGGGAGTGATGAGTATGATGGTAAAGTGAAGTGCCCCAATACGTGTTGGGAGGCTGGTAAAGTGGCTAGAGACAGGCTGATGAAAAAAATCAGTACTTATAAGGAGGGGATTACGTTGAGAGAGCAGGAAATTGAAGTGGCTAAAGTAGGTATAGCTAAAGATGAAGCAGAACTAGCAAAGCTTAAAAACGAGGAGAAATCATTGAAGGACATTGTTGAACAGCTTAAAGGTAACATTTTCTTCTGAAGATTCCTTCCTACTTGTCGTGTTATCATTGTGGATGTGACAATCTTGTACTTAAGTCTGATTTCGATTCCATGTGTATGTTGTTGAAGTGTTTTGTTTGTTTTTCTATTGTGGTTGTTTATGATGTGAGTTTTTTCATGACCAATGACGCTAAAATGTTATGTGAAGAAGGTAAGTTCTTTCATATGTGGCATGACATACGTTTACCTGAAACAACATTTTGTCCCCGAAGCTCATTGTGAAGAATGTTGTTGAAGTGTTTCGTTTCATTGTTTTTCTCATCTGTCTATTAAGTAAATAATCTCATGTGTAAATAGAAAATATCATCACAATACTAAATCCCAAATTTTGTATGGCCTTAATATGGTGTTTATGATTTTATAAGGTGTATTTATAAATTGCTCTCAATTCTAATAAAGTAAATCAGCATTTACTCTTACTACTAATGCATCAAAAATAAAATTTCAAAGATTTTACCTTCTTTGTTGTGACGGATTATTCATTAGGGTGCTAAACAATTGAATAATTCAAGTTAAAAGGTATTGAAAATGTGAAGTAGCTAGAAGCAGTCAACATTTTCTATTGTCTGACAACATGATATTATTTGTTCTGACTAAAACATCTTATATTATTCCTTTTCCAGACCATTTCAAGGACAATCCATAAAGAAATTGTGTTTTTCTTTTTTCATAAACCCATCTAGTGCTTTTACAGAGCTTAGTTGCAGGCTTTATATATCAAACAAACATTACAATTAAAACTATGCATTAAAGTTTTATATTTTTTCAAATTGCACCTGCATTTTATGCAATGTCGAGGGTTCAAATAATCAAGTTTTCATCCATGTTCTGTTAAAACTTTACCTAAGGGTCGACAAATTGTACCTACTTTTTCGTTATACCTGTTAATATTTGAGCTTATTGCAACATAATTGATTTGCTTACCTTGTATAGAACAAAAAGAACAAATAGAGAAGGCAGAGGAGAAAGAAAGGTTGCAAAAAGAGAAGGAAGAAAATGAGAAAAGAAAAGCTGAGGAAGCTTTAAGAGAAAATGGGAAAGCTGAGGAGGAAGGAAAGGTGGAAAATGAGAAAGTTGAGCAAGAAGCTAGCAGTGAAGACAAACACGAAGAAAGTACAGATGATGATAAAATTGGTAACATTGAGGATTCTTCTGTAAATGAGGTTGGTTAGGTTGTTTTTTTTAATTTTCTCTTGAATTATCTTTACATGAGTGCACATTTTATTACTTCTGTTTGTTTTTTTTATTGTTTTTGTCATTATTGACCTTTGGCAGGACCCTAAAGTAGATGTTAATGAGGGTGATCCATCAAACAAAGTTGAAAACAGTGATATTTCCAAAAACGAAGGAGTTCCTCTTAATAAGGGAGAGGAGGTATATTATAATGGTCATTTCTTTCACATATAACCTCCGGAATGCTTGTCTTTTCAAGTTCTATCTTAGACAATGGCATGTTCTTGCTTTGTTTTGTAGCATGTGTTAGAAAATAAGCATGAGTCTTCTTCACCAAGACACAATGATGATTCTGTGGTGTCACCTGAAGTTGATGAAGATGCCGGATGCAAAATACCACCTGGTGAAGACAAGAAAACAGTAATTTACTCTACTACTCAGCTTTCCTTTTTTGTCAAAAGCTTATAGGGATATTATGCTGTAATCTATTTAAGAAATTGTTGTCAGATTGGTCTTGAGGGATAAGCCTCGTTAAGTTGCTTTCCAGAAATAAGAAATTGAAGCATGTTGTTGGAAAAGTTCTATTGAATAGTTTATCTACTTACCCAAGGGTCATGGTTGCGCTATTTAAAATAATAAACAAAAATTGTATTAGAAGCAGGAGATTAGTGGTCTCAGAAATAACTCACAAAGGACAAAGAAAGATGAAATCATTAATTATGGTTTCAGAAGGAGGTATATAGTAAATTGTTAGCTGACATTTTGGTTTTAATTGTGAACATGTTATCCTGCACTGCTGCAAAACTTGTTTCTTTGAATTGTCTCTATGATAGAGTTGATGTAGAAGCAGGTTGATTCAAGATCCACTGTATCAGCTAATATGTTTGGTTATGTTCTAGATTCTATACTACTTCATACAAGTAGAAGCTTCTGTAATTTTCTGTTGTAGGGCTAAGAAAGGGTCTGAGATTGAGAATGAAAGGATGAAAATAAGCATGGGTAACATTTTTTTTTTCTGTTTTCAATATATGTGAATTATGAAGTACAGTTTTCTTTTAGGGCTTTTACTTCGGTACATTTTACTTCACCAGTGTATAGTTTTTAGAATAAGCAGCCGTACAAAGAGTTTCTCAATACTCTGCGCATGCACGAACTTGACAAGTTTCTGAGGTACTCTATCTTTCGTCATCGACGTAATTGCTCTCTGGTGTCTGCAGGAGAGTGATGCATCTGAAATTACAGAGGCATTGTCGAGGGAAGAGTTAGGTCGTCGTATTACTTCCCGTTGGACTGGGGAAAGTACTGAGAATCAAGGGGGAACAAAACATGATACTGATGAAAGCCATGAAGAAACTCATAAGGACGAACATGATGAGGAAGAATATGACAGCTATGCTTCTGATAGTGAGGAGGAGGAAACTGGAAAGTATGATGATAGTATAGATGATGTAGATGATGAACCGGATGAAGGTTATGAAGAGGAGAATCATGATGACTCAACCTCGTACAAATATGACACAGATGATGAATCTTACTTGTCAGGTGTGCAATTCTTTTCTGGTTGATATTTCATTTTAAGCCGGGATAATGCAATCACTAAGCTTATTCTTAAATATGTTGTTAGAAACAAGCTCCTCAAATAACCAGTCTTGGTTGGAGAAGATACAAAGAACGTTTAGGAATGTTCTTGATGCTGTTAATGTATTCAAAACTCCAGTGAATATATCAGGTATATGCTGAACTCCCACCGTTGTTTACTACTTAAAATTTAAGTGAGCATATGGAAATGAGCAACCTTTTATGTTTGACTTGTTCAGATGCAGCTCATATACGCAAGGAATATGATGCAGCCAGTGCCAAGTTGTCTAAAATACAATCTAGGATATCAAGTTTGACACAAAAGCTCAAACATGATTTTGGTATGTAGTAAACTCTTTTAGTGACTTAAGCGGTGAAAAAGAATTGTATTGCTTTGGCTTCAATAAACTGAAATTGTGTTTAATATTACAGGACCCAAGGAGGAGTTCTATGCGTTTTATGATCGTTGTTTTGAGATCAAGCAAAACAAGTTAAGAACCTGTTGCAGTACATACTCTGTTGCATAGATTGTCAAACAAAATTATTGCTATAATAATAATTTCCATTTATTTCACTTTTAATGACTGAGACCTTTGGCTTCAGGTATGTTTACAAAGTTTGCCCATACAAGCAAGCTTCTCAAGAGGAGGGCTACTCAAAAACCAATTTAGGGTAGGTTTCTTGCAATCATTTTGTTCTCTAATTGATATAAAGAAAAATATCTCATACATTTTTGACTCCATTATAGGGTTAAAGGGTTGACAAGTGTGGTATAAGGTATATTTATTAATATTAAAAAAATAACTAATTAATTAATAAATGCAATTTCTTAATCTTGCTTGTGGAGTTTAAAATTTTTCCGTCTAGACTATGGAAAACAATTTCTTGATAGAAACATTGTTTTTATATAGTGGAAAGTTAAGGTGTCATTTGGGATGAGAAGGGATAGAATGTACCATATGAAATCTATTTGCTTTTTCTCAACTGTGAGATTATCAAACCTTTTATTGTTACCATGGGAAGTCAATGCTAGAGCTGAATCTCTTAGCTTTCTAATCAATCATTGTTTGGAGAACTATTGATCTATTTACTCACCTGCTGCTTTGAATTCCTAGGATATATTGGGATCTGTTTGGAACTGTAGTTTTCCAGGTTGTAGCTAGTATGGTGATATCTTATTTGTGCATGTTTATTGTACATGCCTTGCAGTTCCCTTGCGCTGCTCATATGTGAAATCACACGTTTTGAGCTCCAACTCTCTAAATATAGGAAAAAACTCTGGAAAAATAAATGAAACCACCTATGTCAAACATGTGTGCATGGATGAATGCGTGTAGGATACCTTCATAATTCTCTTCAACTGAACATTTGCAAGTTTCATATTCACTGTACTTCTGTGGTTTTTTTTTGTTGGGTTATACTAGACGTTGGGACAAATTTGAGGACGGAAACAAGATGATGGTGTTTTCAAATGGAGATAAGTGTTGGAATGGCCCAGATCGAAGCATGAAGGTACTGTCCCGTTACATGGTTTTTCCATGTTCTGATTTGTTGTCGCTCAAATAACCCTTGTCTGCATATATTTTTCCAATGATCAGGGCTGTTAAATTTTGATATGGTTTTATTTTCCAATTTTATTTTGGACTATTACACGAGTGAGATGTAGGCAAAAGTAAGACGAGAATGAATACTGATGTTGACTATCAAATTGTTGTAATTGTTCTCTATAAAATGTCTTCCTTTCAGGTGAAATTAAGATGCGGCTTGAAAAACGAGATCACCGATGTTGATGAACCAAGCCGTTGCGAGTAAGATTCTCTCCCTTTCCATGTGTGTTGTGCGTCCATGCATGTGTGCACGTGTTGTTCTCCTAAAATTTAGTTTGTCATGGCAGATATGTAGCTATATTGTCCACCCCAGCTCTTTGCCTCAAAGATAAGCTGAAGGTAATAACCAGTAACTGTAATGAATTCGGTGATGCAATTCTCTTCTCTACTGCTTCGACATAATCTAATCGGTTTGGTAAATTTTAATTGTGATAGGAGCTGCAAGATAAACTAGATTTGTTGAACAAAGAACAACCTCGGGAACATGACGAACTTTGAGGAAACCAGATAGAAGATTCAGACAACGATTAGAGGATGTTGACTCCATAACAAATCTATCATTAGAACACGTATCAGTTCATTCCTAGTTAATGAAGAGATGTAGAATGTGGCCTTTTCGAGCTAGTAGTGAAGGATTTCAAGCAATATCTGAGGTAGCCTCCTGAATTTTTTTTTTCATATGGGAGTATTCTTCATGTTGCGGTTTTTATAGATGGATTGAGGTACGATTATGTTTGTTCGGTTGAGCTGAACTGATTATGGTAAAAAATGAATTGGTCCCGTGCCATGATTTTTCGAATTTCTGCATTTGAAAACCTATATGAATAGTAAGAGACAGCATTAATTTGAGTGACATATTGTATTTTTCTTATTGCTATATTATCGAGTTTATTTCTCAGCGATACTGGGGTTCGAAAGCAGCATTTAGTATGGATGTCGTATACATATGTTCTTTTGGTTGCTATGAACCGGGAATGTTGAACCTACACACCCGGATGTGAGTGCTTTGGGTATGGATATGGTCAACTTGTTCCAAGTTTTTCTATATGTTTAGAGGGATTTGGATGACCTTTTTTATTCATGTCTGAATATGAGTTTCACACATAGTGCTAAATAGCCATAGATTTAGAACTAGGGTTAGGCCTGTAAACGAACCGAACGCACACGAACGGAGGTATGTTCATGTTCATTCATTTAATAAATAAACGAATATAAACAAACAAATTTTTTTTTGTTCATGTTCGTTTATTAAGGAATATAACTTGTTCATGTTCGTTCATTTAATAAATAAATGAAAATAAACGAACACAAACATAAACGAACACGAACATAAATGAATACAACCATAAACGAATATAAACGTTGGAGACCCTACCTTCCATTGTTCTTTCATGAAAAATAGTCGACAATGCAAATCAACCAAATCTACAGTGATAAATAGCGAAAGAGCTGATTAGCAGTGATGAAATGTTTGAAGATATCAAATATTCCGATCGATCTTTTAAAGATATTAAATTATTCACACGACTTTAATTTAACGATATAACATTTATCTTAGTGGTCCATGATTACATATGAACAATCAATTTCCATTACGTTATTCTAATAAATTCACCGGCTAAAAGTTTTGTGACATCAATGTCAGACTTTAGTGAGATTTGTAATAATGGTTCTTTCCGTTGACAGAGTAGAAAATTTAACAGCATGAAGATTTCGAACGGTACAAATTGGACTACAAGGCAATAACATAGATCCGAAATCCCTTCGATGCTACATATCGTAACTGATATTATTGTTAAACCACCATTCAAAATTTTAACGTACCTAAAGTCTACTCCAACTAAAAGCCACACAAGAATTGTGAAAACAAAAGTTAATTGTCAAAGTGTATTTTCTACTTATTAATGGGTTCTTCCTAGAAACCTATTACTTCCGCTATTACACTCTTTTGCAGAAATTGCATAAAAACCTTTGTTTTGTTTTCTGGCAAATTCTATATATTTTTCTCTTTATTGATGCTCATATACTTTCGATTGTTACCTTTATCTTCCCATCTATTTCTAGAAATCAGTATGATGTTTTCTTGAGTTTTAGATGGGAAGATACTCGCAATAACTTTACATATAAACTAATAAGCCAAATAAAACAGAGAAAGAGATGAAAACATACCTATACAACTTCATATTGCACTATAATATAACTTGTTTTGAAACTTTCAACGATTGTCTCCACTCACTAGTGAATACTAGGGTTTGGGGAAAAAAAGGAGAATGAATATAGGTGCGAGGTGCCTCACAGGTTAACATATTAGATTTAATCTCCAAATAAAATTGGGTTAATTATAAAATTAGTCATCAGAATATCAGATTAATTAATATTTTTAAGATACTTACAAATTGGTAACCAAAATTGATTTAAGAAGATTGGGTTAAACATAAATGAATGAACATAAACGAACATAACCGAATGTTCACTGACGTAAATGAACGAACGAGACCTATGTTCATGTTCGTTCATTTAATTAAACGAACACAAAATCTTGTTCATTTTCGTTCATTTAATAAATAAACGCACATAAACGAACTTCCCGCCGCACGGTTCATGAACAGTTCGTTGAACGTTCAGTTCATTTACAGGTCTACCTAGGGTTAGTTTTGAATTATTTTGAGAAAAATATTATTTTTTAAAAAATATTCTTAAAAAGTTTGATTTAAAATTTAAATGTTTAGGATTATTGTAAAAAAAATATTTTAAAAAAGATAACTTTTTTTTTGTTTGATATTATGTTGTAAAATTTAAAATATATTAATTTATGTTATGTCTAGATTCATTGATATTATTTTTATACATATATTGTGATATGTTATTTATTCGAAATATTATTTTATTAAATTAATTAATATGATTTTTTAGTTCTGGATATAATTTTAAATATGTTAATATAGTTAAAATTTCAAATTATATAATAAATAAAATATAATGAATTATCTAATTCATTCAAATTTAATAATTTATAATTTTTAAATTTAAATATTAAACATTATTGTCAAAATATTTACAAATAAAATGATTGCTTTAGACTTTTCAAAAGATTTGAGAAACACTTTCGATATGAAAAGTTGAAAATTACGCATGTTATTTTAGTTTAAAAGTAATACAGAACCCGACCTATGCATTATTATCCAGCTGAAGTATGTTTATAATTTTAAAAAAATTTATTTTGTTGATTTAAAATATTTAATACTGATGTTAAAAAGTAGTATACACAGTTAAAATCTTTATTTTTTTGTTAAAAATAAAAAATATAACAAATAAATGAGAATGCTTTAATAATTTAATATATAAAATTATTCTTATGATCTGATCTTTTCAAAGGTTTGACTATTGATCAAATTAATCGATTGAACACTTTTAAATTCTAAATTTAGCAAAATACAAACAGACTGTTTCAAGTTTGATAGATCCGGTTGCCAAGAACAAAGGCATGAAAATATGCTAGGAAGACAAATTCTAAAATTTTAAGAGGAGATAAATTATTAAAATTTTAAGAGATGAAAATCGATTATCAATTGAGAATACAAAGAAAATATTTAAATTATATAAATTTTAAAAGTTTTAAAGGCTCGCCTCCCATTACAGTTTCCAGCTCCATGGCATTAGATGGACGGCTGCATTAGGCAAACGTGGTTTCATTACTTTCCTTTGGGTTAATCCGGAAAGTGATAAAAGCAAAATTAATGTTAATAGGACAAGTCGCCATTAAATAAACAATTCCACAACCTCATTTTAAACTCGATAGATTAGTTCAGTACATGAAAAATAAAAATGGAATGGGTTTTTGGATTCCAAAGAAGTTGAAGAATGTTTAGCAAAATTGCCCAAAACAGCAAAGACGGCACAATCCTGACTGTTACATCTCATTTACAACTCTACACCTCTTAGCTAAGAGACCAACCTTGGCTTCTACCACCATCATATCTCTATATAACCAAGTCACTACTTATCTCAATTATATAAACGACTCTTTCTTACAGGGTTTCAACACACCGTTCGCCGCTTTTTTCTTTCTAACTCGAAGCCCTTCAGCTACACCCTGCCGAAAGAATGACAAAGTAGGAACCTGTACAAATCCCACTCCCACCAAGCCGAAAAAAATTTAAGCAAAGTGATAATGATAAACTCAATTTTTCACGGATATCGTGCTCAGATTCAAACACTGAGGCAATTTTGTAGCATTCTCCTCCTGTAGTGGTTGAGTTCAGAAGGCAAAGGCACCGAACAGGGTGATCGACTGGTAATTGGGAAAATATAATACTAACTATAAACCAATAAGTAGCACAGAAAACCCACATTAAGTATGCTATGAAGAGATGAAGAATGCTATTAACAGCTTCCATATCCAAGTTGATGAAGAAATAGGTTTAAGGACACCAATGTCGTAGACAACAGATCCATGGAAAACGGACAAGAAAAGCAGAACCCATGCAAGTAACTCACTGCCTTCCAAACTTGAAGACTTTTTCAACCGGTTAGAGATACATACTTTAATTATAGCTTTTTCAATATATCTCTCCTATAATACATTTTCACTTTTTCAGTCCTGAATAGGGAATGGAGAAATACTAGTGATAGGTTACGAGCACTGGATGTTTATTAATTGATTTATTTACTTTTTGGTTTCTCCTGATGCAAAATAGAGATCAGATGAAGGGATTAAATAAGCCATTAAAAATGGTAAAGTACACCAGAGGTCATTGAACTATGCTAAAATGATCATTTTGGTCACTGAACTTTCAAAAGTTACAAAATGGTCATTGGATTTTTGAATTGTTATAAAACGTTCATTGCGACATTATAAATTTATAATTAATTGCAAAAGTTCAAGAAATTTAATGATCATTTTGTATTTCAATAAAACTTAATGACCATTTTGTATCTTTTAAAAGTTCAATGACCAAAACAATCATTTTAGTTTAGTTCAGTGACCTCTGGTGTACTTTACCCTAAGAAAATGAAAGAATAAACCATACATTACAAATAGGATAAAAGAAGCACAATCACCAGAAACACAACACTCTAAACTTATGTAGGATAGAGCCAAAAAGAAAAGTAAAGCACTTTTACCAGAGAAATGAAAAGAAAAAAAAACAGTGAAATCATATCAGATATAGGCCAGAATCTGAAATTTCATTTGCATTATTGGTAATCAAAATCTAGTTCCTTTTTGAAGTTGACAATCAAGGTAGGTAATGCCAATAAATTTCAACAAATATCACCAAATAAGCAGAAAGCTTCCCTATATAAACATTAGCCAAACAACTAAATGACCCCCATATTATATTACTATATAAATCAAAATCAAAATCAAAATCCACATAAAAGTCAGAGTGACTTATTTCTTAATTGAGCAGTCTGTAAGAGCTACTGGACCTATTGCTAAAAGGAAAAAAAAAAGTGTAAATCGGAAAGTCGAAGGAAAAGAACGGATAGATGCTTACATCGATAACCTGAATAGTCGTAACAGGTGATGGCTTTAGGAGAGAAGTTTCAGCATCAGGAGCAGATCCACTTCCACCAATTCCATCATGATCCTGCAAAAACGAAAATTAAAAATGAGGACAAAAAGCAATAGGTATGGAATAACAAATGAGCTACATCTATACCAGAAGAAAAATTCTATTGTGTTGCTGACGATCCTCAAAGAGAGAAGAGTAATAAGGAGGATCATAAATGGCGCCTCCTAAAGCTTCATCGGATTCATTTTGAGGGCACTGTCTAAGTAAGGCATTTGAGGGAGTTGAAGGGGTTAAAAATCCATTTCTCAAATCAAAATCAGGGTCTCTTATATCGGCACCACCGCTTACATACGAAACCCCAAACCTATATATTTGAAACCACAAGAGAGAAAACCATAGTCTCACGAAACACCCCACTATCTCCATCGCAAGCGTTAATCTTACCGAGAAAATGAACAACATTCCGCGACTCTCCCCTTCTCCTTCCCCATCGCCGTTGCTCTCTTTCGACATGTTCCAAATATCGTGGGCGAAGAGGACGAACCATGAAATGTCGAGCAAAATGGCGCAAAAGAGCAAAACGGCGTAAGCTCGGCCTAAGCTTTGACTGCCACTCTCGATTGCGACCAAAGCGAAAAAGGCTATGCCCAAATTGGCCAACAACACACCGTTGTACAATGCGCCGAGGGATCCGGTCAAGGCGCACCCAATCTGAATCAATAAAAAAAAGATTATGCATAAAGCAACCCGACAAATGGTAAATTAGGGTTAGAATACACACGGAGGAAGTGGAATTACTTGGATGTAAATGAGGATGACTGCCACATACAGAAGCTTATCACAATCATGAAGACAAGCTTGAATCGCATCTCTCAGATTCAGAGAGCAACAACAAATCATCATCTGCTGCAATTCATCCAAATTTTGATTGCCCCTCCAAAACCAACAGCAATCTAATAAAAAACGAACTGTTTCTTTCGTTCTTTCTTGCGTCTGATTTGGGCTTTTGCAAGGCTACATCGAAATCAAACAAATAAATCGAAATTCAAGAAATAAAAAAAATGATCGAACACACTGAATGCTTCAACTCGTTTCCTTCTCTCCTTACTGTTATTTTTCTTTAAAAAAAATTAATTTTGTTTATGTATTTTCTGATTTCCCAGGTTGACGAATGAATAACGATTTAGGTGTAAATCAATGCTGAAGCCTGAAACAGGCCTTCATGCATAGCAATTCTTTATTTATTTCCTTTTCTGAATTATTTTATTTGTAATTATTAAATATATATTTTTTTCAAATAATTTCTTTATGTTACAATTTAGTTTTTGTTTTTTTGTTTTTTTACATCCAATTAAATTTTTATATTTCAAAATTTTATTATTTCACTTCTTCAGTTAACGTTGATTGTTAAATCTAATAATTGTTTTTAGATTATTTGATAATATCACGATATTGTCAAGTAAAAATATGATTCAAATTTAGAAAAAATCCATCTGATATGATTTTTAAATAAAAATTCACACCTGATCCAACACACACTCATGTATTTCTTTTATTAAATACATTATAAATCTAATTTAGAAAATATAAAGAGAGGAGAGTATTATTGTAATTATTTCTAGATATACGTGGATAATTATACTATCTTAGGTTAGATAAAAAAAATTCACCTAAACTCAACTGAACTCGGCTTTATCCTTAAAAAATATGACTCAACCTTATTAGATCAAATTAGATGAAAACTGGTTGGATTCAAATCTCATATTCATCCCTAATTACAATGTACCACATGATAATAATATATCAAAATATTGTTAAAATTTATATATCAAAATTAATTAAAAACCTTAATTGATTCAATTTCTAGATTCCAACGCTTAACTAACTAGATACAAAATATTAGGAGCGTAACCCCCCCCCCCAAGTTTTAAAAGTATTATACACCCTTGAGATAAAAAAAAATATGTTTAGATAAAATCATTATAAAACAAATATATCTTGACCTACGTACTACATGATGGGATTTGAACATAAAAGTTAAATATCTCAACGTCTTAACCTTATCATTGAATAACATATCTATTTTTTATAGACATAATATCGAAAAATACTTGACTAAATGATTATTTTTATTCATAAATTTCTAAATATTTTAATCTTATTCTTTTTTAGAGCATTTAACCCCCTCAATGTTACATTTTCAGAGTAAAAAAAGTTTATATTATAGAACGTTGATCATTTGTTAATTAGCAGTTTTCATACAATCCTTTTACCTTAAATAAAACATTGACGACCAAAGTACTTCAAAAAGGAGAAAAAATAAATATTAAAACGAATATTTAATCCAAACATCAAGAACATTTTTTTTGTCATTATGATTTTTTATAACACATATAGGATATAAAATTAGTTTCTAAAACTTATTTTAAATATATAACACTAAAATTTTAAAGCTATTTTTATATCATTAAGCATTTTACATTCAATCTAATTTATTCAAAAAATTATATTAACCTGAATGTTTTAGTTTTAATGATTTTTTATTGGTAACTTGAATTTCAATTCAAATTCAATCAAGTTCATAAATAAAAATCAAACTACTAAAAGCCATTAAATTCGACTAGACTATACACGTACACAAATTCACTTCTAAAAAATTAAGTTCAATCCTCATATTTAACTTCAAACTCAAGTATGTATACTTAAAATTAGACTCAACTCGACTATACTTGTTTAGACATTCACTTCTAATAAAATTTAAGTTCAATTCTCATATTTAACTTCAAACTCAAGTATGTATACTTAAAATTCGACTCGACTCGACTAAACTTGTTTAGACGTTCACTTCTAATAAAATTTAAGTTCAATTCTCATATTTAACTTCAAACTCAAGTAAGTATACTCGAGTTTGAGTTGGTTTTTAATACTAATAAGATTTATATTAAAGAACCTCGATCGTAAACTACTCGAATCAAACTTTAGAATGCTTAACCAGACTTGCTTGATAACTTGAATTACTCGAGCGTAACTCAGTAATGACTAAATCAAATTCAATTTTTTCTTTATCTGAATATCTGAATCGAAATAACTTGCCAAGTAAAGACAATCCTAGGATAATTGAATTTAGTAAACATTACAAAAGAGTGTAATCCAAATCATTATCTGAAAAATTATAACACAACTGAATGAAATCAACCAACTCATGCATGCATTCTATCATCACAACCAATACAATTATTGAACTTGGAACTCAAGCAATCATTTACCTGGTTAGTATCTCTTTGTGAGCTTTAAATGAGAGAATCACATTCCAAACTACAGCAATGAAATTCGCAGCAAGGACCTGAAAAGTATCGAACCATCGACGATGCAGTTAGACCTCGTAAAGGAAATAGACCGTCCAAAAAAGAGTTGTTTGTCAAGCATTACCCACCTCTGGTTTTTAATTCAAGTGCACCAAAGGCCACTGAACTTTCAAAAATTACAAAATGATCATTAAATTGATCAAACTATAACAAAAATGATTACTGCAACATTATACTAAAGTGTAAACGTTCGATAAATTTAATGATCATTTTGTAACTTTTGAAAGTTTAGTGACTAAAACAATCATTTGAACATAGTTCAGTGGCTTCTGATGCACTTCATCCTTTTAATTCTTACCATAAAGCAAATGTAGAAAATAGGTTATGGGAATGAATCAAGCAAATAAAGAACCCAAACCAAGATAACAAACAAGCATATGACAAATCAATACATTCGGCTTCGCGGGACCATCAAGATCAAAATGAGTACAAAGTTGTTTTAGGACAATGTGAATACTACCCCCATATCATGAGAACAAACCCGAATGAACCGAACACATCCCATATCATGAGAACAAACCCGAATGAACCGAACACATCGAGAAATTTTTTTCGTAGTTTCTGTACTGAAACCACTAACATTAGTCAGTATAATTAGCACATTAATCCTATGTATTGTTTAAAAAATAACAATCTCGATACGAGCATATGAGGTGTAAAACAATTCATTTTGGACAAGTCATTGACTTTTCAGATAGGATCCGGCATTTCGAGTCAAGATGTCTAATTGTTTTACCCCTCCTATGCTTAATATCAAAACTGCTTAAAAAGTTCTCTTCTAACACAGAACTAAATGCTACCACAAATAATACAAGCATTTTAGTAGGTTGATGTTATGTTCTACATATTTAACAGGCTAATCATGTCAATATCGAGTTATAAAAATCTCAGACCATACAAAACTGCACGTTTAGGGGTGTTCAAAGTTCGGTTTTAACCGAATTGACTGACTGAACCAAAGTTTTTTTTCAGTTAATTAGTCGGTTAGTTTTAGGTTCGGTTGGTTAACAGTTAATGATTTTTCCAAGTTTAGGTTATCGGTTCGAAATCAATTAATTAACTGAATTAACAAAATTATTAAATGTTTAATATATTACTTAGCCTTAGGAGTGTTTAAACTTCAGTTTTAACCAAAAAATATTAAATATATAATATATATTATTTATAAATTTTTGTTAATTCGGTGAACATACTGAATTAACCTAACTTTGTTCGGTTCAATTAAAAAATTTGGTTCGGTGAACGGTTAAAAAGGAAAAAGAATTTGGTTAATGAATTTTAGATAGTTCAGTTTGATCGGTTAACCAAACCGACCGTTTGAACACCCTTATGCACGTTATGTTGCGAGTTAATAACCCTATCGAGTTTGTATTCAACACTAGTGATAAAATAACCTGGTAGGAAGCTTTTTCTTCCTCACTTCACAAATTCTAAATCATCCAAACGAGGTTAAAATGATAATAGCAATAAATTCCGATGAATTAAAAAAAAAAAAGATTACCTGGAACTGTTGTGGGACAAACCGAAAGTTAAGAAACTGGAAAGGTATCCATAGCTGCCAATTCGCGACAACAGCAGAAAACCACTCCTACAGGGTCAAGTTTTCTATGAATGTGAGAGAGAGAATGCAAAGTAGGGAAAATCGATATAAACAATGCATGAATGTTTTAAGGTTAGAGATGTGCCCATCAATTAAGATAACCTGTTGAAGTTTGGGTACAACTTGCGACGGCCTTCCTTCCAGTGCCGTCAACGTCGATAAGAAAACTCCGATAAAGATAGGAGCAAAAATAAACTGCAATGTGTTGCATAAAATTAGCATAAACTCTTAAACTGATTGAACTAATAGAAATTTTCTACAGATTTAGTAAGAAAGATAGTTCACCTGATCCAGCAAAAGCCGCAAGAAAGCACCTGATGCTCCAGGTAATTTAACGAAGTTACTTAGATTTAAATACCTGCAAAATTACCATGTGTATATAAGAAAAAGGAAATATAATCTCACGTGCAAAAAAAATCATTTTAAACTAAAATAAGTATTAGATTTTTATGACCCGAATACTGTTAGATCTGGCACGAAAAGTTCGTGTTGCATCTCACTAGGTGAAAGAAATAAAATAGAGAGAAAAAATAGGGTATCCGTAGTGGTATGGACATTGCCGCACATATTGAATCCGTACAGGACTATACTTCTATTATTAAACATTAATCAAGACTAGAAAACCTGGTTGGAGTATATTTCTTGCTATGCAAGTTTCCTCTTTAATAAAGTAATTATAGATAGATATTAAGGATAACAATAAGCATGATTATATATTGAGGATAAGAATTAGAAGTTAGTCAATTAAGCCTTAAATCCGCACATAGCACAATTCTCTTGTATTCTTGTTATTTTCGACATTAGTTAAATTTCTACTCCGTATAGTATAACAATAAGCATGGCTCCATCATGAACAGTCCAGAAACATAATAAATAGTAGAGAATTTTGCATATGATGCGTAATCCCAAGGATACAAGTCGTTCGCTTATGAAGACATCGGATTTTAGAAAGCAAGCAAAGATTGGAATTCAGAAACTAACAAACCATTAATAAAACACAACAAAGAACTAGAGATTCGCTGAAGAATCAAGTAGGCGAGTGAACAAAACAACTATAAGCATATAACCAATTTAAACACACAGAACTGATCATGAAGCTTACCAGAAGTGCAATGAAGGACCTACTAACACCAAACCCAGTAGAGTAAATATAAATGTCCTTTTCAAGTCGAGGGACGGCACTCGGTCAATCGCAAGCTGAAGTCAAGATTTTCGAAGTTAAGTCATGCCTAACATTGCATTAATAATAGAAGATACAATAATCGATGGTTAAACCAAGAGATTTATAACTGGAAAATAGCAAACTACAAATGCCTTAACAATAAGGGGGTGTTTGGTTCAGGTAATCTGAGATTACTGGGGAATGGAATCTCATTCCCCCGTTTGGTTGGCCAACATTCCCAGCCCCCGATAATCTTTTATTACCAACAGTGATATTTTGGTGGTATATTACCGGGAATGTGATTACCCCTTTCCTTAGGTATTATTGGATTGCCGGCGTTTTGGACTAAAATGCCCTTAAAAATATTTTTTTTTTTCAAAAATATCCTTATTCCGTCGTTGAATAAAAAAAATTATACGAATGTTAAATTACAAATTTATCCTTAAACTATTTTAGATTTACAAAAAAAATCTATAATTAGAATTTTATATGAAGTTCAGGGGTTAAAATAAAATTTTACTCTTTCATTAAACCTATTTATCTTTTCAATTTTGTAAAAAAAATTATATAAATTTTATGAATTTAAAATTTTTAAAGAAAATATATAAATTAATTATAGTAAAATTATATTAGAATTCAACTTGTTAAAAAAACAAATATATATAATAAGGACAATTTGGTAAAATATACATTCCAATAATCTTTTATTCCTTTAACCAAACACGGTAATCTTACATTCCTGCTAAACCAACCAAACACAAAATACAACATTCACAGTAATCTTATTCCCACCGGTAATCCCATTCCCACTGATAATCTTATATTCCGTGAACAAAACGCACCCTAAAGAATACAATAAAACAAGGAAAAGCCAACTAAAGATCTTCGACTTGAACTATTTAATTTTCGAAAACCGACATAAAACCCGAGACTGAAAAGAAACGAGCCTACCGAAGTTCCCAACTGAACTTCCATGACTGGACATCAAAAGGAAAGCTTTGGCATTAGGACTAGCTTAAGGTCACATACATCCTCAATTATGAGCCAATTGCAGTGTTCTTAATGTTTCGAAAGAAGAACAAAACAGGAGATAAATCCTTTTAGATTATTGCAGCCGGCTATAATTCTGTAATTTTTGGCTTTAACTCTTATCAAACTGTTAAACTTGTCATTTGTTACAAAACCGAAATCATATGAACACAACCGAAATAGATTGAATCATTGAAAAAAGAAATAGATATTCTATTTCATCTTTATAAATCATCAAACCCTCATTGTCATTTCAGGCTTTGAAAGCACAAGTACCGTACTGCCTGTCGATAATTCGTTATTTTGGACAAATATTGCACTTCGGATTGAAAAAAGAAAAGCAACCATTTTGTTTGTTAAAAAAGAAAAGAAAATCAAGTGCAATTAGAAAACCAGATGGAAAACCAGGAAGGAGGAGATTACTCATAGTGCATTGACATTCTAAATGGAACATAGAAGAAACGTACCTGGCAAATCAAATCGCCAACGAGAGTCAAAAGTGCAGATGTCACAGCTTTTGTCAACACAGGATGTTTTGCTAGAAGACCCAAATACCTATTAAATAACTTTAGCAAATCAAATTCGAGGGGGGAATGCACAGCACATTACAAAAATAAATACTTTAGCATACTAGTCCAGAAAAAGGTTCCATAACACCATAACAAACACATTGCTCGACCGGCATTCACAAGAAGTAAATGTTCTAAGAAACCATTGAAAATTATTCATAAATGACAGAGTATCATACCTCGAAGCAATTAGCATAAGCCAATATTTGAAGAACTCAAATCTAACAGAGAATATAACAGAATATAAAATCTACTCGCCAAGTGTCCTAAATCATATACATAGGCAACCGGAGTCTTGTGTATGTACCTGTATAAGGGGGTAAATGATTTGGGTTTGAACGATTGTTTGTTTATTTTTCAAGGTGTTCATATTCGGTTCGTGTTTGTTTAAATTTTTAATATCTCGTTCGTGTTTGTTTGTTTATTTTAGAATGTGTTCATTTTTGGTCCGTTTGATGTTCGTCAACATATTTATTTATATGTTCAAAAATGTTAACTAAACAAACAAACAAAATTAAATAAAACAAAAGCAATTAAATAAAACTTAGGCTCCTTAAGCTCCACAATAGAACTCCAAAATTCATTACCTTCAACAATATTTAAAATGTAAAAACAAAAATAAAAATAACTAGGTAAAGGAGCTTATAAACTAGTCAATAAACTAGATTTCAAATGAATTTGTTCGTCAATATAAACAAATCAAAAACACATTTATTCTCGTTCATTTATTAAGTAAATATTCAGATTTTATTTATACTCCTATATGTGTATCTAAACTTAGGCAAACCCAATAATGACTTTAGGCACTTATGAGTTCAGATGATAGTATCCAAACATCCATCAATTTGAAGAAGAGAAAAGGAGATTGCGAAATGATATTTATACCTTTTAAAAAAAAAAAGAAAAAAGAAAAAGAAGGCAGGGCTTTAGTTAACTACCATGAAAGAAAGGAACAACCGCCACCTCCTCCACTACCATCGGCGCCTTCACCTTTTCCACCAGAATTCCCATCACCGGAGCCTCCAAACCCACCGCTTCCACGGGACCCGCCGTCCGAAACTGCTGAAACCCGTAAATAATCGAAACCCACCAGCCCAGCTGCTCCCGTTTTGCGAGCACCCCATTCATTAAACACAGCTCGATGACTGGACCTGGAAACACATGGATAGGAACAGCCCTTGGACTCTCTGACGGGGAACCTAGTGCCGGCCGCAGAAAGGCACAAGGTTTTTGAAGAAAAACTCGTGAAACGGTACACGTGAGTGAATCTACGGGTAAGTAACGAGAATTTTAGAGCCATGTTTGTCACTGGCACACGGACTGAGTTGGGAAACTCGGTGATTCTATTGTTTATGCTTTTGGCTATGCTGCCCTGTTGTAGTTGGAAGGAGTAGGATAGGCGAGCTAAGTAAAGCAGAGTGCCCTCGTTAGTCCATTTTAACCCGAGTCGGCGAATCTGCATAATATTTTGGGCAAACTACATTCTAAATCAGTCAACTATTAATCAAATTACAAACGGATCACTTGTTTAGAAGTTACAATTTAGTGTCTCGATTGTAATATTATTACAAACATGTTACTTCATCGATAAAATTAAAACAAATTTAGCTTTATATAATAATAATTTCATTATTTATATATTTTATTAATTTAACCACAATTTAAAATAATTTAGTACATCTAAATTTTTATATTATTCTTTTATTAATTTAATCATTTTTTACAATACTATTAAACCAGGTGAGTCCACCAGATTATTACAGTAATTGGATAATTGGATTACACTATAAAACAAGAAGTTGCTGGTAAAAGCCTTTCATTAATGAATATTAACCAATTATATGATTGAATAAGTTCTGCTGGCTGCCTTAGGTCATCTCCAGCCCTCATCTCTATTATAAAACATCTCTATCTCTACTCTAAAGATGAAACAATAATTCATCTCTAGAACTATCTCTACATATAATAACAAAAACAAAAAAATTACAAAAAAAATTAGCAGTCGCCACAATGCAACTACAAAGTGGCGATGGGCTGGAGCATAGGATCATCTCAAAAGTGGAGATCTTCGCCACTCCAGCGATGCGCTGGAGATCGACTTATCAAAGTACATGTGTAGCAAAACTGTGTCATAGTGACAAGATTATTTGACGATCAATACAACCCGTACTTTGTGCTTTGAATATTGGATTAAAATCCATAATTATGAATCTATATTTTTAATGTATATTATTATCATAAAATATGACATAAATTGAGTGATCAATTATGTTATAAAGTCATAAAATATTAGAAGTGTCATGGAAATAAAAGTGTAGATATCATTAAAGTTGTATTTATAATCCAATGAGAGGCATAATTGTAAGTACAAACAATAACTGATAGGGTTATGGTCCAAAAAATAAATCATCTCGTATTTTCTCTTATCCCGTCAGAGAGTTTATGTTTAATTCTCTTGGAAGATCACAACCAAGACAATCTTCAAGATCTCAACCTTCTGGATAATATTCAACAATGGATTCAGATACGATTTAAAAAATCTAGTTTATTTTATTCTTGATGATTTAGCATGACTATATCCGGTTGTTTTCATATTTATTATGATTTGATTCTAATAAGTGGTATCATTGCGTTGTCATGTTGAATCATTGAGAATCAATAGGTTTTAAAGTTTATGTTTGAAAGGATTAAAAATTTCGTATAAAATTTTGGTGTTGTTCTTATAAATTCTAATCCTATAATTAAGGGTTATTAATTGTGATTATTACAGTGTTATTTACTATTCATAATCGAGCATTGAAGTTTCAATTTTTATAATTTGATTGCTTGCCGTGATATTCAATTGGGTGCTATATCGTAATTGTTCGGAAATCAATTGCGTTTGTTGTCCAACTATTGGATTCAGCTTTGAAATTTGCATGACAATTGTGGGGAAAGTTTGTTTATTGATTAAATTGCTAATCTGTATCATTGATAAACCTTTTGATTGTGGGTCATAATTAGTATTGAGGAGATGTTTAACATCTGCAGCGTTAATAGCATTAATAGGGGAAAACAAATTTAAGGTAAAAAATTGTTCTTGTTTTCCGGGTTCTAATTACTTGTTTGATGCTTATTTACTTTTGCTTCGGATTCCTTTGAAATTGAGAGCAAAAAAAGGGGTAAAGTATAGTAATGGTCATTGAACTTTTCTAAAGCTTTCAATTAGATCCCCAACTTTTAAAACTTGCAATATAGTCCTCCAACATTTAGTCTATTTACAATTAGTATTGACGACTGTGTTGCACGTTTTAAAAGTTGTGGGACCTAAATACAAGAGCATGAAAAGTTCAGTGACTATATTAAAAATATACTAACGGCAGTGTAACGGCGTCGAACGACCAGTTACATCGGGGACCATATTGCAAATGGACTAAATGTTGGAGGATTGTATTATAAATTTTAAAAGTTGGGGCTCCTAAATGAAAGCTTTAGAAAAGTTCAGTGACCATTACTATATTTTACCCCAAAAAATATGGTTTTTACTTTGTAACATCTTAATTTAGGGGTTAAATTTAAGAAATTATAAAGCGGAAAATTTAATTGGTATTTTTAGAAGAAGTTGAGGATTAAATTGTAAAATCGTAAAGTTTGTAGACCGTTTTATAAAGTGTAGGAAATTTAGTGGCTAAACTCATGGTTTAACCATTTTTATTATGAGTTGAATTATAAACCTCTCCCGCGCGCACGTTCTCATATTTTCCAGTTTTTCCTTCTCTAACAACCCTCCTTTCAATTCAGATCTACTCACCGTATGACCTCCGATCGATGAACCGAAACCACCATCATGTTCGTTATTAACCGAGGAATAAAACCCTTCAAACCTTTCGTTGTGAATCATCGTCGTTCGTCGTTAATTTCAGTCGAAAGAATCGTCGGTAATAACTCGATTTCAGTTGGTTTTTCGTCGATTCACGACGATCCGATCATCCGTTTACGACACCTCCCGCACCATTGTGTTCCTTGCATCGTTCCGAGTCTACCGGTGTCTTCCGTTTCTCCGTCGTCGCCAGCGCATAGAGGGGTGAGACCATCAAAGTTTCCGACGTTTCGGAATCGAGCTCTCCGCCGTTCAAAATTGTGAACCGAGCTTGGTAAGTATTTCAAAATGCCTTAAAATAATTTTTAGGAATTTTCCGACACCGTGTTACTGTTCACGCGTCGCACGCGCCACCCCCAAGAGTTGGCATCGTCTGGGTGTTAATTTTGTAACTAATTTCTGTTTGGGTGTTATTTGTGTAAAATTCGGGTGTTAGTTTTGTAAATATTTGCAGAAGATGGCTAATTTTGTAATTAATTTATGTTAGAGTGATATTTATGTAAAATGGTCGAATGTTAACCGTTGACCACAGTTGACCATAACTTTGATCGGTGTTGACCGGGCATTAAACGACCTTTGACTTTGACCGAGTATACCTATCCTGAAGTTTTTCGACGTTCCAAATCCGATTCCGCAGTCCGTTTTTAAAATTCAGACATGAAGGCCTTGAAATTGCCAGTCAAACCCGTTTACTTTGATTTTGACCGAAAAGTCATCTTTTATGTTTTGACGTCCCGAATCTATTTTTGGGGTCCGTTTCGCCAAACTCGAACCCGGTAAGCTGTTTTTGACTGATTTATCACCCGATTCGATCTGTTTTTCGGAATTAAGCTCTGTTTTTTTTTTATGTAATTTATGCTGATATGTATCTGAGGAATTATTGGAAGATGATTTCAAGATTGGGGGAGTTCGAATGGAATTTTTATGGTTGATCAGTACGATACGAAAATCGAGGTAATATTTTACTACCTCTTTATGCTTTATGAAACATGTTGATATTGGTAAATGCATGAATATGATAATGTTGATAACTTTTGTGGTGTTAAATAATTTATACACTCGATATGAATGTGGTATAATTTCGGTAACTAAATACGGACCGAATGACTAATATAAGAGATTGAGGAATTGTTAGAATTAAATTACAAGTTTGTGATTGGTGATAAAGAAATCAGCCTTGAATTTGTAACATATATTTTATATCATCAAAGGTTAAATGTTAAAGGTACTTGGATGGGAAATTATGAGAATACTTCGGTAGGGTAAAATTACGAAAATACCCTTATGTTGTAGGATGACAAGAATTGTCCCTGGAAGTTGGATAATAACTCTGAAAAGGCATATTGATATGATATAATTACAGATGTGAATAAGAAATAATAGTTTTGTTTAGAAAATTTGGATAACTGGTTTTTAACGCTAAAAAAGGTTTGCGCAAGATGCTAAAAGTTTGTTAAGGAATAATTTCAAGATCAAAGAATGTTCAAGAAAGTAATTGACCATAGGATCTTTAAAGTATAACTATTTTCGTTAAGAGTTAATACCGAAATTATCCGGTTACAAAATTACGAAAATGCCATTGAGAGGTAAAAATAGTCCAAGTTGACTCTGAATGAGGACGTAACATGAGAATTTGTTTTTAAATCGATAAATTACTTATTTGATTGTTGAAATCTTATTTTTGAATGGAAAATTCTGATAATCCGTTAGTAACATCTGAGAAGGCATTTAACCTGGAAATCTCCGACTTGAGTAAGTACATGAAGAATAATAATTTATCGATGGTGATATTTTGTCGGAATAATTCGAAGGGATTGAAATAAATGATAAGTTTGAATTAAATAATAAGACCCGACGGAAGGAAATGATTGAAATATTCTAGATCTGTGAGATAACCATAATACCCCTGTAATAGAAATGATTAAAGAATTCACCAAGCCAGGACTGAATAGATATCCTCAAGCTTTGAAATGAATAGAAGATCATTGAGCATAAAAAAAGACCAAAATACCCTTATGTCCTAGACTAAGTAAATGTCTTGGATTATTTAAGAAATTCAAATAAACATGGATGTTGTACTGCTCTTAAAGATTATGGAACACAACTTAAGCCGGTCAAACAATGCAAGTGTTATATCAGTACTTGAATGGCATATGTACCACTTGAATGCTAGTTCATTTCCCCAAGTTTGGATTTATGATAATTATGGAAGTACTCAGTTCAACTCAACGCTAGAGCGCATTCGATATTAAGAAGTGGCTATTTGTGAGATAAATCAATCACGAATAGCAAAACGATTTTAGTATATGCCTAAATTGAACTGAAAGGAAGTACAACATGTATTTGAAATTCAGAAACGTCTGAATTATTCTGGAAAACTCTAAAGTAACAGGGATAGACTTGCTTACTAAACGAACAAAGTAACCTCAATGACTGAGGATTAAATAGTTGATTTGATGAGTTTGGAAACACTATTGAACTTACATGATGAATTGTCCTTATGGGTTGTACCATGAATCAAGTACGCTCGTATTTCCTGATATCGTTGAAACGTGGAAATAAAATAAAGATCGTTGGAAGATCTATTCAGCGATGATTATGGGGATGATCTATGGATCTATATTATGGTATTAAAGAGTGAATACACTGGAAGGATAATGAATTGACTTGTTGACATGCATCAGTTTGGGAGTTGTGTAACTCGAGTTGTTTGATAATGCGATCGATAATCATAGATTGTAAATGACTTGAATCTTCGATTCTATATTTTCATCTAAAATCACTTCAGTCATGTTTGAAAACGCAAGTAATGCAGAATGAAAGATTCTGAATACCTCATTTGGTTCAATTGGGCTGAAATCATATGAATTCAAAGTATATTCCAGAATAACCCTGATTGTTTAGGTAATGGAATCACTCGCAGTAATTCTGAATTTAGAATTATTATGCATAAAAGTTCCTGAACGTTTTCCTAATGCACATGGAAACTTAGTGGAATTCTAAAGTATCAATCTTAAATGTCTGATTAGATCAGTTAGTAACCGATTCTCTTCAATAGGACCTCGTTCTTGGAATTTGATCAAATTGCATAAGTTTTCTGTTATCCATACTGATGACTACAAAATGCCTCTGATAAATATTGGGATTTCTCTAGTTTGTTCCTATATTTTAATAAATTGTTTTAACATGAGGTACACTGAAATTTATGGTTACTGTTTTATGGATGCACTAACTTAATGGTGATGACTTATGGATTTGTATCACGGTATAAATTGTATCTTGGTGATACATATTTGTAAAGTACAGCTCTGATCAAGCTGGAAAATTATTATGGACCTAATGTGACTCTTAGGTAGGCTTTGAGGCCCTGAGATCATTCTCAGGTAGGCCCTGTGGCCCTAAGATGTGTTCTTAGGTAGGCCCCGTGGCCCCGAACTTTCTTGAGTAGGCTCTCAGGCCGTAAGATATTCCCTTAGGTTAACTATTTATATGATGGTTTTAAACTATGAGATTAAAAAGCTCCACTACAGTATGATTTATGAGATTTACTGAACTATCATTTGATCAGTGTACCTATTATGAATTTATGGTACTGTTGGAATACACTAGACATCCTATTCGATCTCCTAAAAATGTCATGCTTTGAATGCTTCCTATGAACTGTGGTCTTCATGGCTTCAAATCGATGAACTACCAGTGGAACCTCAGCTTTACCGAAAATTTGTATACGTCTGATTCAAGAAGGAAACTATATGACTTTTCATTTATCTGCATGTCCTATAACATTATCTGGTAGTTCTGTATTACTGAGCTTTTCGAAGCTCACTCTATTACTCACCATTGCAGGTTAAAAGAATTGTACCAGTACAGCTATCAACATCAGTAAGGGAGTTCTTCCGGCGTTGCTTACAAAGTATGGTACATGTGATTAGGGAGCTTGTAGATTGTATTTTGTTTTATATCTGAGTTTGAAAAACCTGTTTTATTTCTGAATAATAATAAATCATTTTATGATTTTACATGTTTTAAGAAAAGTTTTAAATTTTCAACTATTTTTTATAGTGGGTCGCTCTGGTGGCCTTAATGTGACACTCCAGATCGAATCGGGCTATCCGCATCGGTCTGAGGGGTTACATACTTTATATTGTATTTTGTTTTATTACGTATTGCTATGCAATTTTGTATGAAATACGTTTAATTCCACGAGGTTGATATAATAATCCTTCCTTATGAGTCATATTGTACGGTTAATATATATATATATATATGTTTCGAAGCATATACCATTGTTTTCATATAGTTAAAATGTATATTTGTGCTATTTTATCTATTCTGAAACATATTCAAGGTAACTTTTTGTGAATGCATGATTCTGGAATCAACATGCATTATAAAGTTAGATTAGTAATTTATATTATTAATGGTATAAATTCGGATTAAAATTTTGAATGTACGTCTAATATAAAGGTTATGTACATGTAATTAAGGATATGTTAATATTGATCGGCCAAAGGAAGATTAATAGTTGACATAATTGCATATACAACTTTAGTAATAAGCATGTGATAATTATTCGGTTTAATGTGTGAGTAATAAATCAACCCAAAGGAAGATTTTGTTTCAACTAATTATTCAGTTTAAGCATGTACAATTATAAGGTATTTTATGCGAGCATTACACTAGTCCAAAGATTAGTCTATATATAGCTTATTGTCAATGTTTGATTACTACAACAAGAGTGCCGTTTACTATTAATATTATTGTCCAAAGATCTGATATTGATGTAGTGTTTGGTATCTTGTGATGTGAATTAGCCATTATTTTGAATTTATTTGTTTACTTAAGAATTTTAATGCGAGCTTCAATTTTAATTATGTTTTGTTCTATATTCAGCTAATTATTTATTTATTACTATCACAATATCTACTATTATACACTTTATGCTCATGCTTAGAAAAATGAATCTCATGGAATGAAAAGATGGATATACATAAGGTTTTGGTTGTATGAACATAGACTTTGCATTAAGGAAAGAACAATTTGCACCTCTCATGGGGGATAACATTCTTAATTCGTATAACGGATTTTGAGAGGTGAAATTTGTTCAAATTGCATGAGTCCAGTGGTCATGAAGCAACAATATTTTTGAAGCCTTTAGGGGCATATATATTCTGAAAAGATTACTCAGGCTAATGGTTTTCTTGACGAAATTAAGAAATGTTTTCCTAAAAACAATAAGGTTTACATGACATCATTTTTTACTTCTTTGATGTTTATAAAGTGTAAGGGTCAAGGAAATGTGATGAGTACATTTTGGATATGTTTCATATTGCTTCAAGTCTTAAGACACTTGGGATCGAGTTTTTTTGAAGGATTACTTATTCTTGTGATTTTAATATCGCTTCCTATAGAGTTTAATCAACTGAAAATGAGATATGAACTCTAAATGAGTTTATTTTTCATTGTGTGCAAGAGGAAGAAAGGTTGAAGCATAATAATTTTGAAAGTACTCATTTGAAAAGTGCATATAAAGATAAGGGTAAAAATAAAATCAGAATGTAGTTGTTAAGGGTCCAACTCAAAAGAGACAATAATATATTATAAAGGGTTGTTCTCTTTTTGAGATAAGTTAGGACATATGAGGAGAAATTAAATTCTAAAACAGTAAGCAACTACTTTGATTATTCTAAGCGATCCAAGGGTCATAAGTTTTATGATATCATAATTAGAAATATTTTTAAGATGAGATCTGTAACATTATTTTTTTGAGGATGTTGAGTTTGGAGGGAGAAATAAGCTTTAAGGAATTGTTTTTGAGGGAGAATTGAATTATAACTCAATTCCTATTATCACTTTTGATGATATCCATGTGTCACACCCCAATTAAGGGGCTAAATTTTAATAATTTTAAGTATTAAATTAAGGTTGTAACAAGGGAAAAGTTTAGGGACCAAATTGTAAATTTCTAAAATTTATAGCTCTGTTTTGAAATCTCTAGAAAGTTTAGGGTCTTGAACCCGAATTTGCACATTTTTATTATTCAGTGAAAATTTAATCCCTCCCGATCGAGTAATATTTTCCCCAAATTAAACCCCGAATCTCTAAACCCCCCAAATTGATTCTCCCGTCGCTACCCAAAAAACGACTGTCATCTTGCTCCGATGAAAACCCGACCCCTATTCCGTTGTGATCCCCCGCCCTTTGCCGTGGAGGGCCGTCGAAGAATTCGAACGAAACCCCTCCCCCCCATGCCTTGGTTTTTCACCGATTCCGACTGAACCGTTGACCGACACAAAACACTGCCTACACTACCGTGCTCCTCGTATCTTTCCGAACAAAACCCGGTAAGGATCGTCGTCTCACCATCGCTGCTCCGTTTGGCCATCGTGGGTAAGTTATCGGTCACTTTTATGGGTATTTCAATCATGATTTTGGCTTGGTTTGGAATTAATTTTGTTATTTTTGGATGTGTGTATGCTTTTGGAGTAATCGACCGACCATCCAGGCCTCCGTCACTGCCGCACGTGCCGACAGCACGCGTGGGCTTTTTTCCCTACCCTGGAAGCTTCTGGACCGACCTAAACCGGTCAACCCGACCCGCTTGATCCGACCCTACCTGCCTAGTCCGGTTTGGTCCAGTCACTAAGTCAACTCGACTGAGTCAACTTGTTAACTTTGACCGAGCCAACCCGTTGACGGTTGACCGGTCTGATCGTTGACTTTGACCGGTTAGACTATTGATCACTGACTTTGACCGACAAAGTTAAATTTTTCGAAAAGCCCTATTTTATGTTTTTCAACGCCCTGAGTCCGAATCTGAAGTATGTTTTGCCAAATTCGCACCCGACAAGCCGTTTTTCAGTGATTTAACTTTGGATTCAATATGGTTTCTTAATTAAGTTCAGTTTCTGACATAAATTTGGTTGTTATGTATCCGAAGAATTATTGGACGTTGAATTCAAGTTCGAGAGTGATCGAATGGAGTTTAAATGGTTGACCGGTATGGTATGAAAATGAGGTAGGTAATACTTTACTACCTTTTATATGCTTTTCAGGACTCACCGATAAATGATAAATGCATGAATGAAAATGATTGGTCCATTAGGGTATTTAACTATCTTTGGACTCAGACGGAAATTGAATTAAAGACGGAGCACTGTATAAGACTCTAACGGCTTGATAAAGGAATTGGTAGACTGATCGGAAACAAATTTCAATTCAATGATTTAATCAGTAAATCAATCAATCTCATAATGCATAAATTCTGATTAATATCGTTAAAGGTTAAATGTTGGAAATCTTTGGAAAGAAATTACCAAAAATAGCACTATAAGGTAAAATTATGAAAATGCCTTTGTACTGAAAAAGGACCAAGATTTCCCTTAGTGGTGAAAATAACATCCAGTGATCAATTGAGCAAAGTACTCTGAACTCTAGAAGAACTAGAATATTTTCAAGCCTAATTTATTAGAAGTAACACCATTGACAAAAATTAAATGTAATGATGATAATACCCTTAAAGAGTAAAAAGGACTATGAATGAATATGATAATGGAGACGACTTGAGAACTTAAATTATGAACTACTTGAATCTTGGAATCACCGATTAAATTCCTGATTTAGTTGGAATGCCCCTGAAGCGTAATATGATTTGAAAAATGTCCAAGCTCTAGAATAGCTAAATACCTCAGCTCTGAAATGAACAAATCAACCTCGTATATCAATATGACTATATTATATGACCAAGTTAAACGAAATAGAAGTATTATATGTATTCAAATTTCGAAAATGATAGAATTACTCTGGAAACTCCGAAGTGACCGAGATAAACTTGACTACTAAATAACCTAAGTACCCTCAATGACCTAGGGTTAAGTGAGTGACTTAGATAAGCATGGAAGCGCTGACGAACTGACATGATGTACCGTCCCTAAGATTCATTCAGTGATGATTATAAAGACGATCAATTCGACAAGAATTGTCTGTATTAAAAAAGTGAATGCTCTGGAAGTGCAACGATTTGATCGGTTGACATGTATCTTTGATGGTACTTGTACAGTTCGGTTAACTCAATATTCCTATAGATTGATACAAATCGTAAATGGCCTGAATCTTTGTTTCTCTCTTCTCAACTCAAATCACTAAGAACCTAATGCCCAAAATGCCTCTGATTTCCTGAATAATGGAATTACTCCTGGTATATCTAGAAACACAAGTAACTTAGATTCAAAGGATTTTGAATACCTTGCTTATTTCATAGTGCCTCCGAAAAATGTCTAAATACTATATGATCAGGATAAATCACGTTCTGAATAACTAATGATTTCATCAACTAATGAACTCTTTCGATAGTGATTTTAATTTCAAATGCTGAAGAAATATCAGTAACATTTGTCTAAATCCTGTAAAGTATCTCACGAGTAATGTGATAGTTACTTATCCGAGAAATTCTAACCCGACTCCAGAAATGAAATTGGGAGATGTTACCGCTCTATGAACCTAACCTCGTAACCAAGGTTGAATTGATTCCATAAGGATAATTTTGTTTCGATTATTTTTATTAGAATGAGTGAGAGTTCTAGCAAGAATGTATACTCAACTGGTTGAAGATTAGTAGAGGACACATACTTCTGTAAAAGTTACTTGAAGATTTGATGGAAACTTCATTTCTGCATTTCTGTGACTTGAGTGAATTTCGATGATGAAATTATTTTAAGGAGGAGAAAATTGTCACACCCTAATTTAGGGGCTAAATTTTAATAATTTTAAGTATCAAATTAAGGTTCTAACATGGGAAAAATTAGGGGACCAAATTATAATTTTTTAAAAGTTATAGCTCTGTTTTAAAACCTCTGAAATGTTTAGGGCCTTGAACCTAAATTTACCCATTTTTTATTATTCAGTGAAAATTTAACCCCCCCCCGATCGAGCAATATATTCCCTCAAATTAAACCCCAAATTCATTCTCACATCGACCCCTTTACTACCCCGATTTTATCACCGTCCAACCACCTAAGCCGACATCGATACCCCAAAAATAACCATCGTCTTGTTTCAATCAAAACCCGACCCCTATTCAGTTATGAACCCCCACCATTCGCCGTGGAGGGTCGTCTAAGAGTTCGATGAAACCACCCCCACGTGCCTCGATTTTTCACTAATTTCGGCTGAACCATTGACCAACACAACACACCGCCTATACTACCGTGCTCCTCATATCTTTATGAACAAAATCCGATAAGGATCATTGCCTCACCATCGCTGCTCCATTCGATCGTCGTGGGTAAGTCATCGGTCACTTTTATGGGTATTTCAATCATGATTTTGGCTTGGTTTGGAATTAATTTCGTTATTTTTGGATGTATGGATGCTTTCGGAGTAATCGACCGACCAACCAGGCCTCATTCGTTGTCGCACGCACCGCTACGCACCGACAGTGTGTGTGGGCTTCTTCTCATTCCCTGAAAGCTTCTGGACCGGTTCAGTGGTCTGGACCATCCCGAACCAGTCAACCCGACCCGTTTGCCTGACTCGCATGATCCGACCCGACCTGTCTGGTCCAGTCCAGTCACTGAGTTAACTCGTTGACTTTGACCGAGTTAACCCATTGATCGTTGACCAGTCTGATCGTTGATTTTGACCGGTTAGACAATTGATCGTTGACTTTGACCGAAAAAGTTAAATTTTTCGAACAAAATCCCTATTTTATGTTTTTCGACATCCTGAGTCTGAATATGAAGTCTGTTTTTCCAAATTCGTATATGGTAAGCCATTTTTCAGTGATTTACATTCGGGTTCAATATGGTTTCTCAATTAAGTTCAGTTTCTGATGTAAATTTGTAAGATAATATTACGTTATCATTGAAGAAAATAAAAAAATTATCACGTTAATAGTTTTGTTTACTTTTTAAAGTCAGTGATCAAAACAAAATCAACAACGTGACGTTATACATGATTTAAAAAACATAGTTGGATGGTTAAAATGGAATCAAAATGATTGTTGAATGACTAACTACATAATTTATCACATTTTTTAAAGGTCAACGAGTATCAGTGGGATTACTATGGTTTTTGAAAAATACATTTTAAACTGCTACTGTTTTAAAAAGATCTATATGTTTTCACTGATTTTGTGGGAACACAATAGACACCCTATTCTGATATCTTGAACCTATTCATCCGAAACATTTTCCTCTGAATTGAAAGCTTATTGTCTTTTACTATCTGAGATATCAGTGGGACTTCAGCTCAGCATAAAAGTTTGTAGATGTCTGAACCAATAAGGAAATATATGTTTATCTGTTATCTGCATGTTCTTCAGTATTATTTGGTAGTTCTGTATTACTAAGCTTTCAAAAGCTCACTCTGTTACTCACATTTTCAGGTTGAAATGATTGAACCAATGCAACTATCGACTTCAGTAAAGGAGTTCCACCGACGTTGCTTGCAGAGTACGGTTCATGTGATTAGGGGCCATGTAACTTGTATTTTGTTTTTATATCCGAGTCTGGAATCTATTTTATTTCTGAATATTGTTAATTTTTACTTTTGTGTTTATAATTTTTTTATGATTTTACATGTTTTAACAAATAAATTAATTTTTTTTGAGATTTTTACGGTGGGTCACTCTGGTGGCCCTAATGTGACACCCCGGATCAGATCGAGCCACCCGCATCGGCTCGTGGGTGTTACACCATGTGTTCATACAAGTTGTTAATAATAAAGTGAATCTAGAACTTTAATAAGATAATATTAAACAACTCTCCATTCAAGAGTAGAAACTGTTACGGAAGAACAAACTCAATAACCTTAAAGAACGAGTGTCATTTTGAAGATCCACTAGATGAGAGAAATATTATAATAGATTATTGTGTTTCTAAAATAAATAAGGATGATAGCAGAATGATGGAAAATGATCTAATCAAATTTCGTCATGACATAAAAGTTTTCACTCTCAAAAGTGGATTAATGTTCTGTAAGAAGAGTATAAAGTTTATACAAGATAATAAAGTTTGAGAACTTGTCTCATTACCTAAAGGTGCAAAAATGATTGGTTGCAAATGGATATTTAAAACCAAGATGGATGCAAAAAGTGATGTTGACAGGTATAGGTGCATCTTGTATCTAAAGTTTATACAAGACTTTCTTTTTGGTTTCATTGAAAGACTCTTCCAGGATAATCATGATAATTGTGTAAGTATGACTCCAGTTAATTGTATAACAAATTTAATCAAGTGATTATCTCGTTTGGCTTAGAGAAAATTTTGGTTGACTATTGTATATACTACAAGTTCAGTGGGAGTAAACTAAGAGATACCCCTGAGTGCTGAAGGAAACAAGTTTATTCTTGATCAGTCTCTAAGAATGGTTTTTGAAACTAAGGAAATGCAAAAAGGTTCCTTATACTTTATAAATAAATGAAGAGTTTAATGTATACTCAGGTTTGTACGCATTCAGTCGTAGCTTATGATTTTGGGATATTAAGCAAATATTTAAGCAATTTGGGTATGGATCATTAGGTTTATGGACTCCGATTTATTGAAACATGGATGCAAAATTTTGTCACATGAACTGCTAATTATGGATTGATAAAAAAGACCACTTAAGTTATTTTGTGACAACACAATTGCAATCATTTATTCCATATACAACAGAAACACCTTAAAGTCTAATCACATAAACATTATGTTTTGATTATTAAAGAAAATACAGAGTTGGTTATGTGTTTATAGAGCATATTGGTACAAATCATTATTGTGCGCTTATTAAGGAACTGTCACCCTAGGTCTTTCATGAGCACACTACTCACGTGTGTGTAATATCATTTAAGGATATTCAGTTTTAGTGGGAATTTGTAATTTAAATGCTCGTTGGTTGTAAACACAATTTCAATTACTTCAGTTTGAGGATATTTATTTGAAGGTTATTTTCTGTAGAAATAAAAGTTGTTTTAGTTTATCCACACTCTGGTTTTAGTAAAATTTGATCTCACTAAAGAGGACCAGTTGAAAATAGAAATGTACGATTCACATTGCATGTAATTTTCATGCTACACTCCATGATTGATCTATGTCATTTGACAGTGTTTGTATACGTGACCCTTGATGGATCTAGTCATGATTGATATAACAAAGGTCGCTTTGATCCTATATGAATATAGTTGATGGACGAGATTGTTATAGAATATTTATTGCATGATAACAAATTTTGAGCTCATAAGGTTATACATTTATCAGGAAATATATGTTGCCAAAGTGGGAGATTGTTGGATTAAAATCCATAATTATGAGCACAAATTTTAATTTATATGTTATCATAAATATGACATAAATTAAGTGGCCAATTATGTTATAAAGTCACAAGGTATTAGAAGTGTCATGGAAATAAAAGTGTAGACACTATTAAAGTTGTATTTATAATTCGATGAGGGGCAGAGTTATAAGTACAGACAATAACTGATTCTTAAATCAGCTATATAAAGGGGTTATGGTCCCCAAGAAATAGATTATCTCGTATTTTCTTTTATCCCTTTAGAGAGTTTATACTGAAGAGAATTCTATATTCTTGGAAGATGACAACCAAGACAATCTTCAAGATCTCAACCTTCTAGATAATCTTCAACAATGGATTCAGGTACGCTTCCATAAATCTAGTTTATTTTATTCTTGATGATTTAGCATGACTAGATCCTGGTTGTTTTCATATTTATTATGATTTGATTCTAACATTGAAAGCATTAACAAAATATGAAAGAAGGTATATTCTTTTTTATGCAAATAGAAGCAGCTGATATTTTTTGAAAAATAAAATTTTAAAATTACAGTGACAGTTTACAAGGTAATTGATCGTCCGTTTGGTGCAACCGAGCGTCTTTATGTTGTAATAAGGCTTTTGTCCTTGATGGTATCTAGGAGTTCGTTCTTTGAAACTGCACAAGACCGTTGTCTATGGCCTTAAACAAACACCACGAGCTCGGTTTCGAGAGATAAGTAGTTTTGCTGCAATATGATTCAGAACTCAGTTTCGTATGTTTGTTTATTCATCCATGTTAAGGATTCCATCCGCATTTTATTATCAGTTTTGTGAATGATGTTGTAAGTCGTAGGAAATAATAATATGATCTGCAGTCTATTTTGCAACAATCAGCTCATATGTTAGTTTTGAATGATTTTGCTTCTTTGAAATATTTGGTGTGTGTAGGTAATTAAAATTTGTACGAGGGTTGTTTATTTTCTACGTTAAAAAATTAACAATGATGCTAACGTGTTTTTGTAAGATAATACTACGTTATCATTGAAGAAAATTAAAAAATATCACGTTGATAGTTTTGTTTACTTTTTAAAGTCGGTGATCAAAACAAAATCAACAACGTGACGTTAGACATGATTTGAAAAATATAGTTGAATGATTAAAATGGAATCAAAATGATTTTTGAATGACTAAATACATAGTTTATCACCATTTTTAAAGGTCAACGAGTATATGGAGTCCTCAAATTTTAGAGGGAAAAAATTAAACTCTTGATCTTTTTCATTCAATTGAAATTTTAAATAGATAAATTAAATTAATTAAATAAGCTAATTGAGAAATTGAATTAATTAAAATATTTGAATGAATTTTATTGTTATATTTTTTTAGTTATTATTATCACATGATTCAATATGATTATGATTATCTCACATGAAATTTATAAATCTTCATAAAATTTATAAATCTAAAAAAAATTACTTGATAAATCATGATATAATATTAAATGTCACTTGTAGCCAGGATCTCAACAAAATCCCACATTAGAAAGGAAAGACAAAACTAGCTGGTATTTAATTCTGAAGCAGACGCTGCAGGGCTGTGACCTTACTTGAACAGAATCTGTTCTATAGGCTCGTACCTCTATATCTTTGAGTTCTAAGGAGTCAGGATTTTAAGTCTGGCTGATGAACCGAGACTGTGTGATCGGAGCGTTATTACTGGTCTGGTGTCTCGTCATTATGGCCGCCTTTGACCGCAGAGAATCGTTCCCAGCCAACCTTGCCTGACTGGGGTGGTCAAGCAGTTTTTTGACAGATTTCCTACTTTTCTTTCGTTTTTCCCCAATCTTGCATCGGATTTACGACACTGAGCAGTAAATCTAAGCAAAATCCTAAAATAATCTAAGATTATGCTTTTCATTCTCTCTTTGTAGTCTGTTCCTTCAAGTTATGGAGGTGATAGAGAAAGCCGGGAATTTGGAAAAGAGCAGCAGTTCTCTTGTCTCGTGAATTTGGTAAGTTAATTGCAATAAACTATATCTTTTGACACGAATTACTCAACTCAAACAAAAATTCAAGTTGATTCCAATTACTGAGATTCAAATAACTAGAAAAATGATTTTTTTAATCGAATTGAGTTTTTATCATCCTATTTCGGCTAGATGCATCCATCAAAATCAAGAAGCTCATTGAATTCCACTGAATTCGATCACCGGAATACAATGAGCAATTTTTATATGCTCGTTCATGTTGAACAATGTTCCTTGTATAATTTCAAATTGAGGGTGTGATGTATCTCCGGCAACGAATTCATGAGCTCTGTTACTCACCAGAACGAAACTCCAACCTGACATCTTCCGAACACCTTTGTCCCTCATCATCTTCCTCGCCATTACCGACTTATCCCACCTTCCAGAAGAAGCATATATATTAGATAAAAGTGCATAGTTCCCACTATTCCAAGGCTCCAACTCTATCAAATTTAGCAAAGCTAACTCTCCCACCTCAGCATCACCATGAATATTAGAAGCACTAAGAATAGACCCCCATATAGCTGCATTCGGCCAAAATGGCATCCGGCTAACTAGTTCGACCGCTTCTGCTAGGTAACCAGCTCGACCGAGTAAGTTGATCATGCAACCGTAGTGCTGAATCTGGGGTTGAATTCCATACTTGTATGGCATAGCATCAAAATAGTAGCGACCTAAGTCCAGCAATCCTACATGAGTGCAAGCGGAGAGGACCGCAATGAAAGTGATGTCGTTGGGTTTAATTTGAGCTATTTCCATCCGAGAGAACATGTCAAGAGCTTGTGTTCCGAGTCCATGGAACGCCAATGCTGATATGATCGTTGTCCAAGATATAAGAGTTCTCTGAGTCATATTGTCGAACACCTGCAATGCATTACTTATATTGCCTGATTTCGAATACATCTCAATCAGTGCATTTTTAAGGGGAACCATTTGATCGAATCCGCGTTTCTGAATGTAGCCATGAATGCATTCCCCCAATTGAATATGCATGGCACCTAACTGCGCACAAGCAGAAAGCACAGCCAACATTGCTATTTCATCAGCCTCTACATTCTTCAACCGCATTCTGCGAAACACGGCTATGGCCTTGTTGGGACGGTCCGTTTGAGTATACCCTGAAATCACTGACGTCCAAGAAACAAGTCCGGCGCCAATGGTTTGAGTTTGAGGCATACGGTCCAGCAAATCCATTGCATTTTCCGGATCGCCAACCTTAACATACCCAGTAATCATGGCACACCAAACGACAACATCATCAGGAGAGACGGAGTTAAGCTGCATATCATCGAACACCTTCCGTGCATCCAAAATGCATGCGCACGAAGAGTACATTTGAATGAGAGCTGAAACTACGTGAATATTGGAGTCAAGCCCGGTACGTGTAGTTTGAGAGTGAATCTGGGTACCCAGACTAAGTGCCCGAAGATCGACAACCGCCTTCAGCGCAAAAGGAAAGGAGTAACAATCGGGTTGCAACTCCGCCTTTCCCATGGTTTTGTAAACAAGGAGAGCCTCAAAGGCAGAGTTACAGAGTGTCAGCGCCTTGATCATGGTGTTGAAAACGTATGTGTGGCGGTGGTGTTGGGGAGTGACGGCGAATACGGAGTGGGCGTAGGCGGAGAGGCCCAGAGAAGAACACGTTTCGATGAATTGGCTGAGAAGAAGATTGCCATGATCGAGGGCTGTACGCACCATGAACCCATGAGCCGTCTCAACATGTTTCAGGTTAGAGCAGCGCTTAAGCAAGTAACCCAATCTCTCTCTCATGTGCCGGTGCCGCTGAGCTATAAATCGCCGGTAATTTTTATCAGAAGAATTTTATTTTTGTCTATTATTACATGGTAAAACTTCTGAACTCGTTTGATATATGTAGCCACTGATGGTTTACATTTGGTCATAAAACCGAAAAGTTTTATTAGAATCATTATCCTTAAAAGATACAGAAGAATAACTGAATTGCATTTATCGTTTATAGTTTATTCCTTTCAATTTTAACGGATATCGTAATCGATATAGAAACAATTGTTAATTGATTGATTTTTGCGAGGAGAGGGAGGAAAAAAAGTAGCATAAGAGAAAAGACAATCTAAATTAAGAAGGAGACTTTCTTTTCACCTTTCACGTAATATAAATATCTCGATCATAAGATAATTGATGTTAGACTTGTGATTACGACAACTATCTATAGATCATGAATCATGTAAGACTATCGAAGATTTAATCGAAAGATTATAATCGTCCGAATAATATAAGCTAAAGTCATTGTGAACGATATATTATTTCAAAAATTATATCTCTGGAAGATATCTCTAAACAATTTATCTATGAAACATCCATGCTCTACTCTGTTAATAAAGTGGTGCATAGAGTGGAATCGGGTATAAATTGTGGTTTGGTATAGAATGTTTGTTCAGTTTAGGTTGATGAGATGTATAATGGATAATTGAATTGTTTTATCTGTAGCACATTGCCTACTTTT
This sequence comes from Hibiscus syriacus, assembly GCF_006381635.1. Taxonomy (NCBI): domain Eukaryota; kingdom Viridiplantae; phylum Streptophyta; class Magnoliopsida; order Malvales; family Malvaceae; genus Hibiscus; species Hibiscus syriacus. The sequence continues at coordinate 1,577,761 of NW_024063176.1, forward strand.
GGATAAATAAAATTTATATTTATTTAGAAGAAGATAAGTACAGTTAAAATACTACTTATTTTTTAAATTTTAAAACAAGTATATAAAAGATTTATATGGATAAAGTTGATTACCTTTTTGAAAAATAGTAACAGAATCCTTTTTCGTATTGTATGTGAATCTTTATTTAATAATAAAAAGAGTAAATTACACTGATCACTAATGTTTCTATAAATTTTTGTTTTTTCCACTGAAGTTTCAAAAGTTACAAATCAGTCACTAATGTTATCGATTGGTTACAAACTAATCACTCGACGTTAACAACCGTTAACACACGTGACAAAAAACACAGCTGACTCATTAACTGCTTACATGGACTGGGTTGACTGCCACGTTGGAGACCCAAAAGCCTTCAACGACCACATCTTCTCCTTTAAAAAAACTCAATCCCTAAACTATTAGGGCTTTCCATTCATACCTCTATTCTTTTAAAAAAATATATATATGAAAATTCTAAGAGAAAAGAAATCTTGTGAAGATGGAAGATTCCATTGATGTTCCACTTTGCAACTGTGGATGCCCAACTAAGGTGACCACTGCTTGGACGAATGAAAACTGTGGGAGGAGGTTTTTTGGTTGCCGAAACTATGGGAAGAAGATGACCAAAAAATGCCACGCTAGTGACCAGTTTGTAACTTTTGAAACTTCAGTGAGAAAAATGAAAACTTATTTAAACATTAGTGACCAACTGTGTAGTTTACCCTAATAAAAATACTCTTGGACTCATCTATGTTATTATTTTATCAATTATTAGGAGGTTAAATTTATTTACCTATTTATTTTTAGATCAATTTTTTTTATATGATTAGATAAAATTCAAATTATTTAATTTATATTTTTTAATAGAATAAACTACATGTTTAGTATTTAACTATCATTTTTGTTTTGTTTTAGCCATCTAACTATTTTTTTTTCAAAATCATACCTAACGTTTAATTTTGATTTCATTTTGGTCACATGTTGTTACAAAGTTAACAGCGGTGCTGATATGTAATAATCATTGAAAAAATAAAAAAAATAACATGTCAGCAATTCAATTAATTTTTTAACGATAAATGACAAAAATAAAACCAAACTTAACGTTGAATATGATTTTGAATTAATAATATCATCAATATTTTATAGCTTTACCTTAATTTTCTCTCTATATTAGTTGCTTGAGTGTTCATTTGAATAAGCTGTCACCTCGTATGTTTTACAGCTTTACTGAAGTTTTTTGTGTGTAAATTGTGAGTGATGATGGCTAGGGTTGTTGCTCAGTCGGCTCTACATACTGGTCCCGGTTATGGTCATATGTCCTTTCAAAGAAATCGAAAAACTACACAAAAAAGATAGTAGATATTACATAAGAACAACATTCAGAAATTGTGAGTGATAATGGCTAGGCTTAACATCCCCATGCACATAATTGTATTACACGAGATCAGCATTCAGATCAAAAGATAGTAGATACAAAGACAAAAAAGTGTTGAAAACTAGATGACACCAATATTATAGATTTATAGAGCTTTCATGGAAACCAGCCTTCATACCCTTTGGAGTGCAGCTTTTCTAGTACAGAGAAATGTAGCACAGAGAAGACAAACACTCTCCGGAAATCAGAAGACAACAGAAAGGCAAACACTCTAGCTGCAGTTACGTACAGAGAATACAACATAATGTAGCACATTACATAGATATTCATGATGCCAAAAAACCAATAAATAAAGACATTGGAAATCAGAAGAATCTCTATGCTTATCATGCATACCTAATGCAATGTATTTCCATATTCTGACCCAAGGTAATTGCAGAGAGCTTCCATTACTGAACCAAAACCTCGACCACCCATTAACGCACTATCGAACTCTTGACCAGTCCCAGGGGTTCTCTCCCATGAATTAGTTGGCTTGAGAAGATAGGCCGTTGAGTGTGCCGCAAAGAGAGCAATTCCAGGCCCATTGACCGAGCTCGTAATAGGTATTGAATTTAGCCCATGATGTGACAATTATTTAATAAAAAACTTTTATTTTTTAATTCTATATTTTAACAAGTAAATCATTTTCAAGGTCACCCACTACTACAGCAAAACAAGGCGGTTTTAGCCGCGCTTTTAGAGGGAATAGCGCTAAACCGATATATAGTGACGCTTTTAGAAAAACACCGTTATAAACGACACTTTAGTGCCGTTTATGTAAAAAACTGCTATCAATGGTTATAGTGACATTTTTTAAAAAATGCCGCTACATAAAGTGTTATACTTTAATGACGTTTTTAATAACAAACGCCACAAATTGTTTAGTCTTTCTTCCGTCTCCACTGTTAACCTAGAATCTTTTTAATCCCTTCTTTCTCCATCCTCAACAATAAAGCAACTTCATGAGACAGATTCTTCATTTCTTCTCTTTTCTTTTATCATTTTATTTTAATCTCTCTTCTTTATTTTCTATTTTCTCTCTTCTTTATTTTTGGACGGTACACTAAATCCCTAATCTCTCGACTCACTCCTCTCCAAGAATAAGCAAAGAAATAGAGCAGTGAAATTGAGCACCAACCATTGATGTGTCATAGCAAAGCACCGTGGAAGGTCGAAGTCGACCAAGACAAGTTCACCGATGCCAAGCTCAAGGTTACCAGCCAGCCGGGCTCCACCGCCAAAATGCACGTCCTTCGCCGCAAGTCCGCCTCTTCCCAAATTGACGACGACGACACCCTCGAGATTGACCCTGAACTCCGTTACAGCTTCCAACGCAACTTTTCAAAGAGAAAGTAAATTGCTTATCTTGGTTTTAATTTCAAAAAGAAGGATTAATTTCTTGGCTCAACTTTTCAGGCTGTACGAATTGGTGACTTGGAGCTGTTTTAAAGTGTTGCAGAGAAGTTTTCTAGCACCAGTACTGACAAGACCCAAAACCTTGTAGTCCGCTTGTGAAATATTGTCATCAGGACTGGATTACGCAAAATCAGTATCTCTTATTCGTTACTACATTGGATCATGCAAATGGTTGAATGGTGTCGAGAGTGACAGGTGACATTTATTCTACAAATGAGCCTACAAACTGCCTTCCGGTCCAGGATTGCTTTGTGCCTTAACATGTACAATAAAGCAGTTGAACCCGAGTATTTTTCACCATACTGTCATGAGGAGGAAGAAAGCGCGCAGAATAGGAGAGAGAGACTACAACAAGTGGATGAAGGCTCTTGAGAACATATGCCCTTTCGTGTTTCTAAAGTCGCAGTTGGCATAAAGCACTCGCATCTCATGTGCATGGTTGAGTCATCATCTTATTTTTTTTCATGGAAGCATCTTAAATGATTACTTAGGTTCATACTTTGTGTATTTTAGTGATAAACACCACTATATCATATTATTAGTATTAATCGAGAATAACTATATTATATTTCACTTTAATGTTTATAAACTTTCATTTATTTTTGTTATGAAGTATTTTTATTTAGGATAAAGTATAGTAATGGTCATTGAACTTTTTTAAATCTTTCATTTAGGTCCCCTAACTTTTAAAACTTGCAATACATCCCCCAACATTTAGTCCGTTTGACGCCGTTACACTGTCGTTAGTACGTTTGCAATATGGTCACTAAACTTTTCAGGCACTTTCATTTAGATCCCCCAACTTTTAAAACTTGCAAAATAGTCCTTAATTTCATTCTAAACCCCAAATTCCTTTTCGATCTCAAATTTACTTTTTCGCTTCTCTCTTATCATTTCCAGCGTAACTTTCCAGTCGGGGATGCATAGGAAATTCTAATATAACTTTGAATTATATGGAGGTGTTGACTTGAATAAGGGTCCATTGAGAGAAGACCCGACCAAGGACTATCAGGAGGGACTATCAGGACCATCAACGATTAAAGGTGTAATGTTAGATACAGGTCATCTCAGGTGAAACATAGATGTTCAATAAAATGCTTGTGAGAAAAAAATGGGGTTGGAAATGCAGAGTTGATAAATACTACTAAGATGAACTAAGTATCATTGTTGAAAGTCACTAGCAAAGCTGGAATTATTTTGTATAAATGGCATATAAGAATTTCTTTGTTTAATCCTTGTGGTTAAAGATTTTCCAACAGATGATCAAATATAATGAAATTCCAAACAGCACATTCACCTCTCAGTCTCTTTCGCTCACATGCACTCTCTTTTGGTTTTTGTTCTTCAATTTTCCGCCATGTAAAATTGTAAACCCAAGCAGTGCTCTGTATTTCAGCATTTTATTTACAGAGAAAAAATAGAGGAAGAATTGTTGGAACGCAACACCGATTGCGTTTATTTATTAGCCTCTCCCCTCACTTGCAAGAAGGTATTTATTTTCTCTTTTGGGCTATTCGGAAGTAAGCTTTTCCTTTTTCGCACTTTCCCATTTTCAGCTAGCATTGTGTGTTTTTTTGTTGAAATTTTTAAGTTTCTGGAACTGCATGTCAATGATCTGGATATTCAGTGTTAGTTTTGAATCAAAACCATCTAATTTTCTTTCTTTCTTCTTAATCAAAACTTTTAGTACTCCTTATGAAATATATTCATTCTATCAGAATATAAGTGAAATAGGGTCCTATGCTATTTTTTTATCTTCTGGTTTAGTTTTTCTTTAAATCAGAGAATTGGTTGTGAGTATCGACATAGTGAAATCGCCAGGATCAATCCGAGAGACTGTTGATACTAGTTTACTGGGAATTGTATTGATCCGACCTGTAGGTTTCGGCGTCATGTGAGCTCATATTCTTTTTAATAAGTTCATGTTGATTATGGGACTGATATATCGTGAACGAATTGAATTTTTTTACATGTTTTGGAAATTTTACAGTTGAATTGTATTGAATTATAATTTTAGAAGACAATTATGCATGCACACAACTCGAAAGGCATCGTGACAGGGTAGTATATTTGGAGCAGCTACTTGACCCTGTCATGATGCCTTTCGAGTTGCAAAAGAGACTGAGAGGTGAATGCGCTATTTGATCATCTATTGGAAAATATTTAACCACAAGGATTAAACGAAGAAATTATTATATGTCATTTATACAAAATAATTTCAGCTTTGTTGGTGACTTTCAACAATTATACTTAGTTCATCTTAGTAGTATTTGTCAACTCTGTATTTCTAACCCTATTTTTTTCTCACAAGCATTTCATCGAACATCTATACTTCACATGAGATGACCTGTATCTAATATTACACCTTGAATCGTTGATGGTTCCGATAGTCCATTGGTCGAGTCTTCTCACAATGGACCCTTATTCAAGTCAACACCTCCACAAAATTCAAAGTTAGATTAGAATTTCTCATGCATCCCCAACTAAAAAGTTACGCTGGAAATGAGAAGAGAGAAGCAAAAAAGGAAATTTGAGATCGAAAAGGAATTTGGGGTTTAGAATGATATTAAGGATTGTGTTGCAAGTTTTAAAAGTTGAGGGACTTAAATGCAAGTGCTTAAAAAGTTCAGTGACCATATTGCAAACGTGCTTACGACAGTGTAATGACATAAAATGGCCGGTTACTTCGGGGACCATATTGCAAATGAACTAAATATTGGGGGATTGTATTGTAAATTTTAAAAGTTGAGGGACCTAAATGAAAGCTTTAGAAAAGTTCAGTGACCATTACTATACTTTACCCTTTTATTTAATACATGTCGTAATTAAATTTCAAGTTTTTTGTTATAGGTTAATGTTACAAGATATTAAATTTGAGTAATACAAAGCAGAAAATGAAATCTGTCAAACCAATTAAGTTTAGCGGTGTTTGTAAAAAAAGCCATTACAAATCACGATCTTTTACAGTGTTTTGATACTAAAACGCCACTATTGACATACACATTTGCGGTATTTGTCAAGACAAATGCCACTATATACATATTCAGTATCGACGTGTGTGGTAAAAAACTTCACTACAGATCACAACCTATAGCAGCGTTTAGGTGAACAAATGCCACTAAAGACAAGGTAATTATTGTCGTTTTGAAAACAAAAAATGTTATATATCACAACAAGCGGCGTTTGTTTTTAAAATGTCGCAATAGACCTTGACTTTTTATGGCGTTTTATATTTACAAACGCCGCTAACTATTGCGGTTTTGTTTTAGCGTTACTTCTTTCGGCGCTCTTTCTAGCGTCAGGAGGATTTTTTGTGATGCTTAAAAATGCCATTATATGACAGAAAAACACCGCTAAAAACTTATTTTGCTATAGTGCCCACATTTAATAATATGAGCTTGTTTATAACATAAACAAAAAATGACTTGTTTTATTCATATGTAAATCGTATTAACAAGTCTCATCATGAACTGGTTACATTCCAAAATTTTCGACTACTCCACCTCTATGCATAAGGGTTGGGACTCCAAAAGCGTCTTCTTATCATTCGTCGTTGCTAGAGTTCCATTGTATTTGATGGGATTCTTGAGCTTTAGGGTTTCTTGTCGCAGTGAGTGCCTTTGATGCTTGACTTCTTCTCATGTTGAGCACTTTCATCAATTTTGCAATGATTCATATGATGTCCTTGTTCTCGTTCTTGAGGACTTTAAAAAAGCCTCATCTTCTGGACAGGGAGCTTTCTTTTTCTTATTGTGATGCTTATTCTTTACGGAGATTGATTTTCTAGGTTTTGATTTGCATGCATTTTTGTTAAAAGATATGTAACTTGCAACCTATAGCTGTCGTTTTCTTCAATTGTGCGAGAAATTTTTCCTTTCATTGATGTAGTTTTAAAGGTTACAAGATATTAATAAATTAAACTATTGTTTGAGTTCCAAGTAACTGTGCTGGTTGTGACATGTTGTGCATGCTTGAGTTAATTGGTTTCATTTCCAATTATATTATCATTTTTTATAATAATTTGGATTAAATTCTTTTGTAATGTAATATAAAATCAAATAAATATGATTTTAGTCAATTAATTTCAAAGTTATGTTACTTGGTCTATTCGTTTCATATATAACTAAACTTTCTTTGAGTCGTATTTTTTATACTCTTTATCACTCTATTCCACATTACAACAATATTAAATCTCATTCTTATATATAGATTTTAGTAGCTATTAGATTGTTACACATGTCAAAATCTTAATTGTTAATCTTAAAAATAACTAGATTCTTCTATAGATAATTCTGGACATAATATTAAATATTAAAAATATCATCTAACAAATATTTTTTTTCTTCTATAGATAATTCTAGATATAATATTAAATATAAAAAAATCCACCTAAAAATATTTTTTTCAAAGTTTTTTAACACTTACGCCTCCAAGGCATTCTTTTTCTCTTTCGTTTGCTCCATAGTTCGGTCATGTTGCTCCAACTTAAGTTCTTTATCTTGAGCTTTTACGAGCTGAACCTTTGTCCTTGTACCTTTTCTATGCTAGTAAACGGGTATCTCAATCCTCTTGGTTGTTTTATCATTGGTCTTACCATCAACCTACATAAAAAAGAACACAAATAAGCTTTGCACTTACACATTTTTTTTCTTCCATCTAGATCGAAAAGGGCGATAGAATTATCTACATACTCGTACAAAACATGACATGTACACTACAAGAAAAGAATTCTAAAAATTACACACATTTCAAAACTCAATCATATAAATAACGGTATCTAATGTTGATACAAACTTACTAAAGCATTTAATGGTTTAGATTAGAAGTTTTGACGAAGTTAATCAAATTTTAAAAAAACATTTGATTTTTGAAAATTTAGTGTCAATTGTGTTAGGAATATTGAAGCTCAAAAATCAACTGAAAAAGTTGTCAAGAAGGGATGAATTGCCTTTTGAAAATTTTGGGCACAGAGAATAAATAATAGTAAAATTTGAACAAAGAATTATTGTGTTCGACTTTTCAACCAAGTCTACATAAACTATCTTAGCTCTGCACTAAGTATTTTCTAACAAATTCACTAATTTGTTATTTCTTTTTCTAGATTAAAGAGTAACCTTTAAAAATCTTTATTTTTTCAAATGCTAAGATAGAACCACTCTTTTTTTTTACAAAAGGATAAAAGAAGTAAACAAATAAACCTCACAAGGTACGTGTTTACAGATTTTAGCTCACAAGAAAGAAACCTAAAGATTTGCAATTAAGCTCAAAACATTATGTACAAGAAAAAAGTGGAAAATAAGATTAGAATAACTTTTCTCTTGATTTATATTGCTTGGATATATGTTGTAACATTCTTCAAGTGTCATCAACTTGTTTTTATATGTCGAAATGAGTTTGTGACCGTTTATAATCGTTGGAGTTGTTTTGGAGTCGTTCAGGATTAATTTTCTACAAAAAGACACTGTCCAGAATAGGGAGTATCGGTACTCGGGTTAGGAGTATTGGTACTGCCTTTGTAATATTTAATTACACTAACCGTTAAAGACTATTGGGTTTGACCAATATCGATACTAGGATTTCACAGTATCGATATCACTATGTAAAGTAGTACTGATACCCCTTGAATATTTGTACTAATTTTGCATTATGGAATATGAACATCTTGGAAAACATGTAGTATCGATACTACTAAGAGAATATCAATATTTTTCTTATCTTTGGTATCGGGACCATATCGGTATTACTTACTTAGAAAACTGTTTTGTGTTCAAATTCTGGTTTAATAGACTTTGAATTATTTTTGAAAACTTTGAACAAATTCAATCAAATCCAAAACCATTTTGCCCTTAAGTTGTTATATCAAAATATAAGTTCAACAAATTGAAAGAAAATCAAAGTTTGAAGGATTAAACTAAACTTTTCTTAAAGTTGAAAGCCACATTTGAGAATCTTTGTTAGTTTAAAGATTGGACATATGGTTTACCCTACATAATTAAAAGGGAAAAGCGTCTAATCAATTATAACAAAGGTAGTAAATCTCTAAATAATTTTTCACCAATCGCATCCTAAATAATTTTGCAATAAATAGAAGGTATGAACGTTGTATAAAATACATAGATGCGTTAAGTAGCAAGTCTAGATTGCATAGAGTTCCCAGTAGCCAAAAATTGCTGGTTTATCAGGTGGAAAATATCAATGGTCTAATTATGGTTTTAGTCCCTCTCCTATATTGAAATTTAGGATCTAATCATTCTAGTTTAATTTAGCATGCCAAGGTCCTATATATTTTTTTGTATCATTTATTGTTATTTGTTGCCGATAAAATGATAATTTTGACCTTTTTATGGTTTTCTTAAAAGTAAATATTTTAATTAGGTCAGGTCATCTTTTTAACATGGGGCAAAATGATAAACAAACTGGTAGTACAAAGTTCATTAACCAAATTGAGATCTAATACAAAGGAGAAATTAGCTATCAATCCATAAATAATAAAAGAGAAAATAACCTCAGTGACCAAAAATGCCTTATAATATACGATTTTAACCAACTTTTTTTGGATTTGCCAAAATGACCAACTAAATCGCAATGCGATCGATAATTCGCAACACGATTTTCGGTATCGCAAATCAGTTTCCAGATTCGCAACGCGAACATCAACTATCGCAACGCGAACTTCGACTATCGCAATGCGATTTTCCAAATTCGTTGCGATAGTCCAAGTTCGCGTTGCGATTTATTCCAAATTCGTTGCGATAGTCCAAATTCGCGTTGCGATAGTCCAAGTTCGTTGCGATAGTCGAAGTTCGCGTTGCGATAGTCGAAGTTCACGTTGTGATTTATTCCAAGTTCGTTACGATAGTCGAAGTTCGCGTTGCGATTTATTCCAAGTTCGTTGCGATAGTCGAAGTTCGCGTTGCGATTTATTCCAAGTTCGTTGCGATAGTCGAAGTCCGCGATTTATTCCAAATTCATTGCGATAGTCCAAAATCGCAACGACTGGTGGTATTGCATTTGTTTCTTAAGAATTTTATCTAAAAAGATAGTATTCGCGCGGACGTGTCGAAGACACGTATTACCACGACCACGACCACGACCACGACCACGACCACGATCCGAGACGAGACGAGACGGCGGCGGCGGCGCTCGAGAGTCCCCCTTGTTCTCTATCACTCAACAAGGAAGTGGGAAAGACAAACCTTAAATACCATTCCCAATAGTGTTTCCAATACTATGTGGGATTGAGCATTACCAACACTTGTTCCCAATACTATGTGGGATTGAGCCTTAAATAGTGATATTATTTGTGAATTATAGTTAATGACTTTAGTATTTGTATGAAAAGTATTTGTGGTTCGTTTAGTTTTCATGCAATTCTAATTTATTTTCAATTAATTGTAATTGTACGATAACAATTTTTTTATTCTCGCGAGTGATGCAATTTTTTTTGAATGTTTTGCTTAAAATTGCAATAATCGCGATTGATTATAGATTGACTTTTAATTATGACATATTTAATCGTATAATACTAATGCAATTGGTTGCTGATTTAGTTGTTTTAAGGTGCATGATTGTTAATTGTTTCCTGAATAATCACATAGTATTGTAAACAAGTGTTGGTAATGCTCAATCCCACATAGTATTGGAAATACTATTGGGAATGGTATTTAAGGCTTGGCTTTCCTACTTACTTGTTGAGTGATAGAGAACAAGGGGGACTCTCGCGCGTCGCCGCTGCCGTCCGTCTCGTCTCGTCTATTCTCGTGGTCGTGGTAATACGTGTCTTTGACACGTCCGCGCGAATATTATCTTTTTAGAGAAAATTCTTAAGAAACAAATGCAATACCACCAGTCGTTGCGATTTTGAACTATCGCAACGAATTTGGAATAAATCGCAACACGAACTTAGACTATCGCAACGAATTTGTAATAAATCGCAACGCAAACTTAGACTATCGCAACAAATTTGGAATAAATCGCAACGCGATAGTCGAAGTTCGCGTTGCAAATCTAGAAACTAATTTGCGATACCAGAGATCACGTTGCGAATTATCAATCGCATTACGATTTAATTGATCATTTTGACAAATCCAAAAAAATTGATTAAAATCGTATATTATAAGATATTTTTTGTCACTGAGGTTATTTTTTCATAATAGAAATACATTTGCACTCGCTCCAACTGAATTGATAACTTTAAAAAAAACTCCAAAAAAAATGGTTCACAATATGTAAACACTAGTAATATTTTAATTGTACATAATTATATCATAAAATATTACACGTCAGTGCCATGTGTATGCAACACAGCATATTTAACAGTAGATGGTAAAAGGTGTTAACAATTGTATTTTACAATACAAAATAAACTAGATTAGAACCAAATTGCAACTTTTCAATATTACAAGGACTTGATACATAATTAACAGATGGAACATCAAAAAAGGAAAAAGATAGAGATAATATGCAGGGGAAGAGAGAACAAACTCCATTTTTTTACCACAAAATTGCCACCATTGGTACAGATTTCATGATACAGTCCTTCCATAGCATAGGCAAGCAAGGTAGAGATTTTTTGCCCATTTTTCCTACACAGAATAACAAAGCTCACATGAAATTAATATACATTCATAATCATCGTATGGATTTAAGCAGTAATTAGAATTGATAAGTTGATATAGATTGCAGATCATCAAGTATCAGAGATCATGTTACCTTAACATGTGTGCTGGGAAATTGCGACGTACGTAAAGTTTCTTGAGTTTCATCGCCAGGTTTGCGCTTAGGGATGCTCAAGATTAGAGCAGCTTGATCCGAAGTTGCAGCTGTCGATGTGATCCTATAACCGTTATCCCAACGCCTGTGGATCCCTTCACTTGGATAGAGAAAATCGAGTTCCACGACCTACAAAAGTTAATAAGAAAGCGGGTGCAGATGAGATAGACGGACTAAATTCATACTCAACAAAACATTCAGGCATTACTGATGTGAACCCATGATGATTAAAATACAATAAGAGCTTTTTAACGTTTTACATCTAATAAACTTTTATGATTAGAGTTCGGTTCCACAAGAATAACTTACTAGAAGTTGTGGTTAATTAGCCTAAATCCTTGTGTTTTACTTTTTGACCCGTCGATATCGTATTGACTTCCAATTTAACATGAATTCAAATATTTATAGTGCAACTGAGATCAAACCTGATCACTGAAACCTGCATTGCGAGACATAACAACACCCCATCGGCTTCCAGCAGTCGCCATTGAGGTGACAGAAAAGCCCTCACTCCACTTTTTGTTTATCCACTTAAAGGGGAAAGAATCGCTGACTTTATATGATTGTTGAGTGTATTGGGTGCCTACAAAGATATACCATTCAGGTTTCTGTAAAAAAAGGTTTAGAACTAAATTGGTACATCCATCAATCTAGAATGCAGACCTTTCGATTTTGCCTTATCCATCAAAACCCGAACTTCATCAGACAATTTAGACAAACCAGAATACCAACTGACCTTTGGACATAATGACGAGGGAGCTTCCACTGTTAGAACCAGCAATAGAACTAATGTAATAGTTCTTCTCCCACTGATCCATGATCCACTCCTGTATACATGGAAGAATAAGTCATTCCTTATCATAAACACTTTAGTTATAATAGGATTACGTCACCTTGTGTAAGAAGGAAGGTGAAAGCTCATAAGTTTGGCTTGTGAAACCAGTTCCAGCATCCATGATTAGTGCCCAAAGATTGGTACACGATGCCACACAGCTTATTAGCAGTCCATCTGCCATTCCTTTCTCCACATGTTGGGCCAACCTTGCATCAGCCACATTGTAATGATACCTAATTGTATGATAACCAACAGTTGAATCAAAACATCAAACAAGGAAAAGCATATATGAACATTTTTTCTCCTAATGGTGTACATGCAGACAATACTCCAAAATACCTCTGCTTCATTGGAAGTCTTGCATTGTAGATTGAAATCCACTGTGTAGCAGGAACACCAAGACGAACCTTCTTCTTGGGTTGATCTTCTTCTTCGTCAATGTTCAACCTACCTCGCTTTTGGCCTACCTGATAAATAATCTACCAAACATTCATGAATCATGAATATTGTTTTTCTAGAATGTTTATACCGTAAAATTATTGGAGTTTTATTTATAATCATTAGTTAATTATATAAATAAAAAGTATCACATGCAGTACTCTTGAAAACAAAAACTAGTACACATAAATACCTTTTGAGCACCATCTGTGTTTATTGGCCTTACAGCTGGATTCGGTCCGATCAACACCTCAAATAGCGATATTAGTTTGGAGTAATTGGGTTCCTCGTCAAATTTCATATTCACCACAATCTCAAGAAACTGTTTTAGTGGAGGAGGGCAGAAGCAGCAAAGCATTTCAGGTGATGTAGCCATTTTCTTTTTGCAGACCAAGAATGATTTGTTCTCACCCTTAATTTGAAAGCAAGAGAAAGAATAAGCAAACAAAATAAGTAATGAAAGCTAAAACAAGTGTCTGATAAGCAACTCACTGTGACAATTAATTATATCAGCCATACCTGATACCCCTGCCATGGTAACCGGCCTCGATGTAGAAATACGAGTGTATATGCAAGTGACTCAAGATCATCCCTTCTACTAGCAGTTCTTCCCAAATGCGCATGAACACTTGCATATCGAACAGTTCCTCTGATGAATAATAAAATTACAGAACACAGCAATATCAGCAAAAGAGTTTATCAGAAACAATTCTCCAACTAGACAAACATTATACACACCGAAACATATCAGGACGTTGATCATAATCAACATGCAGTCCACTGCTGCTATCTTTCCACTTTGTTGCTGCAATGTCATGGTGTAGATCAAACATAAGAAAAAGAACCTCAAATCAAAACATAAAGAGATACTGTTGGGACAAAATAAATTACTTACCTAAACCAAGATCGACAAGAAAACAACTTCTTCTCTTGTGGTGTGGATGGTTGACCAAGTAAAAAGTTCTCAGGCTTAACATCCCCATGCACATAACTGTATTACATAAGATCAACATTCAGATCAAAAGATAGTAGATACAAAGACAAAAAAAGTGTTGAAAACTAGATGAAACCAATATTATAGATTTATAGAGCTTTCATGGAAACCAGCATTCATACCCTTTGGAGTGCATCTTTTCTAGTATTGATAGGGACTCTACTGCTATACAAGCTACCATTTCTGCAGACATCCTGCACGTGAAATTGAGAACAAAAATTTATATCCAAGATTAGTGGGCTTATTCCATGTTAGAGTCCACTTATCTGCTTATGCAAAGGATTGCAAGGCATAAATATTCCATAAGGAAGTGACAAATTTGGTGAAAAACTTGAATACATTTTCTTAAGACGATAACAAAAAGGGAGTGCTTTTGCTTCTTTGAATTGTGTCTGATGGAAGAAACTGTGAACAATTGTTATTCTGTCTGACATGAGTGGGAGCGCTGGATGCAGTTGTGTGTTCGACATGGGTACATTCATTTTTTTCTAAGTTTTTCAAAGTATTTTGAGGGTCCTTGGGCTTAATAAAGGGCTTCAGTATATTTTGACTCTCATTTCTGAACAAGACAATAAGCAAACAAAAAAAACATGGGCAGGGTGGAGAGGGGGTAGTCTGAACAAGGTAGAAAAGACAGGTCACTTACGTTTGCCCTGAAGAATTCCAAACATCCCATAAGCTGGGCCCTAAAATGTCCATAACCTGAAAATACACAAGTGAAAGTTAAACGAAGGATTTAGGATAGATGCACAAATAGAAAGACAAGCTGCAGATCATACCATCACATAATAATCTCCTTGCTTTCCTTTATAGTACACTTTGGGAACTCCATGACTACTACCAAGAGCACTGTTTATCGAAAACTCAACACTCAGTATCAGATAGTCATATAATTTAGAAATGTTACAGAGAGGCTAAGAAGGAAATACAGCTACCCACTTGTAAACTTGCCATTCATAAGGAGGACCATATCTACAGCCTTTGCTATTTCTATGCTCAAATTTCAGAGCTACCTAGAAGAATGCAAAAATGATAAGAGAACTTATATTGATATCAAGAATTAGGATTATATGGAACTTTCTACGGCTTGAGACAGTTGAAGATGGTTTACCTCCATGGCCGCAGAACCTGTTGCTCGTTCATTTCCACCACTAACACGTCTTCCAACAAACACCTGACCAAAACCACCTTTACCAAGCTTTCTTTCTATCTTGTACATGGGAGATCCCCCAACTTGAACCTTCAAAGTTA
This sequence comes from Hibiscus syriacus, assembly GCF_006381635.1. Taxonomy (NCBI): domain Eukaryota; kingdom Viridiplantae; phylum Streptophyta; class Magnoliopsida; order Malvales; family Malvaceae; genus Hibiscus; species Hibiscus syriacus. The sequence continues at coordinate 1,592,902 of NW_024063176.1, forward strand.
AAAGGAAAACAAATCTCATTAACCAAAATAAACTGAAAACTTATATTACAGAACTAGAAAACAATTATTACCAGAAAGAAAGAAAAAAACAGAACGGAGAAAAAAAGACTTTTCATTTTGGGGAAAACATTCATAAAACCAATCACTTCATATAATTAAACACAGTTCATATAATTAACATTCATTCAGCTAATAAAACCAATCACTTCATATAATTAAACACAGTTTAGTAGACAAATAGCCTGGTATTAATTGGCTCTCAGCATTTTTACCAGACAGCAATCACACAAACATAAAGGAATAAAAAGATGAAAGGGTGCTGTCATTAAAATTATTGGAGAAGCAAGTTCCAAAGACAACAATAATTTCAACAATAAAACAAACCAATTCATAAAACAAAAGAGAAACAAAATGAAGAACAAGGCAAAACCACAAGCATACCCTCTCCGGGAAAGGTGCAGTATTCCCCTCCTCTTCCCGTCCGGCAGCCTTGTTAGCACTCAACCCACCGCTATCGTCCCCCATCACAACCCCCTTCTCTTGATCAACTTTCACCAACTCCTTCCTCACAATATTGCTCCCTCCCTCCGTAATCACAACCACCTGATGATTAAAATTATGACCCTCGCTTACGTTTGCAGCTACAACGACCTGAGGATTGTCTTCCCCCTTCAATCCTTTAGCCGCCAACCTCGTCCTCGGCCTACCTATCTCAACAACCTCAGCCGCACGTTTCCGACCTCGATTCCTCCGTCTCGTTTGATTTCCCGCTTCTTCTGGTTGCTGCGGCAGCGCTAACTTGGCGCGGCCTCTACAGACTCCTTTTCGAAGCTCAGGCATTTCATAAACCCCATACAATTGAGAGGAAAATCCAGTAATTCAATCATTTGATAGTTTCTTGTACATGGAAGATATTTATTAGAAATTTGAAATTAATGGGGGAAATTGTTATTTCCAGAAGAAATTTAAGGAAGCCTGGGTTTAATTAGAGAGATGAATAAAAGATGAGGGGGGATTTTGAGGATTAGGGTTAGGGTTTGGCGGATGAAAGAGAAAAGTTGTGGAGAAAATTCTAAAGAAAATTGAAGGAAATGAAAATTGGGGGATGGAAAGAGGCGAGGACCATACCGACTCCCCATGTTTTTGTCCCTCGAAAATGTTTCTTTTTATTGTTAAACTCCATCACATGCCACTCTATTATTAGTAATTTTACAATTAAATCATCATATTTTAAAAATTATAATTCAATCACTCAATTGAATCTTGTGCCATCAAATCTCAACGATTGTATGAAGTATAATATGTTATTCATACGACATCCACGTCACGTGCATAATTTTCATGTGTAAATTACACCACAAATTATTCTATTATTAATAAGTTGCAATCAAATCATAATATTTTTAAAAATATATATAATTAAAACGTTAATGTCATCGCCAATCATTGCTTATAAGAATTGATAAACCTCAAATTTTATTAAAGTTTGTTCTATTCGGCACACGACAGACACTACCGCACATGCTCTTACACAATGGACATCGTTGATACGTTCATCTATATCTTTTACTTATAATTTATCAAACTCTATTTCTGTTTATGTACTTCGTGATACAAAAAGAAAGAAGGTAAGCTTAAATAAATAATTCAACAATTATGGGAGTCGAATTTTAATAACTTCTAATAAAATCCATGTTAAGGAAATAGTTCATATGGAATAATAATGTGCAGTCTTCACCAGCTTTCATTACACCTCTCTGCGATATTTGAAAGATTGGCAGGTCCAGCTATGTCCTCGGCGAATGATGTTGGTCCAACTGCTCTTTGGAACTGCTGAGTAGACAACAAATTTTGCCCGAGAACATCGACAACGTATTGGTTTTATAGTCCGTAACATGAGCGGCGTATTCATGGTCGCTGGGGTCGCACACAGTCCAGGATTTTTCACTCCAAGAGTGGCCGTGGCTCTACAATGGTAAGACACCATTTGCTGGCTGGCGTTTACTCAGACGCACAGGAGATTATAGGTGCTGTTTCTTCCACGAGAATTTGGGAGCATCGTTATCGACTGTAAGTACATGCGTCCTGATTGAAAGGATATTCGAGTTCGTTGGATTAGACAAATGGATGAATGGGAAGCTTCCTAATCTAGCTAGGAGTGTGGTCTTTTTGAGGTTTTTCACGTACTACAAACTTGCCCCATCTGTGTTTTATCTTGAATGATGCTGTTTGAGTTAGCGGTGAACAAAATTTGTCTCGATTTAGAAAACTGATCTTTTCGACTCAAATTGATTCGATTCGTAATTTTGTAAATTCGAATCGACTCGAACAAATCTTAAATTTGAGTCGAGTTATAAAATAAAACTCGAATAATCGACCTCAACTTTTACAAAACCCAATCCTATCGAGTCGGAACCCGTTAGATTTTGGTCAAATTACCCCCACCTAGTTTTACCTTGAAATATTTTCAGCAGTCAAATTGAATAAAAAATTAAATTAAAAAGTTAACACTTACAATATTTTCAGTGCTGAATTTAATCAGTTAACAAAAGACAGGCTGGTGTAAATATTGGTAAGACTATAGTAATAAAGAAATATCAAATGCCAGTGTTGGGATTGTTACCAGCAAGGATAAGGGAAATTTCCAAACCTCGGCTGAAAGCTTGGTTGAACATCAGCCTCGTCTGGAATGTCGAGAAGAACGGGAACCACGAGAGAAACACTACCGGGGACGAATATTAGCATTCCCATTCCAGCATCGTATAATCGTGCTATCGACCGAATTGATTTCCACAACCCTATCTTTTTTCACTAATGGTTTCCAAGCTGCTGCGATCTGCAATTTATATCATGTATAATCTCGGGATGAAAATCATTGCACATTACTGTAATTTGTGTGTGCAGTTGGGCGTTTGAATGAATACGTTAGGGAAAAAATGAGAAAGAAGAACTTACAGAGAGGATTCCCCATCCGGTGGGTACGAATGCTAAGATGCAAGCAAATATGTCGGGGATAGTCAAATCCGTAAATACAACTGCAGCAGCCAAACCAGCTATTACTAACAAGAAGGAGAGCCCTTGGATGAAGCGCAGCAGAAGCTGGAAATTAACCGAAATCTTCTGGCTGAACGTGAAAACCTGTTTAAATCAGAAGAGATAAAATACATTTATGAACCAAATGGCACTAATCAGTTCGAAAGCAACATTGATAATCAGTACAAATATATGCGCGTGTGTGAGGATATATTACGAACAAGAAAATTTACCACAGAGTGGAAAATAAACGTTCTTAACAATCAAATAATGAGTATAGCTGTTACCGTCAATGAAGTATTTGTTCCCAGTACATCTAGCTTGTAGACAATGCCATACAAATCCCATGCATTCCTCAAGTCTGTAGCCCGTAGGCTAAGTAGAAAGAAAAACCACCACAAGCAAAACAAAAGCCAAGATATGCTCAACCCAGCATCAAACATGAGCAACAGAATCACCTTACAGCTAACTGGCTGGTTAAATTTGTACATACAAATCAAGGGACATTAAGAGGCTGATAGTTTCTGCATACCCTAAACCATCCAGGAGGTAATCGGGTTTCACAAACTGAAACTAGGGATAAACAAGCAAGAAACCAGACCAAGGCTGACAACATGCAAAGGTAAATCACCAAACAAGCAGAAGCTAAGAAAAATAACCCATCCTAGCCTCCAAAAATGCCAGTATTGCAAACAGAATTCCACAAATTGTCAAAAAAAAGCATAAAGGAAACACAATATAATCCATTTCACCATAGAAGTACAAACCTGAAATCCAAAAACATAATGCAGAAAATCCATAAGATCAGAACTCCTTGTATCGGGAATAGAAAAATCACTAGGCAGTTTTGGCAAACCCAACCTAGATTAAGAAAGCATGAGAGAATAAACAACTTAAAAATAAAGAATAAAACAAAGGAGATCAATCTGCAAGTCAACATGAAAGTTACCGAGACTAACCCTATCCATTTACAAAACATTATTTTAAAAAAATCCAACTCATCATAAGCAACAGGATTATATTCATAACAAATACCTTATGAAATTAAGAGAGCTCAAGGTTAAACCAAAACTAACACATAAAGGTCAAATAAATGCATAACATAGCAAGCAACAATTAGATCGCTATTTTTCTAACACTTCTAGAATCTAGATGAGGTGAACCTAGAGTAGACTCAATTTCAATTCATATTCTTTAAACAATGAAGCTAATGAAAATGATCTACATGGTTAAAACATTGACCTAATTCATTTCACCTACAAAATTATGCATGAGACAAAAAAGACATAAACACGGAACCAATCCAACTATAACATGTATGAATTATGAGTAAAAATAGACCAAGTTGCCCAATATACTCATTTCAAGACTCCAGCAACAAACAAAAAACAAATGAAAAGCACATTTGAAGGGAAGAGAACTTTAGAGAAGCCATGGTTAAAACGGCATGGTTTTTTATGATACATACTCCCCAAGGTTGCCACTAAAAACACCCGACTCCCTCAACATCATTTCTTCTTCCCGAAGCTTGTCAACATTGTTCTTCTCTCTATAAAGCATATAGAACTCTTGCAAGCGAGCAATATCTTGGCTACTATCTATGGTCCCAACCTCTCTTTTTCCTAGCTTTTGCTGAAAAATTGAAGAATGTGTCAAGAATTGCAACTTACATTAAATAGAAACATTGAGGATAACAATTTCTGTATAAAACATCTTTACAAAAAAATGCATTAAATATGCATATACAATAAACCAACTACATTTCCAACCTAGCTTTCTCCAAGACATCCTAATATCCAAACCTCATAGGCACCAACATCAGTGTGAAAGTATGTAATACTTCATCATATTTAAGTGGACATAAAGTAAATCTCACAACATTAAGTAGGAATCATCATAAGCACATAAATTTAACAAAAAAAAAAATAAGGCTTTCCATTCCACCTATTAACAATTGGTTTCAGCTTGGATGCCCATTTTAAAAATTTAACACAGTATCAAAGTTAAGCATTACTTCTATTGACGCAAAGTTGATACCGCAAGAGAGGCTTGTGATGCATGTGAAGTTCGTACCACATGATAGGACTGTTGTCCCAACACGTAAGGCGTGAATATTGAAGTGCAGATAAAGTATATTCCACATCTGTTGATTTGGGGTAACTGGGGAATATGAATATAACAAGGACCTCTCAACATATAACCAATTGGTTTTAGGTTAGATACTCATTTTAAAATTTAAAACATCATAAAATAATCACTTTAATTGTTCAAGGACCTTTAGCCAACCCGATTTGAAGAATGTGTCGTGAGCATAAATTTGCACAAGGGAGTCCAAATGCTAACTGCACTTAACAGAACAAGTAACAACCAACAGGCACAAGATAGTATAAAATGCACACACACAAAATGGATACTGGAGAGACTACTCATGCTCATTCTTGCAAATAGAAGTTCTTGCTTTGTTAACTTACCTTGATCACAGACATTAGACCAGTCTTGAATGGTAAAACGCCTCTGCCTTCACTATTAGGATCCAGATTTTGAGCAAATGAATAGGCATGCTAACATACTGCAAGAAAACAATAAAATTTAGCAAGTCAAAAACATTAAACAGCTTTTATTGAAGACCTGTGATATTTCCCCAAAGCAAAATGATAGCTTCACTGTTAAACAGATTCATATGCAGCATAATTCTCGTCGGTCACATAACTGAAATAGAGAAATTGCTTACTATATTAACAGAAATGAGATCAACTCCTTAGCAGAGAAACAAAAAAGAAACATCTCACAGACATGTAGATACTTATACCCATATGTGTGTGCAGATATGCAGTTTTGGTTGTTCTACATCAGCAGTATCCAAGTGTCTTTGATTTTTTATACTCAGCATGCAAGCTATCATCTGTTGGACTCGAACTCACAAGTACAGACTACCTACTAAACTATACCATATATAACTTAAACCATTAAAGAATCAATTATCATATCAAAAAAAAATTAAAGAATCTTTTAATTGTAAGAAATATTGTATTCTTCAGGGGTTCAAGTTATATTAGATGTGTTACCATTAACCGATCCTTAATCTTCCAAGCAGAACCCAAAACCCTATAAGGCCATAATTCATTCACCAGAAAAAGTAAGTAACAAAAAATTAAAAAAAGAAACAAGGGTACAAAAATTCCACTAAAATTGAGGATCATATCTTCTCGTCACACAAGCTTATACTAGGTGTATGACATGTGACTTCATTAGCCATGCGGCTTGAAAATAACACCACCAATAAAAGTGTCCCATGTGCGTTTTATAAATATGCAGAATTCTTGGGACATAAACTTCGAGCCTTTAACATATCATCCAAAAAAAATAAAAATCTAGACATGTCAGCACTGATTCCTATGATTTATAATTAGGAAAAATAAATAAGCTATAAAAACCGGCAGCAATGATGGATCAGATGATAGAATAACAAAAGATTCATGGAAACCAAAGGAAAAGGAAAAAAACATACAAATTCTCAATACGTTAGGTTCCTCATCCTGAATTTCATCTGCAAGTCTCAGAATTGTATATATATCTCTATCGTTCGCAATAGACGAAGGAACATATCCAGCAATTCCACCAGCAGGCTGACCTACTGTACTCATCCCAAATCTTTCCCTTCTTAACGCCGTCCGTACTAACCTCTCCCATAGCTCTTCCGCTCGAGACATTTTGGTAAAGGTAAGTCACAAATTCTACAACAGCAAATGATAGAAACCCAAACATCAGAATTCTGCTCATAACAGGTTATATATAAAAGTAAATATCTATCGGCCAATGCAAGTTAATTAAAGAGCTATTTCAGCAGAGAGATCATGTGCCAAACATACAACAAATAAAACAACATCAAAGTAAAGAACACTGGTTGCCTCGCTGCGAGGCCTTCTGGCTAGAACAGTCAAGAGAATACGTAAGATTTTTAGGAAAAACTAAATGTTGATAAAAAGGAAGCTAACTAATTAGCACATTCTATAACCTTTCCTTTTTCTTCTAAAAACAAGAGAAAAAAAAAATAATTAGAACACTCGACATATCAATTTTAAGCTCAAAACATCAAAGCCTACTATCTCGCATTCGTTCATCAGCGCCTTAACAGACGAATTCAAACTTTAAAGAAAGAAACTGCACAAAATCCAAAACTGTTTTCCACTTTCTATTGATCTGTTTTCCGCAAATTCCCGAGAAACAAACAGATCACTAGAAGCTTACATCAGACATTAGTTGCGAATGAAAATTAAAAAAAGAAATGGCGTACCAGATGGCTGTAAGCAAACCCTAGAGACAGAGTTCAAACAAGAGTTCAATCTGTGAACTCGGGAGGTTTTTGAATTGAAAAGAAAAGTAGCTTTTAAAATACGAAAATAAAAGAGCAAAAAGGTGACACTGAAATAGTAAGGAAGGAACGATGCCTCCGATTTAGTTTTTTTAGAATAAAGGAACTATGTAAAATAATTATTTTAATCGGTATTTTTTTCAAATATTACAAAATAATCATTATATTTTTTAAGCATTTACAAAATAATCTTCATTCGAACCAAAATTGAGTCCTAAACCTTCTCTCGACGTCTGGTCTTCGATTGTTTAAAGAAATTTGAGGATTTAAGAATTTACAGATTGAGTTTTTTTTTTTAAATTATAAAATTAAAAAAATTTAAAAATATTTTTTCAATATTAATATTAATTTGACTAGTTGATAGAATTTTTTAACGATCGCTAATAAGATGACCTTAAAATGATAACATAATGAAACTTTAGGCACCTTAAATAATAATGAAATAAACATTATTTACAAAATAACCATTAGACTTTATCAAACTGTTACAAAAATAGTCTTTGAATTTATCAAATTTCATTATTATTACAACGTCACATAAACTATTTTATAATCATTCAAAAAAATAGTAACCAATTTTTAACTTCTGAAAGTTATAATCTTTAGATCAAGACAATTTTAGAATCAAGTCCCTCAAATTTTGTTCTTTAATAACTAATTGACAAGGTGGTAATTCTATGTTCTCATGGTTTTTTCAAATCAAAAAGAAAGAAATTGTTTCTTAACCTTATATTTTAATGGAAAATCAAACAATTTTATTGAGAAAAGTATGGTATTTAACAATCACTTTCGTACAACAAAAAGGTTTGTTTTTGTTTGCATGATTTTCTCCCTAAAACCTTTTGAATAAATATTTCTTTTATTATATATAAATCCATTGTCGACGGAGGAAGAAGACGTCAAGCAAAGCTAATATGACGACGATAAAAACCTCGAAATCCAACATCTCCGACAATGATATTGATGCTGTATTTCGTGCTAGCAAACGTTTAAAGACTGAAACTAATGAGACGTTAACAACTATGACATACGACAGGGCAACGATCGAATTCCGAACCAGAGATTGTCGTACAAATTTTCCATGCTCCGATCACAACATCCGAGAGTCTAATTTCCAAAACCTTTATACCGTTCAAGATGTACTAAGCATAGTCAACTGCGGTTCTTATCAATCCATGGTAAAAAAGGACGAGAGATCGAGCATCATCCATGGCGATTTCCAATTCACGTGTATCCAACTATTTCGAAAGGAATTAACTCCGAGTGATGTTGGGAAGTTGAACAGGCTCGTGATCCCAAAGAGACATGCAATCAAACACTTTCCGTGCATTCAAAACAATCACCAACGCTTGATCAACGGTGGATACGAAGATCTCGAACTTATATTTTACGATAAGTCGATGAAAACTTGGAAGTTCCGGTATTGTTATTGTCGGAGTAGCCAAAGCTTTGTGTTTACAAGGGGATGGAGTCGATTCGTGAAGGATAAGAAACTAAGGGAAAGAGATGTGATTGTGTTTTACGCGTGCGAATGCCCCGATGAACAAGAAGATGGTGTGAGTTTCTTCTTGATTGATGTGAATTATATCAATGGTGAAGGGGAAAATAGGGAGTTTCAGAGAAAAGAATCATCGTCGGTTCATCATGATCAGGGTGATTTGCATGTAGATTTGGGATTGAATTTGGGGAAGAAATTTTGCTGCAAATTAGATAATGATAACGAGAATAATGGAGAACATTGTGGTTTCAATGGATTGAAATCATCTGATAATGTAAAGAGAAAAAATGTTACTTTGTTTGGAGCACAGATTAATTAACCGTAACACTATTAATATTTTTTTATTTCAAAACCTTTTTTTAAAGTACATAGATGGTTCGTTGACTATTAAAAGTTATAGAATGGTCCCCGACTACCATAGGGTGTTGTTTTGTTGATTCCTCGTACAATTAAAAGTTATAAAATGGTCACCTAACTATTGATATGTTCTAAACTCGTACTTTTCTATTAAAAAAATTGACAATCGTCTGCGTTTAACATTAACATATTGATCGGGATATGATAAAATATATTTTAATGATGTCTTCTAGCATTGTCGCTACTTTCAAGCATTGGCTCGAAATTTTCAAGAATTGACTTGACGAGATTATGTAAACGGAGAATCGATCCACAAAATACACTCAAACGATTATGTGATAAGATTTTATCATATTTCAGTCAACAAGTTAACGTCCAACTCATACAACCGACAATTTTTTAACAAAAAGTTCGGAACATATAAGTAGTCGGTGACCTTTTTGTAATTTTTAATAATCTGGAGACTCAACAAAGTAGTGTCCTATAGTCAACGGATCATTTTATAACATTTAATTGTTGGAGGATTCAACAAAGTGTTATCTTATAATCGAGGGATCATTTGTGTACTTTACCATTTTTATTAGAATTGTTTTTTATTAGTCAAATGGAAAAGAATATATTTCCTTTCTGTCGCAACCGTCTTTCGGTTGGACCCGGAATTGGGCTTCGACTTGGATTAATTGGGTTAGGAGTCGCCACCGACCACTTTAAAACGAATTTAGGTAGGTCGGACACCATCTTACCTGATCTGCGTTGTACCAGAAACGTGTCGGGTTCGGGGAGTCGGTTACGGTCAAGGAAGGATCAGCACCCTTGAACCGCCCTTTCGGTACCAATTAATTTTTCGGTTGTCTTTAATTGCGAAAATTAAAAACTTAAATTAAAATTAAAATTATTCGATTTGAAAAGCTTACTTTTGATTGACTGAAGTTTCTAAAAAACAATCGAAATGTTAGACAAAAGATAATAAATAAATTTTAAATAATTAAAAGGAAACGGAAAAGAAAAAAAAATGTTAAATAAATGAAAAACGTTGGCCCAAAAAATAAAAAAAAAGGAATTGTTAGTGACTGAAATAAAATACGCCTGAAATTTGAAGTCAGAATTAAAAATAATAAAAGCTAATATCAGTGACTATAACGTAAGCATCACAGGTTCCAGGGAGCGGATACATAGTTTACCCATGAACGAAATTACGCAGAAAGTCCCTGAGCAAAACGACGCCGTTTTACGCGCATTATATAAGGGGTATTTCAGGCCGAAAATGGTCACTCACCCCATTTTGCAACTTTGCTCCATCTCTCTTAAAAGAGAGAACTCTGGCTTCTCTCTAGGGCCATCCCACCGATGGGAAGCTGATCACCGGCCGCCGTCGTCTACAGCCGCCGACGCCGCCGCTCGCGGCGGCCGTAAAACTAAAACCCCTCAAAATATTCCTCTCCACCCCCTGAGCCCGGATCTAACCACCAAACAACGAACTAGGCCCTAGATCGGAGTAGATCTACACAAATGTACTTGGCTTTTCACCTTCGCCGACGAAAGCTCCTCGCCTTCCCGATGCAACCACAGACGAAAGCCTTCGGCTGTGACGATATCCTTCAAAAACTTGAGTGTTCTTTGATCTCTTGCTTGGTTTTTTGTATTTTTGTACTGTTTTTGTTTCGATGGTTTCGTGGTTTCGATGATTCGGTTTGATGATGGTTCTTTGGCTCTTGGTTGTGTTCTCTGGTTTTTTGATCTGTGTTGGTCGATCTTGGTACCGTTGATGGTACTGTCGTGGTGGTTTTACCTCTCGATGATGTTGTGCTTGTGCCTTGTTGAGGCTTTGGTGGTTGTTTCCTGGGTAGATCGTGGTTGATGGTCTTCTGTTTACTCTCGTGGTTAAGATGCCCCCCCCCCGTCGTGGGGTCTGTCCATTTGGTATTTATAGGCCTTCATCGGCCGTTTTCCTGTTCCGAATACGGGCTGGTGGCCGTTGTGGGTTGATCGGCTAAAACGGGATGGGTCAGTCCCGATTTAGCCGGGGCTGGTTGCTTCGTGATCGGATTTTGGCCGGTTTTCTCGCCTGGCTGTGCGTGACTTGTTCCTCCCTCGTGCGGCGCAATGCTTGACCGAGTAAACCCTAACTTGTAGAGTTTGGGCTGGTTCAGGCCCCAAACATATTGGACCCGAACAGTGGACTTCTCTTAGACCCAATCTTTGGACCTGGACCATAAACAGAATAAATGAAATCAAATGAATAAAGTGAATAAAATGAAAAGAAATAATACTAATAATAATATAGACTATATAATATATATATCCCAAAAAATATTTTTTAAACTATATATTATATTTAAAAATGTTTTCAAAACTATATACCATATAGTTTTCAAAAATGATTTTAAAAATATTATATGAGTTTTCCAAAATATTTTTAAAACTATATATTATATAAAATTTTCAAAAATGTTTTTATTTTAAACTATACATTATATTTTCAAAATGATTTCAAAAATATATGTTATATAATTTTCAAAATGTTTTTAAAACTTATATTGTATAAGTTTTCAAAAAACGTTTTTTAAAAAAACTATATTATATATATTTTCAGAAACCATTTTTTGTAAACTATATGTTATATTTTTCAAAAACACTTTCAAAAATTATACTATATTATCGTATATATGCCTATAATAAATAAAAATAAAAAAACTCAAATTCGGGTGAAAATGAGTGTCTACAGCTGCCCCTCTTTGTCCTTTTTCGTGGAACGAAGAATAGGACAAAGATAAAAAGACACAAATTTTCGCTCGGTAGAGTTGAAGAATAACTCCCTGTCGAATTGGGTTGCAGATGGCTCCTTCGTCGTGAAGTCGAGTCCACCTTGAAATGATATAGAATTGAAGCAGATGGCTCGGGATTTGAATCGGAATGTGGCTTCTCGTTGTAGTGCGCCTCGGTCTTTTCCTCGGTTTAAAGACTCTGGTTGGAAATTCGACTGGAAAGTAGTTCATTGACTCTATCATGTGGTTGATAGGCCCTCGAGCTGAATGAAACCGAACCCGAAAGGTCTTCGCTGACAGATAGCTTTCCTCGACCTAAGCTATGTTACCGGAAAAACGGCTTATTGTCACTAAGACACGGTTAACCCAGGTCTTCTTCTCGACTTGAAAACCTCGATTGTAGCCGAACAGTAGTGTGATTGAGGTGTCATCGAGCTGAATGGAGCCGAACTCGACAATTTTATTGACAGATAGCCCTTCTTGCCTGGAGCTATTATGTAAGCTTGATTTGCCTCTAAGTTGAATATAATCGAACTCGAATGTCTTTAGCAGATAGCCCTTCTCGACTTAAGCTATGCTGCAAATGATGTGCTTTGTAGCTGAGCCTAGTCGAACTCAAAGGTTTTTGGTTGGCAGATACTCCTTCTTTGAGTTGGATATCCCTCGTCGTGAAGTTGAAATCCAATCTAGAGATTGATGTTGCTTGTGTGCACGATTCCCTTCGTCATGAAGTTGAAACCGCGGGTGACCCTTCGTCGTTAAGCTGAGCAAAGAAATTGGATATCCTTCATCGTGAAGTTGAAATCCAAGTAAGTTGTATTGTTCCAAGTCCAATATCCTCCGTCGTGAAGTTGAAATTGGCTTTGGAACTGGGAAATTGTTTGTTGACAACCAGTCATCCCTTCGTCGTGAAGTTGAACTTGCGTTGTCTCGAGTCCAATATCCTTCGTTGTGAAGTTGAAATTGGCTCTGAAATTGAGAAATTGTTTGTTGACAACCAGCGGTCCCTTCGTCGTGAAGTTGAACTTGCGTTGTCTCGAGTCCAATATCCTTCGTTGTGAAGTTGAAATTGGCTCTGAAATTGAGAAATTGTTTGTTGACAACCAGCGGTCCCTTCGTCGTGAAGTTGAACTTGCGTTGTCTGGAGTCCAATATCCTTCGTTGTGAAGTTGAAATTGGCTCTGAAATTGAGAAGTTGTTTGTTGACAACCAGCGGTCCCTTCGTCGTGAAGTTGAACTTACGTTGTCTGGAGTCCAATATCCTTCGTTGTGAAGTTGAAATTGGCTCTGAAATTGAGAAGTTGTTTGTTGACAACCAGCGGTCCCTTCGTCGTGAAGTTGAACTTGCGTTGTCTGGAGTCCAATATCCTTCGTTGTGAAGTTGAAATTGGCTCTAAAATTGAGAAGTTGTTTATTGACAACCAGCGGTCCCTTCGTCGTGAAGTTGAACTTACGTTGTCTGGAGTCCAATATCCTTCGTTGTGAAGTTGAAATTGGCTCTGAAATTGGGAAATTGTTTGTTGACAACCAGCGGTCCCTTCGTCGTGAAGTTGAACTTGCGTTGTCTGGAGTCCAATATCCTTCGTTGTGAAGTTGAAATTGGCTCTAAAATTGAGAAGTTATTTATTGACAACCAGCGGTCCCTTCGTCGTGAAGTTGAACTTACGTTGTCTGGAGTCCAATATCCTTCGTTGTGAAGTTGAAATTGGCTCTAAAGGCTGTAACAAATCATGTATGCTGAAAATGATGGATGTGATGCACCTAGGTATGTATAAGATGCATGCAATCATGAATGAATTATGATTTATTTCTTGGATTGAAGTCCCGCGTCTTGCCTGCCAATCTGGTTCATAGAATTGATCGTGCCCCATTTGCTTCTCGAGCTTTGGCTTTACAGACCTTTCATATTTGAGACTGTCCCGCTTTAAAATGTTTTTCTCCTTTTTCTTGTTTTAGGAGAGAGACATGATAAAAATGTTGTAAAATATTGTTCGCAACTGAATCACATTGTAAACGTGAGTTCAAAAAATATCAATGAAATCAAAAGCTCTTTTAATGCTTTCAGAGTTACAACTCTTTGACAAATGTTCAAACGGATGAGTTGGTTTTAGGCTGGCTTCATTTCTAAGGTCTTGGTAACACAAAATGTCATTTCATTTTTTTTAAATATCGCAACATGCTTTGGCATTTCATTTGGGTGCGGACATAATGACGCAACTAGAATGACCAATTACTAGACATTTTATTTCGGTCCTCTGAAATCTTCCATTTGTTCAAGCTTTGTAGGCTCCTCTAACGAAGGCAGTGCAAAAATATCGGTCTAAAAATGAAATTCTTGAGTGCTCGTGTGTAGTCGACTATAACAGGTGTTCCTTAACTCCCTTAGTCCAACATTACCGAAAATTTCCTGCTCAGATAAATTTGATTTAATTTTCCATTGTCTGGCTAGCTGAATCCATAAAGTCGGGGTGTTTAACCAATTACTTTAGAGGGACAGCTTAACATTATAATCACTTTTATCAGGTTTAACTGAAGGGTTCATCTCATCACAAAGTCTTCGGCCTGACAAAAACAGTGGAGCAAACACCGAATTGCCAAGTGTCCGAGCAATGTCATGGTTTGAATACAATCTATTCATAAAGCCAGGGCTTTCGAGTTTCCTCTGTAACCAATTGCCTTAGTGGAATAGCTCAGTTTTACGGATTTAATTTCCTAAGATTGTCAAGAAGAACCTGTTATAGCCTAGGTGTTTTTTGAAAGTCAAGGAATCTCATCTTTAGAGTTCAATTTTCAAGCAACTGACCTAAACTGGATTCACCTACTCGACTCTTTCATTTGTAAAGATCATCATCGTCATTGAACGTCTTAAATAAAAAAACATAGTAATTGTCATATGCAAATGATGCCCCATGTTGTCCGTACCTTATGAAAGGAAAATGTTGTATTAGTTAATTGTAAGAGCAGGGTACGGTGTTTGAGGGTATATTTTGGGTAAGGTCAAGGTCCTTGTTTTAAAACATGTTACTTTGTCAAAGATCCGTAACTTTGAACCATTCACAGAGTTTCTTAATTCAAATGATATTCAAAGAATTGCAAGTTTGCAAATGTGATCCATTGCTTAACATCTTTAAAGTAACATAAATTTATTTAAAAGTCCTTATAAAAACTTGAGAGAAAAAAAAAATGAAAAAACAAATTCAAACAAAAATGTCTCAAATGATGAAATGGTCTTCCTCACTTGGATGCCCCCAAGTTGTTGAAGTCGATCCGATTCTTGTTACGTATTTTCTGTATGATACTCTTGATTGTGGAGTAATTCTCGATAGTGCGCCCTGGGACTCCACTATGATTTTCGCAGTGAGCGTTCTCATCATACTACCTGGGGTACGGAGCTTCATGGATTTCTCTGGATATGGTGACACCACGTGTGCGTCAAACAACTGTTGGTAAAGCTCCTTATATGTCATAGGATCGGAATATTCTCATTTTTGATGAGACATGTGAATGTAATGAAAAAAAAGGAATCATAACGCGAATGTAAAGAAAAGTAACAAAATGCACAATATGTCTGAATGTATGATGCATGAAATATTCGAGGCATTGATCCGAAAAATGTGCCTATTATTCTGAATAATCTTTATTGGGGACAAAAATGTTACGTCTGAAGAGACAAAAAACTTTTTTGATGGTATAGATCCTGTACAGCTTCTGACAAGTTGATTCGTCTTTTTCACTAGTTGAATATCCTGTCGAACCATTCCGGCTCCTTTGGCTAAAATGTGCGAATAATGAGATGATTGCCCCCAAAAAAAAGATCTCGAAGGACTGCATGTCCGACTTTCACTTTCTACCGAGCTTGTTTCTAACGAAAGTGTCATTGAAGCCCTCCATCGAGGGAAACTATCCGAAGCTTGCTTCTTGAATTCGTCAGTAATGGCATCCAGCTCAGCTAGTGTTTCACCATCTTGTTCTTGTAGTTTTCAAAAGGAGCGACCGGGTCGGTGACCTTTTCCTCGTATTGCCCCTGCAACTTTACCTTTGAGTATTCTTTGACCACGGTTGGACTTCTGAGTTTTTTTTATCTCTTTGTATTATAACCCATTTGTCCATTAATGCAGATTATTCATGTTTAACAAACACATTTTTGGTGGATCAACACATCGTTTTAAATGATGCAAACGTTGAACACAAAATAAAAAAGAACAAAAAATAAAAGGGTTAGTGAGGTAAATCAAAACAATAATAAAAATGAAAAAATCCTACCCCACATGATATCTACCCCACATGTTTATTATTCCTACCCGGACATGATCTCTATCCCGCATGCTAATCTCAAACAAATCCTAATCGCATATTTGTCTAGTTCGCATGCTTTGAACATAAAGTAAGGCAGGAAATAAAATCAAAGCAGCCTAAGGTTTGGAATGAGGTTTTGGGGTGGGCTCTAATTCCCTGCACTCTCCCGGTTTAGGTCTTAAAAACGGTACTCGAGTTCTCCTTGCCGGTGCCCCCTTGGGCTTGCCAGACCCTTAGTCCTAAACCCATCACAGGCCTGTGTGGACTAAGTTAAACTCGAGAGGAAACATTCCCTTATGCCCGCATGGTGAATAAATTCACACGAAGACATAAGGTATATGAATCCCGAAGGCTACTTGCTAGGCATATGCGGTGAATAAATTCACACGAATGCGTTGCTTTCACCCCCACTTAAAAGGGTTTGGAGCTCGGGTATAGAGCTTGAGATAGAAACTTTTCAAAAATCTCTGAAATCATTAAAAAAATGTTAGTACAACTATTTATTTGAAAAATAATCAAAGGTAAATAACTGGAATCGAATAAATAAATTTAAATTTAAATTTACCATTTTCGCATAAAAAGACAACCGAAAATTAATTTCGGCCTGACTCACTTACCTGTCCCCAGCGGAGTCGCCAAGCTGTCGCAACCGTCTTTCGGTTGTGCCCCGGAATGGGCTTCGACTTGAAATAATTGGGTTGGAGTCGCCACCGACCACTTTAAAACGAATTTAGGTAGGTCGGACACCATCTTACCTGATCTGCGTTGTACCAGAAACGTGTCGGGTTCGGGAGTCGGTTACGGTCAGGGAAGGATCAGCACCCTTGAACCGCCCTTTCGGTACCAATTAATTTTTCGGTTATCTTTAATTGCGAAAATTAAAAACTTAAATTAAAATTAAAATTATTCGATTTGAAAAGCTTACTTTTGATTGACTGAAGTTTCTAAAAAACAATCGAAATGTTAGACAAAAGATAATAAATAAATTTTAAATAATTAAAAGGAAACGGAAAAGAAAAAAAAAATGTTAAATAAATGAAAAACGTTGGCCCAAAAAATAAAAAAAAAGGAATTGTTAGTGACTGAAATAAAATACGCCTGAAATTTGAAGTCAGAATTAAAAATAATAAAAGCTAATATCAGTGACTATAACGTAAGCATCACAGGTTCCAGGGAGCGGATACATAGTTTACCCATGAACGAAATTACGCAGAAAGTCCCTGAGCAAAACGACGCCGTTTTACGCGCATTATATAAGGGGTATTTCAGGCCGAAAATGGTCACTCACCCCATTTTGCAACTTTGCTCCATCTCTCTTAAAAGAGAGAACTCTGGCTTCTCTCTAGGGCCATCCCACCGATGGGAAGCTGATCACCGGCCGCCGTCGTCTACAGCCGCCGACGGCCGCCGCTCGCGGCGGCCGTAAAACTAAAACCCCTCAAAATATTCCTCTCCACCCCCTGAGCCCGGATCTAACCACCAAACAACGAACTAGGCCCTAGATCGGAGTAGATCTACACAAATGTACTTGGCTTTTCACCTTCGCCGACGAAAGCTCCTCGCCTTCCCGATGCAACCACAGACGAAAGCCTTCGGCTGTGACGATATCCTTCAAAAACTTGAGTGTTCTTTGATCTCTTGCTTGG
This sequence comes from Hibiscus syriacus, assembly GCF_006381635.1. Taxonomy (NCBI): domain Eukaryota; kingdom Viridiplantae; phylum Streptophyta; class Magnoliopsida; order Malvales; family Malvaceae; genus Hibiscus; species Hibiscus syriacus. The sequence goes on from NW_024063176.1 coordinate 1,610,869, forward strand.
TTTTTTGTATTTTTGTACTGTTTTTGTTTCGATGGTTTCGTGGTTTCGATGATTCGGTTTGATGATGGTGCTTTGGCTCTTGGTTGTGTTCTCTGGTTTTTTGATCTGTGTTGGTCGATCTTGGTACCGTTGATGGTACTGTCGTGGTGGTTTTACCTCTCGATGATGTTGTGCTTGTGCCTTGTTGAGGCTTTGGTGGTTGTTTCCTGGGTAGATCGTGGTTGATGGTCTTCTGTTTACTCTCGTGGTTAAGATGCCCCCCCCCCGTCGTGGGGTCTGTCCATTTGGTATTTATAGGCCTTCATCGGCCGTTTTCCTGTTCCGAAATACGGGGCTGGTGGCCGTTGTGGGTTGATCGGCTAAAACGGGATGGGTCAGTCCCGATTTAGCCGGGGCTGGTTGCTTCGTGATCGGATTTTGGCCGGTTTTCTCGCCTGGCTGTGCGTGACTTGTTCCTCCCTCGTGCGGTGCAATGCTTGACCGAGTAAACCCTAACTTGTAGAGTTTGGGCTGGTTCAGGCCCCAAACATATTGGACCCGAACAGTGGACTTCTCTTAGACCCAATCTTTGGACCTGGACCATAAACATAATAAATGAAATCAAATGAATAAAGTGAATAAAATGAAAAGAAATAATACTAATAATAATATAGACTATATAATATATATATCCCAAAAAATATTTTTTAAACTATATATTATATTTAAAAATGTTTTCAAAACTATATACCATATAGTTTTCAAAAATGATTTTAAAAATATTATATGAGTTTTCCAAAATATTTTTAAAACTATATATTATATAAAATTTTCAAAAATGTTTTTATTTTAAACTATACATTATATTTTCAAAATGATTTCAAAAATATATGTTATATAATTTTCAAAATGTTTTTAAAACTTATATATTGTATATAAGTTTTCAAAAAACGTTTTTTAAAAAAACTATATTATATATATTTTCAGAAACCATTTTTTGTAAACTATATGTTATATTTTTCAAAAACACTTTCAAAAATTATACTATATTATCGTATATATGCCTATAATAAATAAAAATAAAAAAACTCAAATTCAGGTGAAAATGAGTGTCTACACTTTCTATTGCCAAAATATTTAAATATAATTGGATATTGATTAGACCTATTTTGTAGGATCATATTTTTAACGGCCCAATATCGTAATTGAACTCCAAATTAAAGTTTAATGTATAAATGGAAACATTTTAAAATTTTATGGTAAAATCAATATACGACCTAAATTTTAGTAACTAATTTGTAGTTTATCATATATAGAGTAAACTACACAAATTGTCTTTTACTATTTAGAGTGTTGTTTTATTGAGTCCATTAAATATTAAAAGTTACGAAATGATCTTTCGACTATAAGGCATTATTGCATTTTTGAATCTCCTAATCATTGAAAGTTACAAAATGATCACTCGACTGTCTATATGTTCCAAACTCGAAATTTTTTGTTAAAAAATTGACATTCATCTAAGCTAAACATTAATTTGTTGATTGAGATATAATAAAATATGATCTCAAAACCTTTTAAGTTGTATTTTGTGTATCATGTTCTGCTTACGTTATGTTGTTAAGTTATTGTTTGAAATATTATGTCGTTAAATCAGTGTTTGAAAGCAACAACGATATTAATATTCATCATTAAAATATAATTTTATCATATATCAATCAGTATGTTGAGGTCTAACTCAAATGACCGTTAATATTTTAACAAAAAATGACGAATAGTGTATTATAAATATAAAAAAATCATCTAATAACTTAATTACTAATTCAACTCGAATACACACAGTGTAAAAGAAACCTAGCAAGCACTGAAAGAGCTACGCCCGCCAGCAAACAACTGCGCTGAATCTCCGCTTTTCTCGCTATATATAATCGTTTTATCGATTTGCTTTTAGCTTTAACTTTGCCTTTTCCGTTGACACTGAACAAAAACAATACCCCTTTATAAAATCACCTTGATCTCTTTGAACTTCCTTAATATTTTTTCTTTTTCTTTCTCTTCACTCTCCACATTGGCTCTCTCTGCCCCTCAAAGGTATGTATCTCTCACTTTCACCAAGTTCTATGCTTTATATCCCAAATGGGTACTCCATTCTCAAAATTTCGAAGCTTCCATGGCCTTTTTGTGGGTTTCTTTTCATTTTTTTCAGGGAAATATGTAAAATGCCATATTTGAATTTTGGGTAAGATTATATCTGTTTCTTAGAGATAAATAGTGAATAATTTTGGGGTTTTAGTAAGGTAAAAAAAGATGGAAGCTTTGATGAGTTAATTTCATATTAATTTAGGTCTTTGAGGAATTTCCTCATACATTTATCGACCAACATTTTATTCTCCGGTTTGAGTTGTTTAGTTAATTTTCTTTACTTCCTTTATGTGAACTAAACATGTCATATTGATGAATAGATGGGCAGTTTAGTTTAGTGGCTTAGATATTCTATGGTAAAGCAAAATGAAATGTATTCTTAAAGCACAATATGTGTTATTATACATGCTCTCATTTCTCTGTATGTGTTTTGTTCTGAGTCAGGCCTGATTCATTTTTTTTCTCTGTGCAGATTTTCAGTTTCTGCTTTCAAATATCAGTTTTTGAGAATGGCGGCAATTGCAGCTTCTGGCCTTCAACTAGCTTCAGCAAGACCCTGCATTGCATCCTCTTACAGGGTATTTAAGGCAGGCGCTGCCAATCTAGTTGCCGATTCCAAAGCCGTGTCATGGACTAAGCTTGCAAGTGCTCGCAATTTATCACAATCTTTGGAGCCTTTCCGACCTGGTTTTGCATCATCTTCAATAAACTTTAAAAAAGTTATGACAAGAGCAATGTCTGTATCTAGTGAAAATAAGCCTGCTTCTGGGTTGCCAATTGACTTGAAAGGTTTGACTTGCTACTCGTAATGCTTCTGCTCTGCGTTCTCGTATAAGTTGCTTAAGATTGTTTCTGTCTGATTTCCTTAGACTGATCCAATATATGTATCCTTTAGTAGAACAACAATTTCCAAAAAAAGGATGCCTCTACCACATTTCTGTTGGTTTTCTTTTAGCTTTAATGCTGTTTACCAAACTGGAAGGCTGCTGCCTCAAGGACTTCAACTAAGCTATTTTAATTCTTTAATAATTTAAGGCATTTTTCTAACACTAGTAGTGATGCTTTCTGCAGGTAAGAGGGCATTTATTGCTGGTGTAGCTGATGACAACGGATATGGATGGGCAATAGCGAAATCTCTTGCTGCTGCGGGTGCTGAAATTCTAGTTGGAACATGGGTGCCTGTAAGCAAAATTATATCTTTGTAGACCTTATCTAGGATTTTGCAGGTCTTGACAAAAATGTGGCATGCTGACAACAAAGTTTCCCTTGTAGGCTTTAAACATATTTGAAACCAGCTTGCGCCGTGGAAAGTTTGATGAATCACGAGTGTAAGAGCTGGTTATATGTTGCAATATAGTGGATCCTTCCTTGAATTAATGGTTAATGGCTTTTCTGACAGAAGTTGATATTTCAGATTACCTGATGGCTCATTAATGGAGATTACCAAAGTATATCCCCTAGATGCAGTCTTTGACAAACTTGATGATGTACCCGAAGATGTAAGGGATAAGTTTGACACACTAGAGAATCTAAATGTTGATAAGTTCAAATATCCTTTTTACATCTTTTTATCTTGGTTTTTACATGCAGATAAAATCAAATAAGCGATATGCAGGATCTAAAAATTGGACTGTTAAGGTATGTACCAAAATACCTTCCATAAATGCATGTCTAGGGATTTCTAGAACCTAAAACTTTTTTTCAGTAGACTTGAGCTCACACACCTATTGTGGTATAAATAAGAATAGGATATCTGGTCCCTTTCTATCTGTACTTTTGTATACTTGGCAAACGAAATTTTTCAGTATGTTATGTTATTTCCTATGTGTTACAGGAAGTTGCTGAATCCGTTAGACAGGACTTTGGCAGCATTGACATTCTTGTGCATTCACTGGCTAATGGACCAGAGGTACATGAGTTTTTAGCTTCCAAATGACAATCGCTTTCAGCTTGATTCTTTGTTCTTAACAAACAATTACTTGTTTACAGGTCAGCAAACCTCTATTGGAGACATCCCGGAATGGATATCTTGCAGCTTTATCTGCTTCAAGTTACTCCTATGTTTCTTTACTCAAGCATTTTCTTCCATTAATGAATCCAGGCAGGTCTTTTGTGTGATTTAGTCTAGCATTAGGTCCACTATATATCTTATGCTGCTCTGTTGTCAAATGGCCGACTTCATGCCCGGAGATGTGTTTCTAAAATATGCTATTGCTGGTACAGGAGGCTCTTCACTTTCTCTTACATACATTGCCTCCGAGCGAATAATTCCAGGGTATGTCTTCTATGTTTTGTTTTCTTAAATGTTCCTGAAATGTCATTAGGTGACAAGAAGTCTAAAATGAAGTGATGATGCAGATATGGTGGAGGTATGAGTTCTGCTAAAGCCGCTCTAGAAAGCGATACAAGAGTGGGTTCTTCAACTTATCTGTATGTTAAATTGATTGGATATTTTGGTACTTGAAACTGGCATGTTTGTGCCTTTCTCTATTCATTTTCAGGTACTTGCTTTTGAAGCAGGACGAAAGAACAAGATTAGGGTCAACACAATATCTGCTGGTATGAATGATTCATGCTCTCATCTTTTACCAACATATTTAGTATTATAACCTGAAATTCGCCGTGTTTTCCCGATCCATGACTTGTAATTCCAATGTTTTATTGCCTTGGAAGTTGCCATGAGATAATTCAGTCGATATATATTGACACAGTAAAATGTTCCGAAGACATTTGATTATCATCGATACACCTTGTTGTATCTCGTATTGATGCTAACTTTATAGCATTATTTACTTTTGCCCAGCACATAGTGTCGAAAGCACCAAGGTTATTTGGATTTGAGAATACCCCGGAGATTGTTCTTTTCGAATATTACGATCTTGCAGTACCCTGTAAGTTGCTATTTTTTTCTGCTCTACAGGTCCACTAAGAAGTCGTGCTGCAAAAGCAATCGGATTTATCGATACAATGATTGAATACTCAATTGCCAATGCACCTCTGCAAAAAGAACTATCAGCAGGTTATTTTGAGGAACTATTGCGATTCTTAAGTGTTACTTATTTTGTTTTCATGATTACTGAATTAAGGAAATTGATGATGAGACAGATGAGGTAGGGAACACTGCTGCCTTCTTGGCATCACCTTTGGCTTCTGCTATCACGGGTGCTGTCTTATATGTCGATAACGGTCTGAATGCAATGGGTGTTGGAGTTGACAGTCCCATATTTAAAGATCTCAACATTCCTGGCGACAAGCATTAGGATACTGATTCAAATTTGGTTGCTGAATGATCTAAGATGTTTACTGCAGTACCGTACTGGTCTAGGATGTTCGGTCACCGGTCCCATTTTGCCATGAGAAGTTAATGTTCTGCCCTTTTTAGACTTATAAAGTGGTTTTTGATGATTTGTCTAGCATGAATGAACTTTCTTCAGTGAACAATTTTCAATTATCCTAATTGCACTAAAGAATCGTGAATGGATGCTTACATCACAACGTCCCATGTTGTTGTTTTTAAGAGTGACCGAAACCGATTTGATTTAATAAGAAAAAAGTACACCATCCAAATAACCCGAAATGACTAGAAGTTAAATATATTTATATGTAGAACAAACACTGATTTAATTAAAAATAGTCACTATAAGATAAATTGAAACTCTCGTTATGGGAACTCGATATAGATTTACAAGCACAAAACAGCTTCTTCTGATTTTTACATATATCTGAAACTTGGCAGCAAACCAGAATAAGGAGAGGATAAAAAAGCAAACAAAATGTGTACTTATAAACTTGTAAATGGTCAGGTATATGTTAACTAGCCTCTAAAAGATTCATGATACATTTCCCTACCTTAGAGTTTAAATTAAAGTTACAACAAAACTAAATCCAAAGAGCCAGATAACTAAAAAGAGAAGACATTTACCTTTGCTGGGAAGGTAAACAGGATTAAACAAGATACAAGCACTCAAAGTCGACAAGCTGCTGCTGCTACTGCTACGGATATACAGAAGTTGTGGCTAAAATTGCATGCGTTAGCCCCCCCCCCCCCCAAACAAAAAAAAATCTTGCTTTGCTAACTATCACTCGTTGGCTGGTCATTTATTGCCAGCAGACCTTCGATCATCCTAACTTCACCCATCTCATCGTACTGCCGTTTTCTCCACACTATTTCTTGATCCATTGATTGCCCTTGTGAGAATCGGTGCTCTCCATCTGCTTTTAAGCCAAACAAATAAATGAAGTTAAGAGATGCTGTTCATGCATATAGTTATAAATCTTCACTGTTTTGAGCCACATGGCTTTAAACATGTCAATCCCTTTTTTTCTTCTTGCTGCTGTCAAAGTTCCACCCAAAAAAAACGAGATAGGCTTGAGACAGAAGTTATGAACTAAATATTATATCCTCTGTTTGAAATTTATATCATTTGCATTCATTATTATGGAAATGGAAGTGAGGAAAACAATAATTAATTGGAAATTTGTACACCTTGGGAAAAAGTAAATTGAGCATCAAAAAGCTACAACCATATTATACAACAGATGATGATGCATTCTTACTTTTACTGTTAGCATATCATAATTATATGGAACTAGTCGTTACCACTTTCATTGTCAGATGCATCTTCAAGCCTAGCAATTGCATCAACCAGCGCTTGTTCGTGCTCCTACAATGATAAAATATCCACCATGATTACTGCTACAGCTTATGCAGTACAAAGAAAAAGACAATACTTACTTTCAGCACTTTCCTTGCTTTCTCAATCTCAACGGGATCAGGATGGTTTGCACCAAAAACTTTTTCCACCTGTTGAAACTTGACACAATTATACAGGAAAATAATACACACAACATGAGACAATTGCAGTCTATAGATGAGCTTCCAATAGCAATTATACCTCCTTAATTAGGGTATCTGTATGAAGTATCTCAATATCACCAAGAGCCTTCTTTCCAACGCCATTATGCTTAGAAGGAAAATCCTTTTTGGCACCCTTTAAACTCAATATCCCCTACCTCTTCCTGCTCCAGCAACCCCACCACCACGAGCCATGGACTTCTTAACTCCTTGGCCTGGTCCTGGACGACCACCTCTATGGGATATTCCAGGATCTTCACCTTCCCATCTAATGTCTTCAGGAGATATCTGCCATTATACATATAACAAATCAATGGATGGCAGAAAAGCACAATCAAAAGGATTTTATTCTAATATTGTATTGTATGATCGAAAAGGACAGGAAAATAAAATATCATTTTTAATCTCTTATTGCTCTATGATCAAGTAATAAAAAGTAGGAACAGATGGTAAAAGACATCCTAGGATGTAACAAAAACAATGAGACATTAAAATTATCAAAATTATAAGTTCAGCATGCAATAATACAAGCCTACGACAATGTTATTTACATGATCAGAGATATAGCAGTTCCAAAACATGGATCCTATCCTATAAATGTAATGCACAACCATTAATTCGGAGCAAATTGTGAAGATATGCAGAAGGTTTATGAAAAAGGTTGGTGATGTAACTTCAATAAAGTTATGTATTTGGAGGTTGGAACAATAACTTGGATGAAAATTGCTGAATTACAAAATCCCCGTTCACATCAGTAGATAATAGATATACCAATCCTATAAAAAAAATAATAGATATACCAAAATATGTTGAACAGTAACTTGCAAGCCTCCTAAATTTACAATTCCAGACATACAGTGGTTGCAATTCATAAAAATCATATTGATCATTGGTATGCTTGAAAATATACTGGAACTCTATGAGATTTAAACCATAGCTCACGAATAATATGAATTCAATAGGCAAGGATGGACTAGCACATAAATTCTGCAATATCCGATAAGTGGTTGATATGTTAAAAACGGTATGTAACAAACTAACTGAAAGTAAATCAGTTCAAAAAAGCAACAATGTATTGTAAGTAACCGCGTAAGGATAAAACAATTCTACCTCTTTGAGATTGACCCATTCCCAGGTTTCATCTGCCGTATTAATATCATAAACCAAAGCATGACACCCCTGTCAATATTGAGACATAGGATAGGATTACAAAGAGCTCCAGTAATTAACAGCTTAAAGTATTATTAACAGTGAAGTATACCTCAACTCGGTTATAGTCTGATATAACAGCTTCATAGAAATGGTTAACTTCAGGCCACCTGGTCCAAACTTTCCTTCCAATTAACGGATCATACGGTGCTGCTTCAGCAGTTTCATTAGTTGCAAAAGCCCTTGAAGAAGAACGATTAGGAGCCTGGGGCCTTCCAGGAACACCTGTGGAAGGGTACTGTGTCGACTTCATTGAGGATACAACATAAGATACATAATCAGTAAGTGATTAAAATAGAATATGCATATCAAAATCATCAACATTTCTCACGTCACTTTGAAACCATTTAACTCACTGATTTTGACTTCTTGCTCTTTGCTCCTGGGGGAGGACCCCGTCTCATTGCCGATGAAGATGGTTGCATAGATGGATGCATAGATAATGAAGCTCCAGACTGCGACGTTTTCGGCTTTTTGCGTGATCCTGATACAGTTGGACTAGGTAAAGGGTCATGAATACGCTGACTGGTGCTGAGCATTCCAGGCTGGAGCCCACTCATCGTACTCCATTCCCTAACAGTAATGATTGATCATAATTCCCATCACAATTCAGAGATAACCAGAAATCATTGATGAAAGCTGCTCAGCAGAGCATGACATTGGTATAATCAGACCTTATCCTACGAATCATGTCATCCGCATTAACCCTCAATAGAAGTTCCCTATGTTCTTCATCAGATACTCTCAACTCCTTTCTGAGTTCAGTAATTAAACTTTCCTTCTCCTGTGAGAGACAGCATATTAGGTTTATAGCTTCAAAACCTATGAAATAATCTTAAATGTGACAAAATATTGAATAATATACCCAAGTTAAAGCATCTGATTGAGCTTTGAAGGCCCGTAAGACCGAACAGTATGCTTCCTGCTCAATGAGATGGATTTGAGTTTCCATGTCACCATGCATTCGAGGCAAAGGAGCAGAACCTACAACTGCTGATCTCCCATTCCCAGCAGCAGTGCGACCCCCTCTTTGAAACCTATTTTGATGTGAAGGAGGTAGGTCATCATCTGTTCCTGCAGTTGTGTAAGCTCATAAAGATTCATTATTTAAGTTTATAGGAGTCAAAATATCTATGGAAGGGTTCAAAAGGAATAATGAACCTAGTATAATCAAAAGAAATCTGATACAGAATCTTTCATAAAGTTACAAGCTGTTAAATTGTTTCGTGAAATCACTCATTAATGAGCATTTCAGATCACTTTGAACAATGTAGAAATTGCAACATTGAGAAAGAGAAGCAGGTGTGCAAGAAAAAGGGGGCTTCAATCCTTGGCAAATACAAACTACTATTAGATTGACTAGCACGTTTCATAAACCCTAGATGCTCAAGATTAGCCGAGGAACGCAATATAACTTTTGGGCCAATTAACCAAGCTAAAGAAACCAAGTTCTTTTCATCTCAAAATCATCAGTTTACAACGAAAAATAAAGATAAACTGAAACAAAACTTTAAACTCAACTCACCGCTGCTATCAGAAAGTGCATAATCCATGATAGCTCCTTCAAATCTCAATCTTCACTAATGCTATGAAAACACTTCCATCCAACAGAAGAACCAGAATCAAGCTAATAAATGTTGAGAATGACAAGGTACAAATACCTGGAAACAATCAACATAAACCCAAAATAGTCATAAATTCAGCTAACTGAGAACATCAATCAACTAAACTGGCTATAAACCCACTATCCGAATTTTCTGTGATACAAGACTTCTCAACTGCCGATTATACCCTAGAATTCTAGATGAATGCAAGATCCTTATAGTATGCCTTTAAAATAATATGCTTAGAAATTATAATTGTAACTTTCTGCTTCAAACTAGCTATGGAAACAGTACAATAGAAAGAAAGTGATGGTTCTTTCAGCATTTTAGAATTTAAAATCTGTGAAGTGTCTGGCTTAAGGAGTTTGCCTTCGTAAATGCTCCTAGTTATGCATCAAATGCCAATTATTGAGGTATCAATTAATTACTTCTACTTTTTTTCCTTATAATAAGCTATCTTAGGACATGGAAGCAAATAACAGCTGGAAACATTACAAATTAACTTTTTAGAAGAAATACATGATTTTCCACTTCAGCATATAGCAATTATGTTAAGATTGGCATTGTAGTATAGCCATTATATAATTTTTACTACATTGATGATTTTGCCTTCTATAATTTACTTCAACTCTATTGCAACCTGCTTTTCATGAAGCAGAAGGCAAATAGTCAAAACCAAAAAAAAATGAATTCAAAGCAAATTCGTTGAAACAAAAACCCTAATTACGAAAAGTAATGTCCTAACTATGAAGATAAAGATAATTCAGAGGTATCAACATTCAACTCTAATCAAGCTTCACAATTTTTTTATCCGGTCTCGCCGCCATAACAGTAAACCGGGATAATAATAAAAAACTAGGATCGGTTTTATGTCAAGTTCATCGAAGAGAAACGCTAAATTCACACACACAAAATTACGCTCCAACAATTAATCGAAGAAAATCACAAAACCTTACGGGCTTACCTTTCCTGTCCAAAGCATTCCTATTCAGAGAAGGGAAAGAAAATTATTTCACCCAACATTCCTCAAAACTTAACCAGAATTCAATTGAAATATGCTTAGGCAGCAATAAAATTCAACGAATCTCTTTCGAAAGATAAACTCCGAGGTGCTCCAACGCTGTAAAAACGTATCTTTCTCAGAAAGTTATTTCGAACCCCAAGCAATAAAAAGATTGAATAAAATAATCTCCCGAAAAATTGTTCGATAATCAAACACGTTCCTTTCAGGACAATATTCTGCTTGAAATTTGAGTAACTACTGGGATTTTAAGGAATTAAGGAGAAATTTGGAGATGAAAATTAGGGATGAAACAAGAGTTTAGAGAGTGAATTTTTGTTTGACGAGATTTGGCTTGGATTGAGAGAGAGAGAGAGAGAGAGAGAGAGAGAGAGAGAGAGAGAGAGGACATGAAATCTAGTTTTGGTTAAATAACCCTTCCAGTCACTGAGCTTTTAATTTTTGAATCAGTTTTCTTACTAAACTTTAATAATTTTAATTTTACTATTAGACTTTTAATTTTTTTAAATAGTCCGAGTTGGTTATAATATAATATTTGTTTATAATTTTTTTTAAATATTAATAATGTATATACCCTACAAATAAAATTGCTCAAACCTAAGATCTCAAAAGAGAACAATAGTTTTTTTTAACTATTAAGGTCACTCAATATATTCACTTTTGAAATTATTTTTTTATATATTATATAGTTAAATCGTTAACAACATAATAACATGGTCATTTTCTTCTCGTATTTATATGAAAAAAAATTAACTTTTCTATCATCGTTATCAAAGTTTAATATAAAAGTAATGCCTAAATTATATTGTTTTTTCTATTTAGTTGCCTAAATTATTTTTCGATCAATTTAGATGTTTACGTTATAATTTTAAGTGTCTCATCTGTAATAACTGTTAAAAAATTTCATTAAGTGACACGTGTCATATCTCGATCATTTTAAAGATATTATTTTAAAAAATAAAAATAAATTATTATATTTGAAAAATATTTGAAAAAAATCTCCCTCCCGTCTCCCTTTCCTTCTCCCTCTCATCCACTGTCCCACTACCCCCTTTACCAAATACTTTAGATTCAGAGTTTGCAGTAAAATTTTATTATTACTTTTGCAAACCTTACACGACCACCGATTCATTGTTGTAATCTCTTGGCTTGAGAGACATGATCCATGCTTGTTTAACCTAAATGAGTTTGGAATGTTTTGAGAGACTATTGGATTTACCTCAAATTTGGATAAATTACAACGCAGATGTTGAGCTACAAAAATTCAGCTATAGGTTCTGCACTTTGCTGGTTTTCGTTATTAGAACCTGTTCGCGGCTTACTGTGCTGCTCCGATCTACCCCGCTGCCATCTTCTTCTGCATGGTAGGATCTCAACTACAAAGAAACTCCCACTCATTGCCACACCAAATCCAAAAAATATTGCGAGGAGAATCGGTAGAATTGCGTGTATTTTCGCCACAAGAAAATTTACTGTGCGTTTTATAGGAATTCCAACTACTCGTGCTCTTTGTCTTGTGACTATAGCAAAATTTGTAACCCGAGACATGTTTTATGAGTATGTGTAATTAAGATCACCACAGGCTAGCAAGACATTTCTTTCATATAATGTGTAATCTTAACTCTTTACATCTTTTATTGCTGTGGCAATACAAAGGATGAGCCGGGTGCAGTTGTTTGCAGAGTTTCCCAGTCCTTTCTCCGGTTTGGTTCATACCAAATACACGCTTCAAGAGGAGGAGAGGACCTTGCTATTGTACGTTCTTTGGCAGACTATGCCATCAGACATCACCACTTTCCTCGTATCGAGAACATGAGCAAAAGCGAGAGCTTGTCTTTTAGCCCCGGCGACGATGATCAATCAGTTGTGGATTTGACTTCCAACAAGTATGCAGGTAAACACGAGGATTCATTACCACATGTTGTATGAAGTGTAAATGTCTTGGGTTTGATAATCTTAGTGTCTACTCCTTTTGTTTATGTACAGCCTGGATAGTGGAAATTGCTGAGCGTACTGCTTCTTTGGTTGCAAAATGGCAGGGAGTTGGCTTTACTCATGGTGTGCTGAGCACAGACAACATGAGCATTTTAGGTCTCACCATTGACTACATGGTCCTTTCGGATTTTTGGATGCTTTCGATACGAGTTACACACCAAATACTATCGATCTTCCTGGGAGAAGATACTGTTTCGCAAATCAGCCCGATTTTGGCTTATGGAATATTGCACAATTCGCCGCAACATTAACGGTTGCAGACTAGTTAAGTGATAAAGAAGCTAATTATGCCATGGAAAGGTATGTCAGTCTGATTTGTGTACCATTTTCTTTGTAACAGTAATAAAGTATTCCATGGTATACCATTAATACATTGTCCCGCTACAGATATGGGACGAAATTTATGGACGAGTATCAAGCAATAATGACCCGAAAGCTTGGCCTTCAAAAATACAATAAACAGCTTATCAATAAACTTCTTGGTAATTTGGCTGTTGATTAAGTGGATTACACGAACTTCTTTCGGGCACTTTCCAATATCAAAGCAGTTCCCGGCATTCCAGAAGATGAGTTGTTGGTGCCACTGAAGTCCGTCCTGCTGTAGACATTGGCAAGGAAAGCAAGGAAGCGTGGACAACTTGGGTACAATCCTACATTCAAGAGGTACGACTGGTTCTTGGTCGTACGAATATGCACATACGTATAACAGGCGATAATCTTGATTATAGTTGAAATACCACAATCTTTTTTCCCTGCAGCTTGTGGCGAGCAGCATCTCGGATGAGGAGAGGAAAGCTTCAATGGACTCGGTGAACCTAAATACATTCTCAGGAAGTACCTATGTCAGAGTGCTATCGATGTAGCTGAAATGGGCGATTTCTAAGAAGTCCGAAGGCTGCTTAAAGTAATGCAGAGCCGTGGCTGAGCCGGCGCAGGCCCCAAAAAAAAGGCCCAAAAAAGTTAATCTATAATGGCCTTTTTTTAATAAACACTAATATAGATAGACCTATTGTGGCGTTTGTCAGAAAAACGCCACTATTGTTGATATGAATTCGAATATATTTTGAAAACAGTGGCTTTTTATAAGAATTTGTACAGGATCCTCGACAACCTAACCACGGCTCTGAAATAATGGAGCGGCCATATGACGAGCAACCGGGAATGGAAAAATACACACGTTCTCCGGCGTGGGCTTATCGTCCTGGTGTGTGTGCATGCTATCCTGTTCCTCGTGAGTTCATCACTCTAAAGTTATGCTATACAAAAATCACAAATACCCAAAAATTGAAGATTGCAAACTTCTGTATATACAATAGTGGAAAAGATTTTTACTTCCCTTTTCCTTAATAAATTGTAGCGGTGCTTTCATACCCTGATTGGCTTTTATGTTGTATACATATTTTGATAAATAATAATAATAAGAGTAAAATACACAAATGATTCATCGATTATAAGGTGTTGTTTTGTTGAGTCTCTTAACTATTAAAAGTTAGAAAATGATTTCTCGACTTTAGGACGTTATTTTGTTGAGTCTCTCGACTATTAAAATTTATAAAATGGTTACTCGACTATTCATATGTTCCAAACTTTTCCTTTTATGTTAAAAAACTGATGACGATCTGAGTTGGACGTTAACTTACTATGATAAAATCTGATCTTATAATCTTAATCGACTATCATATCCTAGTCAGCATGTTAACGTCTAGTCTAACTTGGATTACTATTAATTTTTAACAAAAAAGAACGAATTTGAAACATATGAATATTATTTTTAACTTTTAATAATTGACTGACTCAACTAAATCATATCATATAATTAAAATATCATTTTATAACTTTTAATAGTTGATTGACTCAACAAAATCTACTTATCAATTATAAAATTTAGATCACACTATAAACTTTTTGAACTAACTAAATAGAATTCTATCAACAAAATCTACTTATCAATTATAAAATTTAGATCACACTATAAACTTTTTGAACTAACTAAATAGAATTCTATCATATTCGCTGGTAAAACCTTATAAATAAAAATATATATACACATGGTATATGCATAAACGATTGCGTAGTGTTACAATTTATAATGGCTTTATAATCCATTAGCCATTTGACTATTTCTACGATTATTAAAGTTACACTTATAACATAAAAAGCAAAAATGAATTTATATCTAACTCGGGCTTTTATATACGTGCATACAAACTCTCTCATACGTGCGTTAGAATTCCGTGAAAGAAACGCTCCGTCTATGCTTTGACGACGATGACCGTAGCGGTGATGGTGGCATAGACGACGGAGCCTTCAAGCTGTGGAAATACTCCCTTATATCTATTTGTCCAGCCGTTGATTTCCCCGTCAACTCACCGTCGTCTCTCGACGGAATGAACGGTGGCCGTAACACCTCCGTCAAGCGGTCCCATCTCACTCCTTCGAAGAACGGGTGCTCCTTGATCTCACACGCGCCGCCGTGATACCCGAGTCTCATTTTCGGATCCTTTTGTAATAACCGTCCGATTAAATCGGTCAAAGCGTTACGTTGACCCATGAACGGGGGCCTTTGGCAACTACGTTTCGAAACGTTTCTTTCCGATTCTTCCCTTTAAACGGCGTCGTACCGTACAGCATCTCGTAGCTCAGAATCCCGAGAGCCCACCAATCGACGGCAAATTCATGACCGTCGCCGCTTACCACTTCCGGCGAGACGTATTCCTCGGTGCCGACGAACGAGTTGGAACGTTCCCCGTTCGAGAAACTCAGCTTCCGACGATTCACTGGGCTGACACGAGCTGATTTCGGTTTCTTCATAGCTTTGTTATATCTGTTCTTTCCGGCGATCCATCGGATAATTTTCACTCGACATTTACACCGAACTGGAATCTCCGGCGATAATTGCCGGCCGTGTTTTTCACCGTAACTCAAAATCTCCGATAATGGCTTCTTCTTTAAACTACGTGAAAGGTCAAAATCCGTTAATGTCACATGACCCGACCATTGAACGAGTATATTCTCCGGTTTGAGATCGCGATAAACGACGCCCAGCGAATGAAGGTACTCGAGAGCGCAGAGGATCTCCGCCAGGTAAAACCGGATAACACCGGCGGAGAAAACGCCGTCGTTTTGGCGGTTACGGAGGACATTGAGATCGGCGCCGGGGCAATAAGGGACACCCCAAGCGAAAAACTCATCGGTTTCTACGTAACCCAAAAGACGAGGAAGAAAAGGGTGGTGAAGCATTTTTAAAACCCCAATTTCCCAACGAGCTCGACGGTCTCCGCCATTGTTCGACCTCTGAACAACTTTTAGGGCAAACGGAGAACGAGTGGTGAGATCCGTGGCGATGTCGTGGACGAGGAAGACGGTGCCCGTTGCTCCTTTGCCTAGGAATTTTATAGCTTTGAGGGTTTCTAAATTGAACTGTAGAGAATCTGAAGGTGAAGGAGACTCCATGGTAGAGAAGAAAAAGAAGAAAAGTAAGAAGAAAGATGAGAATGTTGGGTATTGATCGTTGGGGTTTGGTTTATATACTTTCTTTTTGTTAAGTGATACAGAGACTAGGCTCCTTCGTGGGGTGGAGTGGTGGGATATGATTCAAACACTGTGGAGGGTGTATATCAAAGTGCTTAGGAAGCCCTCAAACTTTTGAAGAATATCAATTAAGCCCTTAAATATTTTTTCATTCAATTGAATTCTTAAGCTACTAAATTAAATTAATTAAATTCTTAATAATTTTTAGATATTATTATCACATGGCACACAAGAATTATTAAGGACGAAATTATATGGAGAGTGGGAGGGAGAAGACTTTTGTCGCTACCAAAAACATTTAAGTCACTACCAATTTAAATTTAAGTAAAATTAGATTTTTATCTTTTTCAGTTGTTTAGATTAAATACCTAATAAATTCATATTATTTTGAACTTTGGTAACTTATTCCTCCCAATATTTGATCATGATTTTATCCTTGGAAATTATGTCATGTGAAATTTGTTGAGGTCTCAATCTGTTAAAACTTAAATAAAATTAGACTTTTATCCCTTCAATTATTTTAGAATAAATATATAATAAATCCCTATTATTTTAAACTTAAGTAATTTGTCTCTCATAATATTTGATCTTAACCCTATCCTTTAAAAGTATGCCATGTGAAAATTATTGATTTTCTAAAGAAAGTTATCAAAATTCTAAAAAAATAATAAAAATAATAAATTTCTAAAAATGTCACCCGATCATATCACGATATGACACATAACACTAATTGATTTTTTTAAAATATTATATTTAATGTCTAACATCAGTCACATAAGTAAAATTGATGAAATTTTAAAATATAAAATTTAATAGAATGAAATAAAGTTTAACAACATTATTTTTTTTCAAAAGTTTGAGACTTCATCCACCCTTAAGCCTCTGTCATTTTATTAATTAACAATTTTATAGTTATGGGATTAAATTCTATGATTAGTAATTGTACTATACGTTATTTGTGGATTTAGTCTCCATATTTTGATTTAAATAATTTTAGTCTTTGTACTTTTTATTTTAAAATTTTAATTTTATATCCACAATTTTATAATTTTGTGTACTCTCGTAAAAGCATCTTTTATATATATATTTCTGAAATTCTGGAATTTTTTTTATTCTCTAAAATAATTTGTTATTATTAAGAGAGCACGATGATTTTATTCCATATGAAAGGTCTTTTTATGTGCAACGAGTTGGTTAAAGTGGATAATAGGTTGGCCTTTCTTTTTTTTCCTTTTGCCCTTTCTTTTACTAAACAAACAACAAATTGGCAATGGAAATTGGGGCACACGTGTACGGTGTTAAGGAAATATGCATATACCCAAATAAAAGACAAAAAAAATAAGAATATATACCAACCATAAAGTTTTTGTACTAATCTCAATATTGTATGTAAATTTAGTCTCTATAATTTATTTTTATTATTTTAAGTTTTTATATTTTTTAAATTGTAAAATCTTGATCATAATTTAATTAGTAGTTGTTAAATTTAGGGATATTTTTTAGGGTAAACTATGTGAATAGTCCCTTTTGTTTAGGGTATGTCAGACTTTGATCACCAATTTAAAAATTAAGGATAAATGGTCCCTTACATTATCGGTTCATCTGGTTTAAGTCCCTCCGCCGTTAACCCTCAACAAATATGTGACACAACCAAGGGACTAAAATCGAACGGGAGTTAAAGGATGAGGGACTAAAATCGAACATATCGATAATGTTAGGGATCATTTACCCTTAATTTTTTAAATTGGTGACCAAAGTCAAACAAACCGAAAATAAAAGGGACTATTCACATAGTTTACCCTATTTTTTATTAACCCGCATGTTATGCATTGATTATAAATTTAATTTATGTATTCTAATATAATCGTTTTTTAGTCTCAATAGTTTTATGTCATGACTAAAATTTTAAAATTCGAAAACTATGAAGTTTAAATCCATAAGTTAATCATGATATAGGGGCTAATGAGAGGATTTGACTTATGTATCACAGGGTAAATGTAAAAATGATCTTTGTGGTGAGCCACCTTTCAAATGTTAGAAAATAATTATTGAACTTTTCAAATGATTAAAAATAGTCACTGAAATTTATTAAATAGTTATAAAATAATCTTTGAACTTATTAAACTATTACAGAAGTATCTTTAAAATCATCGAGATTTCTCATTTAATTTTATAGAACTTATTTTAAAATCACTTTAAAATTTTAATAATTATTTTATAATATTTAAAAAATTGTTAACTAAAAAGATTATTTTTATTAGTTGAATCACCTTTAATATAATCTACCTTATATTATATATGTTTTTGTACGGGCTTCACATGGGGATCCCCCCGTAATCTGAGATGAGAATGTGACCGTGCACCGTCATGAATTAATGGTACATTCATATATGTTATTTGTCATAATCACGGACAGATCGGGTAGAGTATTGAATGCAGTTATATTTCTGAAAATTTTAGATAATCGTATAATTTAAACACTTTTTTAATTTTTTATTAATAAATTAATTTGATGAAATTTATAATTTTATGTTTCTTAAATTTTTAATATAATTTTTAAAATTTCACGCCTCCTGATAAAAAATATTATGCATATTCTTTGTCACAATATTAATATTTTTTTCGTATCAAATTATATATATATATATATATATATATGAATTATCTGTATTAATCAATGAAGGCTTAATGTAAAAAATAAGGGTCTAAACTATGCTCAAATTAACTTTAAGTGCTTAAAGAATTTTTCGTTAAAAGTAGTGTCTAACGTTTCTGACCTTACACTTTTAGATACTTATCATTAAATTCAGCAGTTAAATGACACGTTTTAGGTTTATAAAAATATGAAAATTTTATTTTAATTTTTTAAAATTTTATGTATCTGACACGTGTCATTTAACGATCGAATTTAACGGTGTTAATAGTCTTGACACTTAAAATTGTAACGTTACAAACGATAGAAACCTATTTTTGACCAAAAAATCTTTGGACACATAAAATGAACTTTAGATGTAATTTGAACACTTATTTTTATATCGAACGATCATAGAAATTCAAACATTTATTTATTTTTGTACTTGTGTCAGCTTCAAGTTCAACAAATTGTAATGCTATAAAAAAGAAGATAAGGTAGCTAACAAGTGTATTGTACTAAATTAAAACATTATGTACTTGAGTTTTGGTCAACAAACTATGAATTATGAGCTTAAAAGATGTCACGAAGTTGGAGGGAAATAGGGAAGCTTTATCTTTATATAGTCAACAAAAATCAAAAGTAAATCAAATGGTAATCGATATATAATATTTTGATAAATTATCAGTTAATTTAACGAGATGAAACATCAAATCTTTTAAGAAAATTCAAGGAATCAAATCATGATGTTATAAATGAATAAAATCGAGTCAAGAGAATTGTTTTCATAATGAACTTATATGATACTTAGCATGAATTAATAAATTAATCGATCAATAAATCAAATGCTGGTGATAAAAAAAATATACAACATTTAATACAACAAAGTAAGTTTTTGAGCTTTAAACATGGAATCTTTATCTTTCATCGCTTGTTTAATCGAATATTCGACATATTACAACATATTTTTAACTAAAAGTATGTTCATATAAAATAATATATTTTAAAATCGAATATATTTTTGTATGATAAAATTCACTTATACTGTATAAAAATAATTAAATCTCAACTATTCATCTAGATTAATTAAATTATTATAAATTTATATAGAACTAATCACTTTATACATTGAAAATAGACTCCTTCTTTCTTTATAGTATTTAATGGATAACTCCATCATAAAGTAAGTTAGTAGATATCATATTATCAATAAATAAATAAAACAAATTTCAGTCCTTAAGTTTCATATTTTTTCTAGTTTAGTCCTTAGATTTATTTTTTTCACAATAATCACTGAATTTGGTGACTTTTCTCGTTCTTTATCATTTTAATGATATGACACTATGAGATCATGACACATGACATAATCTTACAGTGTCACGCCATCAAAATGACCAAAATTTCAAGTTTAGAAACTAATGTGGATAAAACAAATATTCAAAGACTAAGTTGGAAAGAGTTACAAAATTTATGGACTAAAAGTTATTTTATCCAATTTAAAAAAACAAGAAAGAGAGCAACTTGTTTGATGGGATCAAGACTTTGGCATATAGAAGAAATTCTTTGGAAAATGATATACAAACCTACAAACCCCATGTTTCCTCACTTTAGGATACATAAAATCTTTTTCTACTATTTTCTTCTTCCCTATCGTTTTAGCCCCTACAACCCCACCAACATTTTTCTTTTAATTTTTCTAAATTGTTTTCTTCTTTTTTTCTCTTTGAAGTTTCATATAATGCCATCATTTGGTTGGGAGAAAATGTAAGCTTCCACCCAAGCATATTTATTTTGATCCATTCAAGAGTTGAATTATCATCTGGTTTGATAAGTTTATCCAGTTGAATTAAATTTTAAATATAATTTTTATAATTTAATTTAATTCAATAATTTTCTTTTCATTTGAATTAGGTTTAAAGGGGCATGAAGCTGCCAAAGTTTAGAAGAAGAAAAAAATAAGCCTCTAAATGTTTTTATCTAATTAAGTCCATATAAAATTTTATCAATTCAACCCTTTAATCGATGATTAACTGACACCACATGTAGTATAACGATATTTTGAGAAATATATTAATTTAATATTTTTATATACTTATTTTAGAATTTTAAAAAATTTCTTTAAAATATATATAAATTCCATGTGGTAGAATTATAGACTTCCACATGATTGTGATTTTTTTAAAAAAAAATTAGGATTTAACAGTCAAAATTGGTCAAATTATTTAATTGATTAAATTTCTCGACTCGAGTGCTTAATTGATTTAATTTCTTAGTTCGAGGATTTAAGTAGGGACAAAAGATTCGGTAGTTTAATTGATTTTTCCCAATAAAAAATTAAGTCTTTGTGCACCCTAAGCTTTTAAATTATTATTTAACTTTAAAGGTATTTTACTAAGATTTAGTTATAAAATAAATTCTAATTGTTACTTAACCTAAACCATGAACAAGCCTACTTCCACCTATGCACAAACTCAAAGTAAAAGCAAAGAGAAAAGGACTAATTACCAAAATGTGAATGTTAGGAACAAATATGCAGTTTAAAGGAAAAGCTATGTTTACTTTGATGGTGGTGATGATGATATTGTCGGCCATGATTTCACCACATAAAAGATGCCCTTTTTGGTTTTCCAATTTGAAAATGTTTTAGGGTCACTTAAAGGGGAACACCCAAAGAAAAAGAATTGTTAAAAGATTAAATATTTAAATTCCAATTAACTTTAGATTAATGGTTGTTTGCCCACCAAACTAATTTCATGGACTTGTATCTTTTAATTAGGGTTTAAGTTTTCAAAAATTTACTAGTGATAATGCATAATAGGAGAGATTATAGTTAAAGGTGGTCGGACATATCGAAGATAATTAATCGATTGATCGTAATTCATCCCTTCTGTTTTGTGTGAGAAGTTGTTGGTCACGGTAGCCTAACACATGTGCATGATGGGCACTCAGAGAACAAAGGTGATGACTCTGGTACGAAGGGGAAGTGAGCCCAAGCACCTGAGAAAGGGGTTGAAACTCTTTTTTTTCTTTCTTTCGGGAGAGAATATAGAATTTAACTACGTTACACTTCTACAAATGACATATATAGTCTTCCTTTACAAAAATTATGAGTTTGTGTATCTGATCTAAAAATTGTTACATTCTTCGTTACACTTCTACAATGTCGACACAAACTACGTTGTTACTATCCCTGATAACTAATATATTTATCATTACTCATATTTTAATGTAACAAATATGAATTTAGATATTTATAACATATACATCAATGGATAACTTGAAAAAGAAGATCAAAGTTTGAGAAATTGTTTGGAAGGGAAGAAAAATATGGGAGATTCCATCATAATGGAAAATCATTGATGTATAATAACTTAATAGGTTGGGTTTCTTTGGAGGGAGCTTCTTTGCCTTGCAATAATGGTTAAAGTGGGATGCAAGGAATGTACAATTTGTGTACAATAATTTTGTTTGAACTAAAGGACCCTCCACACGTTTGCATCTTGCAAGCTCTCATTTACAACCGTTGATCTGATGTGATCGTGATTAAACCCCACAAATACTGAATAATCATGATTTTTTATAGTTTTGGATTTTTTTAATTCTTTTAGTCGTATATATGTTGATGTCACAAGTTAATCTGATATATATTAATTTAATTAAAATATATTATTTTAAATAATAATAAGTAGTATTATAGTGACATTTCTTACTTTAATTTAATATTTAAATTAATTAAATTAATAGATATATATAAAAACATCTTATCACTGTATTTATGATAATTCATTTAAATAAACCTTTTAAAATACTTTTTATACATATAACATTGTAGTTTATTTACGCTATGAGTATAACAAATTAAATATAAATACAAAGAGAGAGAGAGCTAAGATTTAGTTATAAAATGTAAAACTATTTTTTATAGTCATTCATAATCGTCATATTAATGGAAACAGATGCATGTAATTAACAGTAGAAAATGAAACGTTTCAGTAAAAAGAAAAAGAAATAGAGACAACCTCATTTGTTTATTTTAACAAATCCAACAATCTTAAATCAATGTAAAATTAATTTTTTTTAATATTGTGTAAATGGATACTAACTCATATATATATATATATATATTCTCCATTAGTGTAACAATATTTTATTTTTTTCCTCTCGATTTTTTATCATTTGAGTCATTAATCAAGTTAAATTTGAGCATCTTAATATCCAATTCGAATGGCTTATGACTTAATCAAAAATTTCAATTTTAATAAATATATTTATATTATTAAATTATATTTTTACCCTTATTATATATATTATTGAATACGAGTGAACTTAATTGAGTTCGAGTAGCTTAATTATAACTCGAGTTGAGTCTTAACTTGGATATTGATATTTTTTATTAGTCTCTTTGATTACTATTTATAAGGTAGTATATGTTCAAAATCTTTCTTTAACTATTGACATCGCACACATACCCTATATACGTAGTTACTCAAATCCGAAATCTCTAGAAAAAATAATAATTCCTTTTATAATTGAGGTCACTTATAGGTTGAATATTAATATTTAATCGAGCTCGATCGAGTAAAAAAGTTATTGTAGCTTTTATATAGTTTGATTGAGTAAAAAAAATTGGATTGTTTTTGGACCTCCCAATATGCATTTTTTTTATTTTATGGAGCAATAATATCTAATAGGCTATTTGCCCCATTAACAAGAGCCTACTTCGCAGTCCTTTGGGATGTGGGTTCTAGCCCATATCAGTAGTCCACAATTACAATCCGAGATATAGAATTTAGGGTAATGTATACAAATGGTGCCCCGATTATATAATACCATTTTTTTATTTCTTCAACTATCAAAAGTTATAAAATGATCCCCCGACTATAGGGAGTCGCTTTGTTGAGTCCTTCAACAATTAAAAGTTACAAAATGACCACTCAACTATTCATTATGTTCCAAACTCATCATTCTTCGTTAAAAAATTAACGACCATCTGAGCTGAATATTAACATGCTGACAAAGATATGATAGCCTTTTGAGATTATGAGATCAATTTTTATCATATCTCAGTTAATAGTTTAACGTCCAACTCAAACTTTTGTTAATTTTTAACGAAAAAAGATGAGTTTGGAACATAATGAATAGTTGGATGACCATTTTGTAACTTTTAATAGTCAATGGACTCAACGAAGCAACGTTATATAGTTGGGGACCATTTTATAACGTTTAATAATCAGAGATTTAACAAAATAACATCTTATAGTCAGAGAACCTTTGTGTACTTTACCCTAGAATTTATGTTGATGATGTGTAATTTTATGTACAATTAATAAATCAAATGATATATCTTATTAAAAGTAATATATATATATATATATATATGATATCATCGTTTCACTATTGTATAGGCATATCTAGTGCATCACATAATTTATATTCAACACTAATAATTTATAAATATGATAAGAGTTTATTTGTTTTCATATTTTTATATAACTTGTAAATAAAATAATTAAAAAAAAATACTATTTAATAACTAAAACAATGAAAATATCAACTATAAACATATATTTTTCTGAATAAATTACTTATTTAAATGTCAAATAAGATAAAATTTAATTTAAATAATCTAAATATGAAATTAAAAATAGGTATTTCATTTTCAAAGTAAGTCATCATTTTCCAACTACCTATTTCAATTTTCAAGCATTGGTTGAAAGATTTGATTTAGGTTAGCTTTTAAAATCAATGCATCATTTATTTATTTTGAAATTAACCTAATTTTTTAAAATAGTAATTGTATTTACAAATAAAAATAAGGGTAAACTATACGTTTAGTACCCCAACTATGATATTTCTTCCATTTTAGTCGGTCAACTTTTTTTTTTTTTAAAATCATACTAAACATTATGTTTTGGTTTTATTTTGATCATTTACGATAAAAAAATCATCCGTATATATATAATTATAATGGTGCTGATAAATTAGAAACAAACTCACTCAAATTTTAAAAAAATTATATTAAAAATTTTAAAACATACAATTAGAAAGTTTTAGACATATAAAATTCAATTATCAATTATGAGGACATACCAACCATGGACTAAATCCCGCCGTTCTTTCCCTGCGCAACATTCTTTATTTTCTTTGTCTCCAACGCAATTTTTTATATCATTTATCGTTGGTTTTTAATCTCTCTTCTATTTTAATCATTATATTTTTAATTTTTTAATTTACTTACTGAATTTTTAAAGTGTTCATGTTTTAGTCATTTTAAATTATTTTATTATTATTTTGATATGATATGAATTTTTTATAATAATTTAAGGTAAAAACAATATAAAATATAAAATTAAAATCATATAGTGGTCGTCAACTGTTCATTGTCGTTGAAGACCACTGTTGATGACCGTAGAAGGTGGTCGTTCTGTCCTAGATTTCATCGGTCACTATGTTTCAAACCATTGAGATCGAATCTGACATCTATTTTGTTGGAACATGCTCTGAATTTGATCAAAAGTGAGGAAAATAAAACACCGACTGCCATAGATGGTGGCCGTTCGGTCTCAGATTTCATGGGTCACTTCATCTCGACCCCCTGAATCTGAATCTGACCTCCATTTTATCGGGACATGCTTCGAAGTCCACGAATAAGAGATCAAATGTGTGGAAACCAAAATGTTTTAGTCAAGATTCACGAGTTTTAGGATATTTTTCAGTGAAAAAAACACCATATTTAGACTCAATGTGTCAAAGCAAATCTCTCGATATGATTTGTGATCAAACGGTTGTCGGTTCCAAAGGCCGACGGTGGTCGACGATAACGATAAGGGATGTGATTATTTTAAAGCTTTTTAAATTATTTAATAATAAATTATTATTATTATATTTATTTTAAATTATTTTTATATTTTAATAATGATAAAAATGGCACATCATATAATAACAATAATAAAATAATTTTAAAGTGATCAAAACATGAGTAATTTAAAAGTTTAGTGAAAAAATTGGAAAAACTGAAAGCACAATGAATGAATGACCATCCAGCTCAATTGGTAGAGCACAAGGTTCTTAACTTTGAGGTCGTGGGATCGAGTCCCATGGAGGGTGTTTCATAATTTGGAGGTCTCCTACGGACGTTGCTCTCAACCTAGTGTGGACAATCATTTATTTGAAAGCACAATGAATAAAATAGGATATAGCTTTGCATATTGAAAAGCCTCAGATTCTTTTAGCTTTGCTCCAGTGCAGGCTTTGAATGGTGTTTTCAGGGAGAAGAAAGACAGAGAAACCATATCGAAAATGGATGACTATGAAGTGATTGAACAGATTGGGAGAGGAGCTTTTGGGGCTGCATTTCTTGTTCTTCATAAAGCTGAGAGAGAAAAAGTAGGACATATAACTCAAAATCCACTGTTGTTTTCCTTTTTTTAATTGTCGGTATTTAACATCGGACACTAATCCGGATATGAGTATGAAGATATTTAACATCGGTGTTCGACAAATATCCGAACATGAGTATGAAGATGTTAAGCACAACTATATTCAAGCAACATAGATGTTTACTATCAATAGCTGACACAAATCCGGATATGGGTATGAAGATATAACCCTCTGAGCATAATTAAACATATCTGTATCCAATAAATCTTGGATATTTTCAACAAAATATTGCAGTTTCATTGTGTGATTATTGTTGTTTTGATGAATCTTTGATGTTATATGTGTGTGTATATATTTTATCCGCAGGTATGTATTGAAGAAGATCCGCTTGGCTAAACAAACTGAGAAGTTTAAGCGTACAGCACATCAAGAGGTTTGCTCTCTTTTTTTAAGAATTTTTCAGCACATGTTTTTGTACATTGATTTCTCTTGCATTATCTCATGTTCCATTCCCCTTTGCAGAAATGAGTTGACAGCTTGAGAATCGGAAATGAGATTATAAATGTTGAGATTCGAACACAAATTATTAGATATCAATATCATATCTTAAGACTGACCACATAAACTGACCCAGCTCTATTGTTATTATTTCTATTGTAGATGAATTTGATTGCAAAGCTCAACAATCCATATATCGTGGGGCACAAGGATGGATGGGTGGAAAAGGTTGTTTATTCACTTTATTTATTTATTTATTTCTGGATGGATTGATTCCTAAATCAAACGATCAAAATTCTTTTATTTTCTTTGCAGGAATCTTTTGTCTGCATTGTAACAAGTTATTGCGAGGGAGGAGACATGTAAGTATACATTCATGCATGTATATGTACATGCATACATACATGGATCTGTACAGCATATGTAGGTATGGTAATATTTACAAATTTGTTATTGCAGGGCTGAGATTATAAAGAAAAGTAGAGGAACATACTTTCCAGAAAAGGTCTGCGGGGGATTCTCTCCATATCCCTTCTTAGTTCTTACTCCTACTTGGTGCTCACCACTCTCACCATATTCCTTTGTTTTTCTTCTTCAGAAGCTTTGCAAATGGATGACACAACTGTTACTAGCAGTGGACTACCTTCAGTCCAACCGTGTCCTTCACAGGGATCTCAAAGTATAAATATATATATATCTAAAAGTTTACTTTCTGTTAAGACAGTACTATTCTGTTTGACATACCTTTGTCAGCTAACTTTGTCTTTAAATTTTCAGTGCTCCAACATTTTCCTTATAGAACACAGTGACAATCGGTTAGGTCAGAAACTAAGACTTGTTTTTCTTTGTGTTTCACTTCCACTGCCATTCAAAACTGAAGTTCTTCATTTTTATACATGATAGGTGACTTTGGAGTAGCAAAACTGCTAAACCAAGAAGATCTCACTTCAACTGTAATGCCCCTGCATTTCTTTCCTCTTACCTGATTTGTCTGTTGTTTTTACCTTTTAAGAATCTGAAACTGAAACTAAAAAGACTGTTGATTTGTTGACACTGAAATTTCCCTTGTTTTCTTTGTTAAATTCAATAA
Source organism: Hibiscus syriacus (assembly GCF_006381635.1). Taxonomy (NCBI): domain Eukaryota; kingdom Viridiplantae; phylum Streptophyta; class Magnoliopsida; order Malvales; family Malvaceae; genus Hibiscus; species Hibiscus syriacus. The sequence continues at coordinate 1,638,802 of NW_024063176.1, forward strand.
GTTATAGGTGTCAAAGTTTGAGGATTAGATCATAGCTGATGTAGGTATATTTTTACTTCTGTTCTACACAGGTTGTAGGAACTCCAAACTACATGTGTCTTGAGCTTCTTGCAGATATCCCATATGGCTACAAATCAGACATTTGGTCCCTAGGTAATAAATATATGAACCTGACATACTCTTATATGTATACACACTCCGACTCGGGCGTGAGTGTCATATACGGGTTGTGTCTGGGCTCGAGTACATTTGATTTTGTAATATGGATGATCTTTGGATTGTTATAACCCCATATTCCTATTTACAAGCTTCTTGAAAAATGAAGAGTCGAAGTAACATATGTATGCGTATGCGCATGCATATGTGTACGAGTATGGGTATGGGTATGTATTTTTAGGACAATGAACCTAGTGGTTGACATCCTTGGAATTGCAATATTCTTACAGGTTGCTGCATGTTCGAAATAGCAGCCCATCAACCCGCATTCAGAGCACCTGTAAGCATTGGTTTAATATGTAGTTTCAATCTTTTTCATTGTTCTTCAGACAAGAACATCAAACTAAACTTTCGGTTCCCGACAAATGTTTCTAACAGGATATGGCAGGATTAGTCAATAAAATCAATAGATCTACCATTTCTCCACTTCCAACTGTGTATTCATCTGCACTGTTAGTATAGCTCAGCAGTTTCTGAATACTTCGATTAATTCCCAACTTTAAGCTATTAACTAATACGATGGAATCTCCCTGTCTGCAGGAAGAAATTGATCAGAACAATGCTATGAAAGAATCCGGAACACCGACTGACCGTGAGTTCGACTATCCGATATCGTTATTTCCCATGACATGTTATGAAATTTACCGCATTTAACTGTTCTTTCAGGCTGCTGAGCTTTTGAGGCATCCACATTTACAGCCATATCTTGCTCAATGCCAGAATCTATCTCCTGTTTTTCTCTCCGTGAAATCCGAGGTGAGCAGCATCAAGGGGAAGCCTAAAGGAGGTCCTTTGCCTAACAAATATGGCAACGGGAATCCACACGGTGATAGGACAAACCCATCAAAGGAATTAACAACTATCCATGACAGCAAAACCGACGATTCCGGTAACTCGAGAATAATCGTGGAGTGTACATCAAGCGTTCATAGTAAAGAAGCACGGCAAGAACTTACCTCCGAACCGTTTAAACTGATCTAAGAAGCCGGTAAGGAAGTTAAGCATGATAATGAAAGCCATTGCAAGGGATTGGAAACTGTGGATTCCCAAGGCAACAACGGAGATTTCGAGTTATTACGTGCACCAGAAACTCCCGAAAAGACAACAATCGAGACTAGATGGAGATTCTGACCGGAAAACCAAGCTAAAACAATGGAGAATCCGCAAGAAAGATCGATAATGAGTACGCTAACGATGCTGCACAATTACGAAAGAAAGATCAAACTAGATCCCCAGAGCCTACAAAGAGCTGTAGCATTGGAATCACTGCTGGAGATATGTGCAAGTTTACTTAAACAACAAAGGCTCGAGGAACTTGCAGGCATTTTAAGGCCATTCGGGGAGTTTCATCAAGGGAGACGGCTATTTGGTTGACAAAGAGCTTGATGAATGCTAAAAACAAAATCCCAGCAGATCATAGGAAATGATTTCAGGTTTTAACAAATCCAGCAACAGGCAACTCGATGATGTTTTCGAATCCGAAATAGATTCATATGTAGTTTACTTCTTAGTTTAGCTTCACATGGTCCTTCTGCGACATTGTTTCTCATATGTTGCTTACATTGTACTGACTGCATTATTTGTGAACTGTAGTCTTAGGGGCTGTTTGTTTGTCTCTTAATGAAAATATTTAGCGCTGAATGCTGAATAGTTCAACATTCAGTGCGTTTGTTTCGCACTTCTGAAGAATGATTCAGTGCTGACTGATTCAGCAAAACAGTGTTGAATGATTCAGCATAAAAGTACATTCTGAATGATTCAGCATAAAAGTACATTCTGAATGATTCAGCATAAAAGTACATTCTGAATGATTCAACATAAAAGTACATTATGAATGATTCAATATAAAAGTACATTTTGAATGATTAAGACCCATTATCAAACTCACTTTCAGAGTTAATTCATACAGAGCCTCTTAATCATTCAACATTTGAATCATTCAACGCTTAATTATTCTGAAATAAACAAACAACCCTTTAGTTTTAACCATAGAAGCTGTGGGATTTTAAAAACCGTTTATGATGTAAATTGTTTGAAAATTGTTGATGGATTCGAAAATTGGTGAACATGACAATATTAAAATATATATTTTATTGTTTATATTCAAAATTGGTGATTTTTTTTAATAATATTATTTCAAATATATATATATATATATAAAGAATATAATATATTTTATTTTTGAATCTAACATTTTTTAAAATAAATTATACCTCCAATATTAATATTTCACATTTTATGTCTTAGCCTCCAATATTCAAGCAATTTGCATTGAAAAACAACTAGTTGAAGCATGGAATAGACTGTAGAGCAAGCAAAATGGTGGTCTAAACTTAACAAACAGCAAGACCCATAGCTGAATAGGTCCCTATTTCTTCATCTTCTCTTTCTTTCTCTGCAATTATTCCATTTTTTCGGCTTTGGGTTTACCGTTTTGTCAATTTCAGTCTAAAATCCAAAACCCACCCAGAATTGTCAATCTCCACACTCAATATCGAGTCCTTTCTGGCTGTAAGTGAAGGAAATTGAGAGATTGAGAGAAACAAGCAGAATTTCTCCATGGATTCTCAAGTTATGGTGGCTCTTGCTCTCTCTCTTGTCGGCGGATTCAGTACTTCTCTGGGTCAGTTAACAGTCTTCTTCTTCATCATCAATTCCCCTATTTTTCTAAGCTGTTTTTGATCAGTAAAATCTTAATTTTTTCTTTTTTATGTATGTGTTTCTGGGTACTTTGACTGTGCTTTGTTTTTTCCCTGCTTGTTTTTGTGTAAATTTCTTCTATGTGAGATGTCAAATTTTCTTCATTTTTTGAAGTATATTCATCACAGCTAAAGTTCTCTAATGCTTGTTTCTTGGACTTTATCTGTACAGATGTGATGGACTTGTGCTAAAATTCCAGTCCTTCGAAATCATAATATGAATTGCAATCTTTGGCAATTGCTAAAGTTCTCTATTGTAGTTGGTTGTATTGTTTAATAAAAAAAAATTGATGCTGAGATGAATTTTCGATTTTAATATTTATTTATAAAGTTCTAAATCCCAAACAAGTTAGAACATGCTTTTATTTTATGTTACTCGGGCTTAGGTGGAGTGTCGGATACAAATATGTTTGAAAAAATGAAGCCGGAGTAACATAGCTTTTCATGTTATCTTTTCATAGGGATTTTGAACATGACAATTACTGGTCTTGGTGTTGTAGGATGATAGAGAATGTTAGAGACCGTAAACCCTGTTTATTACAGGGAACCCTTTCTGTTTTGTGTTAATTGGAGAAAGGAAATAGATAATTGATTGTGGTTACCTATGACATTAGCCTCTAGCCTTTGTGGTTAGTTGCCTTTTCAGATTAAAAGCCTCTGATATCTTGTAGAAAACGAGGTGGCTTGTTGTGCTCAACTGCTGCTTTTGGGTAGAAAGTGTAGGAATGATTTTTGCTTCAGATAGTTATGCAGAAAGCACACCCTGGCAACTCTGTTACACCCTTCGTCACCATCGGTTTCACTAATAGCTTCGATTTTATTGTTGAAGGTAGTCCTAAGTTGCTTATTGTTGGGTACTTGGTCTCGAATTTGTTTAGTCTACAACATAATGATGTTGTACTTAAAAAGTTTTGCAGATAAATTTAAAACTTAAAACATAAAACGATATGCTATTATCATGAAATGTATAACTTCATATTTTCCATTGTTTTCTTTATTTCATTACTTATTTGTTCATTTCTATTCAATTAACAGTACGCAACTAGTAAACGTTTGCAATTCATTCTAACGGCTTGTCTTCCATTTTGGGACAGGTGCTCTTTTTGTAATTCTCAATCAATCGCCCAATTTGAAAATGCTTGGGCTTTTACAGGTAATGCTACAAGTTTTGGTTCCAAAGAAGAAAGATGAAACCCTTCTTCATCCAAAGATCAGTTGGTGATATTTTTCTAATGGGAATTTTTAATGCTAGGACATCCGATGTTTAATTTTAACTGTTTAATCCTTTGAGTACTAACTTCTTCGTAATTCTAACAATTACATATTGAATGATTTTTTTCTATTTTATTTTATTCGAAAGAGATTGATGCTCTTTGTTCCCATTTATCTTCGTAAGGTTTATTTTCTCAAAGTTCATAGTAAAATGCTGTCAAATTTATGTATTTTAATCCGAGGATGCTAGGCAACATTTTAGAGAAATGAATAGATTATATGCTGATATCGTCTAATGCCCTGGTGTCTCCTTCATGCAGGGTTTTGCAGCAGGTCTAATGATAAGCATATCGTTCCTTGATTTAGCTCATAATGCTATGAACTCTATCGGGTTCTTGAAAGGCAACCTCTGGGTGAGCTATATCTTATCAGTTTCATTCTAATTGTCATGCACGACTTTTCTAGTTCATGCTTCATTTATGTTTTCTCGGTATCTAATATTTCTTTCTGCAACAATGCAGTTTTTTGCTGGTGTTATCTTCTTTGCTGTGGTTGCCAATTTTATACCCGAGCCTACTCTACCTCACAGTTCTGAGGTGAAAGGAAAAAAGGTTTGGACGATCTTTATGTGTTATACTACTGAATGATTGTTACAATTTTTTTTCATGTTATGCATCTTTATTTAAACAAAAAAATACCAAAATATTCATTTACTGTTTAATAATGTATTGGAGAGCAGAAAAGTGGTGATGAAGGATGCAAGATATGATGAAAAGCATCGACGCCAGGTTTTTTTTTAGTGGCATTATTACAGCAATAGGTAAAGCTTTCTTGCACTGGAATTTGGTTCGAATATTTGAGTTATTTGGTATTTCACTTACAAACCAAATATTTGCAGGCATAAGCTTGCACAATTTTCCGGAGGGGATGGCAGTTTTCCTTGGATCTATGAAGGTAGGTAGTCCCAACCTGTGTTATCATGAAAACAATCATTGTTTACAGATAGTTGTTAGCGATGATTGTTTTCATAATAACTCACCGCTATTATTTGATGATTTTTTCAATGATTCTAGATTATTGATGTGCCGAAGATGATGCTTCAACTATTCTTTATTTTAGATATCATTTATAGCAATTAAGAACAACTATTTCTTAACTTCCTTTCTCTTTGGAAGTGGGATTAGTTCTTAAGCCTATAAAGCCTTGGAACTTTAATTTCTTACTTAGAGTCCACACAATGTTTTATATGTGTGCTAATGAATCTCCTTTTTTTGCCTAATCTTTGTCATATAGGGCCTTCGTGTTGGTCTTAATTTGGCTTTGGCCATTGCTTTACACAATATCCCAGAGGTACTTTTTCTTTAATCCAGTAACTTTGAAGCTAACCTTGAAAACAACCCACTTATGTCTTCGGCCCCGGTTTAACTGGTTCAAAATAATCAAAATAAATTATGTTTTCTTATATAAAAATAGGCTTATGGGTGCCAGAAGTCCTCGAACTTTTGAAAGCAAAACAGCTAGGCCTCTATTTTTTTTCCACCCAAGTAAGCCCATGTATCCCGAAATTTCATCAGTTCACCCCTTTGAACAGTGTTGACTGTTAAATCTAACGGTTTTCTTGTATCAGTTGGTGTCACGTGTCTTTTTCACGGTGTTGCCATGTAGCATTTTCATGAAACTTTTTATTTAGAAATTACATTTTAAAAAAATCTACAAATGCCATGTTGTAAGACCGTAGTATCCCATGTGACAGTAATATCTCAGTAAAAACCGTTTAGACGTAACGGTCAAAATTGGTCAAGGGCTTAATTGATTCAATTTATCAGTTCGAGTGTCCAACTGGGTGCAAAAAAAGTTAAGTGGCTTAATTGATTTTTTTTTTCTCAAAAGTTCAAGGGCTTTAGGCACCCTTTACTCTTAAGCCAGAAAAAGTATATATCGAATTTAGTGTTTTATGGTAAAATGATCATTTTGGTTGATTGTTTTACTACTGACTTATCAACTACCAGTGCGAGGTTTATATCCCATGACTGATAAATATATACGTAATAGAGTAAGTATTTTGTTTTAAGAACTTCTTTATGTTCATTTTATAGGGTGTTGCTGTCGCTCTTCCAGTTTACTTTGCTACTCAAAGGTGAGAATTTATCGAGACACTTGTCCATTCAGCTTCTTGAAATACAGGGTCCATCGGACAATCACATGGTCTTAGGAAATCTGTCTACCTATTTTAATTCTACCTATTTTAATTCTTTCCCCTATTTCTCTACTATGAAATCTGTCTAGGTCTTAGGAACGGCGAATTGAAAAAAGAAACCTTTTCCTTCTACTCTCTTTTTGGCAATTTTTGTTTCCAATCTTTGTGATATAATTTTTAGTCAATTTGGATAATCAAATTTATTTTCCTTCTTAATTTCACAAGGTTCAAGTTGGGGGGTCTCCTATGTACAAAATAGAGAGAAAGCTTGGTAAAGGTGGATTTGGACAGGTGTTTGTTGGACGGCGGTTTAGTGGTGGAAACGAGCATGCAACTGGATCTACAGCCATGGAGGTACACCATCTTCAACTATCTTAAACCTATAGAAAGTTTAATATGGTCCTAATTCTTTCTATTTATATTAGTTATGTTACTGTTTTTGAGTTCCTTTAGTGGCTCTGAAATTCGAGCATAGAAACAGCAAAGGATGTAATTATGGTCCTCCATGAATGGCAGTTTACAAGTAGGGCTCTATTGCATTTCTAGTTTTTTTAAATCACGATATCTGACAGCATGTTGAGTTTGTGGTGAACAGTGCTCTTGGTGGCAGTCATGGAGTTCCCAAAGTACATTACAAAGGAAAGCAGGAGACTATTATGTGATGGTATGATCTGGAGCTTGTCTTGTATTTGTGAATCTATCTCAAAACCATGCTTGACTTCTGCTTCTGTTTTCAGGTTATGGACATATTAGGGCCCACTTATGGGATGTTTGGAATTCTTCAGGACAAGCGTGAGTCACATTTCTATTTACCTTGTTAATCTCCCCCGTCCTGTCCTTGCCTCCTTTTTCTTTTTGTTTACTTATTTGTAACAACAGTTGAAGCACTTAATATAAGTTTGAAATTACTTCATTACCTTTTTGCTTTGCCCATCAACGTTTACCATTTTAGTTTTCCACTAAAAATTGTATTGAAGCTTTCTTCCCAATATTATCATGTTTTATGGAATCTTTTTACCTCATCCTTTTTATAAACTTTGTGACTGACAGATTATTAGATGGGATAAGCCGTTGATCTTGTATTTAAAAATTTTTGTTTTTAATTTCACGTGCAGGATGTCAGCAGAAATGATAGCTTGTATAGCAGTTGAATCCCTATCAATACTAGAGAGATTCACTCCAAAGGGTTGGTGATATTTTTTTTTGATAGAAGATTAGGCCTCATTAAAACCCCCCTTCATACCCTACATGTTACATTAGTAACATGAAGGACATAGGAAGGAGGAAAAGAGTGCCTCTTAATTTTATTAAGCTGAACAATAATACACATCCAGTCCCTAACCACTAACTGCTTACAACATAACACTTAATACATAACACTAATTACATAACACTTAAACCAAAACACCCTTCAGAAATACAAACAAAACACAGCACTTTAAGAACAGCAACACATAACCTATTAATCAACTTATACCAGCTTTAGCTAACTCATCCGCTTCCCAATTAGCAGCTCTCAGAATATGCCTTGTAATAATACCCTGTCCTTCCACACGAGTAGCTATATCTCTCACCAAGGAGTAGGACTGAAACAAAGGGGTACATAATCTTGATTTTTAATCCACTTCAAAGCACTAGTAGAATCCGATTCCAGGATAATCCTCTGACTTGGAATAGATCCTGCTTCTTCAATAAGAATCAACCCTCTTTTGTTCGCCAATAGCTCTGCAAGTATAGGAGGACCTGCCCCAACCTTCTCTGAAAACGAACCTAGCAGCATACCTCTGCCATCCCTAATCAGTCCACCTATTCCTCCTTTATCCCATCCCTTAACCATCGCACCATCTACATTAAGTTTTATGAACCCTTCCGGAGGAGGTGATTTTAATCATTTGTAGTATGAATATCAGTTTTCATGCAAGCTCTACAAATTAATGATATTAGTTTGCGAACTTTTTTGAATGTTAATCCTATGTTATACCAGTTATGTGCATGGGGATGTTAAGCCCGAGAACTTTCTCCTTGGTCAACCATCTACACCACAAGAGAAGAAATTGTTTCTTGTCGACCTTGGACTAGGTGAGTAAATTTCATTTTATTTCTACAGTATATCTTTTAACTTTTTTAGATTCTTTTCTAATGTTTTGTTTACACCATGACATCGCAGCAACAAAGTGGAGAGATAGCAGCAGTGGACTGCATGTTGATTATGATCAACGTCCTGATATGTTTAGGTGTATAATTTTTTATCTAGTTGGAGATGTTCATAATTAACTATTTTTGCTGAGATATTCTGTTCTCTAATTTTGGTATTCACCAGAGGAACTGTTCGATATGCAAGTGTTCATGCGCATTTGGGAAGAACTGCCAGCAGAAGAGATGATCTTGAGTCTCTTGCATATACTCTAATATTCCTGCATCGAGGTCGATTACCATGGCAGGGCTATCAGGTATGACTGATATAATCATCACAGTGAATTGCCTATCAAAACATTTTAGCATTCATCATCTATAATATATTGTTTTCTTTCTTCTTTTGCATTCTAAATCAAGGGTGACAACAAATCGTTCTTAGTCAGCAAAAAGAAAATGGCTACATCCCCTGAAATGCTTTGCTGCTTCTGTCCTCCACCACTAAACAATTTCTTGAAACTGTGGTGAATATGAAATTTGACGAGGAGCCCGACTACTCCAAACTAATATCCTTATTTGAGGGCTTGATTGGACCAAATCCAGCTATAAGGCCAATAAACACCGATGGTGCTCAAAAGGTATTTACTTGCACTTTTTTTTTATAAGAATTTCAAGCCTCGTTAAAAACCCTCTTCTTGATTAATGGAGCTTGTAGATAAGCTCCTTAATCAGCGGAAGGAAGAAAAGAGTGCCTTAGGATTTTATTGAACAATAAAATCACATAAGATACACCCAACAAAATACCCCAACAGAACCAAATAAGCTCGAAACACCCATAAAACACCCAAACAAAAAAACACAGAATCAACCAATTCCTTCTTTAGCTAAGGCATCAACCTCTAAATTGGCTTTCCTATTTATCCATCTAACAACACCTTCTAAAACATTAAGCCTATGAACAATATCTTTAATAAAAGAAACATAAACATCAAGAACTAAATCCACCTCCTTAACCCAGTCTACTGCCACCTTGCTGTCGCTTTCAATAATCAGACGACCCTTAATCCTCTCTCGTAAATTCGCATAGAACATTAGTCCCTTCTGAATAGCTTTTAATTCCATAAAAGTTGGAGGACTCGGACCAGCAGATTCCTTGAAAGAGCTTAAGGTCAATCCCGAGGAGTCCTTTAAAACACCTCCTATCCCACTCTTCTTCCAATCTCTTGAAGTAGCAGCATCAATATTTAACTTTACAAAACCTTTAGGAGGAGGAGGCCAAGGCAATATAGTTACAATCTGATTAGAATTGAGAGAGCAGGAGTCTCTTAAGGAAGGATCTGATATAAGAGAATCCTTAGGAATAGAAACCTCTTTGTGCTTTGCTAGGAACCAAGAAGCTAGTCTAAACCTTGCTAGGAAAAAATATTCAGCCTATCTAACTTCCCTTCAAACACAGTATGATTCCTAACTTTCTAAGTTGTCCAAAGGACTACCCCAGGAATAAAAGACCAAATCGTAGAGTTAGACTTCAAATCAACCCAAGCTAGAAGAAAGTTTTTAGCATTAACATGAAAAACAAACTTTATCTTCCAGAAATTCAGAAATTTGTTCCAAATAGCCCACACCACCGAACAAGAAAAAAACAAATGCAAGGGAGACTCCTCCCTCTTGCAAAGAGGACATAACATGTCTTCAACAAGTTTTGTCCTAACAACCAGCTTCCCTAACACCACCTGCCACATAAAAGACTCCACTCTTGGCGGTAGCTGACCCCTCCAAATAATATTCTTCCAAAAGTATACCTCTTCCGAACCCAAGTAATGGATGAACAAACTTTAGTACCGGATTTTACAGTGTACACCCCATCCCCAGTATCTTTCCAAATCACCCCATCAGAGAATTCCATAGATAGAGAAAAAGTGGAAATAACAGTCATCAAATTAGCCCACTACTCTACTTCCCAATCATTTAAATTCCTTCGAAACTGCACATCCCAACTCCATCCCAATGAGCTGTAATTCCCAAATTCAAATAATCTGCCCATTTTGTTTGTGGAAATTGAAAATAATCTTGGGAAAATGAATAGAAGAGGATAATCCAAAGCCCAAATGTCCTGCCAGAACCGAATCAATTTGCCATCTCCAACTCGGAAAGAGTACAAACTTCTAAACTTGTAGCCAATACTGTCCTCTTTAAAGTGATTAGTAACCACAGATCTACAAATCCAAGATACTCTTTGTGGGACTTTGCTGTCAAACATTAACAAAGATGGATCCAGATTGTATTTAGAACAAATAAATTCCCTCCAAACAGACTCCCTTTCATTAGCATACCTCCAAGTCCATTTTGCTAAAAGAGCTCTATTCATGAAAATAAGATTTCGAACACCTAACCCCCCCTCGATTTTTGACTTGCACACATTCGGCCAACTAACCCAATGAATCTTATTTTTACCTATTCCCCCTCCCCATAAGAATTTCGACATAATGGAGTTGAGAGATTTAAGAACCGAAGCTGGAATCTTAAATAAAGATAAATATTAAGTTGGGAGTGAACATAGAACCGACTTTATCAAAACCAACCCCTGCTAAAGACAGTGAAGAAGCCTTCCACCCAGCTAATTTTTTGTAAAATTATTAACCACGGGATTCCAAAGAGCTGCTGAATTTCTAGTAGCACCCAAAGGCAGTCCTAAATAGTCTGAAGGAAAACTACCCACTGAACATCTGATAGTATTAGCCCACTGCTGAACTTCATCTTCATTCAAATTTACACCAAACAATTTGCTTTTCTTCATGTTAAGCTGTAAACCATAAATGATTTGAAACACTCTAAGCACCCTCTTCACATTTAAAATCTGAATTTTAGAAGCCTCGCAAAATATAATGAGATCATTCGCGAACTGTAAATGAGATAATTTAAAAGAACCCTCCTCCCTGCCTATAACCAGTCCGGAAAAGTCCCTGTGCAACAGCCTTTAAAATCAGCAGATTGAGGAGTTCTCCAATAAGATTAAACAACAAAGGTGATACTGAGCATCCCTGTCTAAGTCCCTTAGCCATTGGGAATTCCTCAGAAGGAACTCCATTAACTAAAACAGAAACTGAAGTCATGGTTACGCATTTTCTGATCCAACCTCTCCACCTGGAACCAAATCCCATTTTCTCCATTACTAGAAACAAAATGTCCCAGTCAACCGAATCATAAGCTTTCTTGAAATCTGCCTTGAAAACACAACCCTTAAGACCATTTTTCCTCCAATAATCCACTCCTTCATTAGCAATTAAAGATCAATCCAATATTTGTCTACCTTGGGTGAAAGCAAATTGTGTAGGGCTAATTAGGTCTGAAATACAGCTCCTCAACCTCCTCGATAGGCACTTAGAGAGGATCTTATATAATCCACCAACTAAGCTAATAGGCCTATAGTCATCAAGATCACCACTGTTAGAGACCTTAGGAATAAGAGTAATAAAGGTATGATTGATGCCATGATCCCAATCTTTCCCCAAATAGAAGTTATGGAAGAACTTTATAATCTCTCCTTTAAGTACATGCCAATATCTTTTGAAAAGACCCAAATTAAAACCATCTGGCACGGAGCTTTATTGCTATTGCCACACTTTAAAGAATCCCATATTTCCTCCTCTGTGAATTCTTTCTCCAAACTCAAACTCTGCTCCTCGATAGGGGCACTTAGAGAGGATCTTATATAATCCACCAACTAAGCTAATAGGCCTATAGTTATCAAGATCACCACTGTTAGAGACCTTAGGAATAAGAGTAATAAAGGTATGATTAATGCCATGATCCCAATCTTTCCCCAAATAGAAGTTATGGAAGAACTTTATAATCTCTCCTTCAAGTACATGCCAATATCTTTTGAAAAATCCCAAATTAAAACCATCTGGCCCATAGCTTTATTGCTATTTCCAGACTTTAAAGTATCCCATATTTCCTCTATAATTCTTTCTCCAAACTCAAACTCTGTTGAACTGAAATACTGGAAAAATCCAACCCAATATCTTCACTTCTAAGGTAGATTTATCATTAAAAGCCTTAAAGAAGTGGTCTTTGACAGTGGTCTTTATAACATTTGGGTCTTGAATAACATTACCCCTGCTAATAAGAGCATTCAAAGCATTTCTCTTTCTCCTAACTGAAGCACATGTATGGAAAAATCTGGTATTTCTGTCCCCATCTTCAACTCACTTCGATCTTGAATTCTGGAACCAAATCTGCTCCTCTATCTTATGCAACTTCCATAATTCTGATCTTAACTCCTTCAACTCAACTGCTTTCTCACCATTAGAACCATCTTGTTGCTGTTGTATCTCCCCTTCTAGCTTTTGAATCTTCAATTCTAATTCTGAAATTAAAGCTCCTGGAAACTTGTCTCTCCTCCCTGTCCAATTTTTTATGGTTGTTTTGGTTTTTTTCAGAATGTTGAAAATTCCAGTATTCCTCTGAATTTCTTTGCATTCTTGAATTGAAAAGCTGACCAAATCCTCGAATCCAGCTTCATCCACCAGATAATTAAACAGTTTAAACGGTTTTTCCCTCAATTAACACCTCCATTTTCGATTATTACTACATTATGGTCTGACACAGATCTTGGCAGTAATGATTGTGTTAAATCTGGAAAAGCAGCCATGAATTGGCTATCAACCAAAAATCTGTCTAGCCTAACAAAGGTCGGGGAATCTTGGTTGTTACACCAAGTAAACCTACCTTCACTCGAGGGCAAATCAATTAGACCTGTATTAAGAAGAAATTGACTGAAAATCTCTATTGAATTCCTGTTCTGGGCTCTACCAATCTTCTCTTCATGTAGATAAACATTAAGGTCCCCTCCAACACAAATAGGCTCAGTATCCTACTATGAAAGTGCTTAACTCTTCAAAAAAGCTCCCTTTTCCTCCTCAACCGAAGGACCATACACATTAATGAATCTGCACCTGAAATTATTGGCACGAAACCTCCCGATATAGCAATAAATCTTCTGGTTATAAACTGATTTTGCAACTCAAAATCGTTGTCATCCCAGCAAATCAGTAATCCCCCTGATGACCAACCGATGGAGACTCATAACCCTTGCAAATTATTTAACCCGTTCCTTCTAAGAAAAGAACTTTGAATCTTCTCCAGTTTCGTTTCCTGCAGCCAAAGAAAATGAGGATAGTATTTAGAAACTAACCTCTGAACAACCCTTTGTTTCTCTCTTCTACCCAAACCTCTAACATTCCATGTTACTATAGATAACTTTAACATCATCATAGAGAAATCAACCAGCTAAACCCCCGCAAAACCCCCTGTTTGTCCATACTCAAGCCTTTCTCCAAACTAATAATCTTATCCAAAAGGCTTGTTGTCCTTGCTTAAAAGAAATCCCCAGCAGCTTACTTATCCCAAGTAGCTATAGCTTCTTCCAATAAATCTGAAAAGACTGAAGAGGAAGCTGTTGAAATGCTCACTCTTTCTAGAGCTTCCCTTAACAAATGTCTTCTAGCTCTTCTGTTAAAAAAACCAGATTCGAAGCTTTGGTTTTCGCCCATTGACTGCAATCCTTCAGCCACCCTATCCACACTATCCCCCGAACTCCTTCCATCATTAACATCCTCAACCCTGAAACTCTAAATCTGCTGACAAACTATCCAGTTGAATACCTCTGGAATTCATATTTTTTCAGTCCCTGACGATTAAGGCATTATCTTTCCCAGACTTAAAATTCAAGAGACTTCCAAGCCAGTATTGTCTGTCCCTACACCTTTTGTAAACCCTTTTGTAGCTTCTGATTTTTTTTCTCTAACGGTTCACTTTTGGTACTTAACGAGCTATCAGACCGGCAAAATAGTCTACCCTTTGATTTGCTTCCTGAGATATCAATTCTAGGCTCTATCACCATTAACTCAGAATCCTTAACTCGTAAACCACCTGTTCAATAATCTCTGAATCTGACCTCTTCCCCTCTTCTTCTTTACTATAAATTCCTGACTTAGCCAAATTCTGATCCTGAACCATTTTCCCAAATTTATCAATTTTAATTCTTGGCCCAGCAAGAATAATCCTTATTACATTAGGGCCAGAATACCCATCTTCTTCTGATTGGGCTTTAGACCCATCAGCCGTCATTTTTTAATCTCTCAACCCCAAACCTGCAAACTCACCCACTTGATACTCCCTCCATTCTGCACTTCTGACTTTCTTTTAATGCCTGACCCAATTGTACTAGACTATTGAAATTTGTTTTCATGCATGTTGCTTGTGATACTTATTTTATTTATTTTAAAATAATAATTATATAATACTGATATTTAAAGTCCTTTTGTCAATGCATCAAATTAGGTTGCATGCAAATGTGTATAAAAAATAACAAGGGTAATTTGATATAGAGAGGCCAATTTGAATGTATTCAATGTAAATACATATTCATATTAGGGGGGTTAAAAGATCTTGGAGGGGGCCAATGTTTCCCCTGGCTCCCACTATCATTTGCATCGAAGACTTTCCTTCAGAAAATCTGTATCATATAATAATAACCATGAATATTTGGTAGATTATTTATCAAGTAGGCCAAAAGCGAGGTAGGTTGAATATTGACGAAGAAGAAGATCAACCCAAGAAGAAGGTTCGTGTTGGTGTTCCTGCTACACAGTGGATTTCAGTCTACAATGCAAGACCTCCAATGAAGCAGAGGTATTTGGAATAGTTTTCATTTTCATTGCCCCAGTTTTCACTTTCCGTTTTTGACCTTGCAATTTAATTGTTTGTTATCATGCAATTAGGTATCATTACAATGTCACTGATGCAAGGTTGCTCAACATGTGGAGAAAGGAATAGCAGATGGTCTGCTAATAAGCTGTGTGGCATCTTGTTCCAATCTTTGGGCATTAATTATGGATGCCGGGACTGGTTTTACTAGCCAAGTTTATGAGCTATCACCTTCTTTCTTACATAAGGTTACCTACCTCCCATTGCATATTGTTGTGATTGCTATTTTTTTATTCTTTTCGTATTATAAGAAAAATATTTATGTTAAGGACTGGCTTACTCTTCCAAATATACAGGAATGGATCATGGATCAGTGGGAGAAAAATTATTACATCAGTTCTATTGCTGGTTCAAACAGTGGAAGCTCCCTTGTTGTCATGTCCAAAGGTCAGTTCATCTTTAACAATTATCTTTCAATTTATTACAACGTAGTGATCATTTTGTAACTTTTGAAAGTTCAGTGACCTATGGCCATTTGAGCATAGTTGAGTGACCCTTTGGGGTACTTTACACTCTTTTTTAATTTACATTAAGGCTCAAGATTTCTCAATCATGATAATCTCTTTAGGTATCAATACACACAACAATCGTATAAAGTGAGTGAATCTTTCCCTTTTAAGTGGATAAACAAAAAGTGGAAAGAGGGTTTTTCTGTCACCTCGATGACAACCGCCGGGAGCCGATGGTTGTTGTTATGTCTCGCAATGCAGGCTTCAGTGATCAGGTTTTCTCAGATGCACTGGTTCGAGTTCATTCGGTCCTTTCTCATCCTCACCTGCTATCTTATTAACTATCGACCGGTTTTGTAGGTTGTGGAACTTGATTTCCTCTACCCAAGTGAAGGAATACACAGACGTTGGGATAGTGGTTATAGAATCACATCGACAGCTGCAACTTCGGATCAAGCTGCTCTAATCTTGAGCATCCCGAAGCGCAAGCCCGGTGACGAAAATCAAGAAACTTTACGCACATCTCAATTTCCCAGCACACATGTAATGGTAATGCTTTCTTTTGCTACCTGCAACGTATGCTTCATGTGGATTTTGTTGTTATGCATGTATTTTATTCTCAAGTGGATTTTGTTATCCTGTGTAGGAAAAATGGGCAAAAAATCTCTATCTCGCTTGTCTATGCTATGGAAGGACTGTATCATGAAATCGATATGAATGGCTGCAATTTTTCTTGGGAAAAAATCGCTGTTTGTTTTCTTCCCCTACCTATTGTCTCTCATCAGTTTTCTTTTGACAGTTCCTTGTAATTGCAATTTAGCCCCTCTAATTTAGTTTCTGTATTTTGGAATACAAGTGTTAACACTCTTTACTAGTAGCTGTTAATTTGATTATTTGTAACATATATAATATAATATTTTGGTACAATATCAAAGCTTACTTTAAAGGCGAGAAGGGTTTCACAAGACGGACAATTGAAATTTGCAATTGCCAATTTGAATATAAATTTGAGTTGACGTGATGATCTGATATGTTTATAAAAAACAAATTTTAATTGGGTTTGAATCAAATTTTGTAGAAGGTGAGATCGGATCATTTTTGAATAAAGAATCTTTGATCCTATCAGTATAATTTTTATTTTATATATTTAAATATAATTGTTATAACACTATAATTTTCTCGATTAGATCTTTAATTTATTAAATAAAAATAAAAATAAAAATATATATTTATATTAAGTTCAGATCTAAACGAGTGTAGAGAATATGTTTCTCGAGTCGGATTAAATAAAAATCCGACTCATTACCATACCCAATAATACCATGAGATTAGCTCGAACAATCTAACCAGAAATAGCAGCAATTTATAGTTTCCCCCCAATCCAACAATCAAAAGAAAACAGAAGGGAGAGGTTTAAAAAACCAAACACATTTCAATTCGCATACCGTCTTACAACAGAACAGGGAAATGAAAATTTTGAAAACCTCAACGAAGCGGATGAAAAGGAGGCAACCGCAGCACTGCTTCCTCCGTTTCATTCGGATCCGATCTCAGTATCTGTAAACAAAAAACCCAAACATTTTCAACCAAATAAAAGAAGGGGAAAAAAAACCAACGACGTGCTGAAATTCGATTGTATAACAAACAATTTGATTTAAAGGTCCTTACTGGGTCTTGGAGATGAGGCTTGGTGTCGTCTTTTGCAGGCTTGAACGGCGGCTTCAATGGGTTTTCGCTCTTCGGCTGCGTTTGGCTTTGGATTTTCTTGCTGCCTTTCATCGGAATCTCTGATCCTTTCATTTCTCTCCTTTCTTCTTTGAAGTGTTTGATTCACACTGGTGTACAGTATAACAGAGAAAAGTTTTGAATATCAGTCATCTAAACGTGCCGTGTTAAATGTTTTGAGTCTGGCCTAACATTGGTTTTAGTCCCTTTATTATGCTGACATTTGTAATTGAATCCTCTACAAAAGTTGCACACAATACTATTAATATGTGCAAATTGATAGTGCTATTAGTTGATACTGTTAAATTGATGAAGTAAAATTTTAAATTTAATTATAAGTATCTGATTAATTTACAAATTTATTATTAAATAAACATGATCAATGAATTTTACGTGAACGTAACAGTATGAAATATTATTAAGGGTTAATGAAAAAAATAAGATTTTAAAGTGTATGCAAAGTTAATTTTTGGTGCATAAACGTTAAAAGTAGAGGTGTTTAACGTTTCCAATGTTACACTTTTAAGTGACTGGACCATAATCACCATCAAATTTGGTTGTTATCCAACACGTGTCATGCATATAAAATTTCAAAAAAAATTAAAACACTTAATATCATAATTTAAAAAATCCATTTTTTTGAAATTATTAAAAAAACTCACATTATTTGTTTTCTCCACCTTCGATTAGTCACCACCGATTCGTGAATGTCACCTTTAACACCATCAGAACCATTCCACCACCACGATCAAAATTCAATCTCCCACCCACCGTAAAAGTACGTCTTTCGTCGTAGAAAGCATCACGAAGGGTCATCGGAATTCAAGTTTTCCTTTGTTGTTTTTCGACGATTCCAACAGCTCCTGCTATCTGTGCCTTACACGATCGCCACCATTGATTTCCTTGTCCTACTCTGAAAAAACCTAACTAGTGATGACCCTTTTGTCGTCAGAGATAGGGGGATGAGAGGGAGAGAAAGCAAGGGGTGGGAGGAGGGGACGATGCAGGACGGAGAAGATTTTTTTAAAAAAAATCTTTTTTTTAATAATATTTTTATTTTTAAAAAGATAAAAAATATAAATATGATCACTTAATATTTTTTTAACGATAAACACCTAAAAGTGTAACTAGAGAAAACGTTAGGCAATTGATTTTAACGAAAAAAAATTAAGTACTAAAAGTTAACTTTAAGTTTAATTTAGACGTTTTTTTTTACGTTAAGCATATTATTAGATACATAAGGATAGTATCCACCAAATAATTCTTCCTACTATTTGCATTGTACTATTGGCTATGTGAATTGGCATGAAAATTATACAATGTTACTATCAAGTTGCTACGTGTTACTTGACATTTAAACATATTGGACCTACCTGTGAATTAACCTACCATTGCATGAATTCTATACCGTTACCTTATCTTTTGGTCATATGAGCTATATGTATGTTTAATATTTGGTCAAAATTTATGGTTAGTGCTTTTACTAGATATAAATTATGGATTTAGTGTTTGAACTTTAACTTAATCAATTTTTTAGTTTTTAAACTTTTTAAAGTTTCAATTTTGACCCAAATAACAAAGAGAATACAACTAAATTGCATAATTTTAAAATTATCAAATTGAAGAACAACGATTAAACCTATAACTAATGTACAATATAAGGATTCACAAAATTTAATTTAATAGATTTTATAACTATTATTTAAATCAAAAATAAAATTATGAAATTTGAAGAGTATAAAAACTAAAAAATGACCAAATTAAAATATAAAAAATCAAAATCACAACTTGTACATAGTACAAGTACTAATCATAGAATTTAACCTTGAAACTTCAAGCAACTGTGAAACTGGAACTAGGATTAAATATTGATGGAACTAAATTGTTTCAAAGTACAATGATTTATTAAATAGAATGTCATTATAAAAAAAAATCTAAGAATCTCCTCTCAATCTAAATTTCTACTTCCTCAAACAGAATTTTTAAATCCGTAATTTGAGAGATAAAATAAATATTAAAGTAATTTATACATTTAATATTTAAATTATTAATTTTAATATGTTTTAATATTTATTATATAATTTAGAGTAAATACATAAAATTATACATACATATATATGCGTACAAATTTTTTTATAATTATCGATATTCGATTTATAAATTAAATAATCTAAATTAAATACTGTAGAGACGAGAGTAACCTTCCCAGCTTACTCTATTCTCAAACGTTTTTTATTTTATTTAAACATGTGACTTTACTTAGTATAAACTAGTGTATCATCCCATTAAACTAACTAGTTAGTAGTAAGCATACAAATCTATTGATCTATTGTTTATAACATCTTACAAAATACGTACAAATCTACATACATACATATACGTCTCCTAATCCATAGAATCACATCATTTAACACCAAAAGGAAACCAATGCTGGTGAAAATAAGACTGGTAAGACACCATATAAATGAGCAACACAAGCACAAGTCCGACCCCAAACGGCGACCAATCCGTCTCGGTAACATACGCCGACTGATCGTAAAAACCAACCCTTTCTGCAGAAAAGCAGTGAAGCAGCAGCAGCAACACCACCGGCGTCAACATGAGGAAGAACTTGAACTGGATCATGAGATCTTCGAGCCTGGACTCGTAGTTTATGAACCATGACAAACCCAGTACGAAGAAGAGGACTAGGACGAAGAAACATAAGTGGAGAGGTGGAGGGGAGAGGTAGTCAAGGACTGAATCTGTGTATCTGTTGTAGTTTCTAGCCATGGCTATGGGTTTTTTTATTACTGGTTTTGGTATATGGGATTTATATACAGAAAAAGTGGGAGGGAATCACTGTTTCTTGGAAAGAGAAAAATTCTCTAGAATCAACTGGGCTGTGTGTTGGAAGAGAGAGAGAGTGGAGTGGCGACTTGGTTTTATACACGGAGTGAGTTAGTGGATGAAATTTATTCTTTTTTTTTTTTAGTTTTCATCTCACACAATATATTATTTTTTTAATTTTACGTAAATTTAAGATAAGATGATTGAAAATATATGATTTATATTAATTCTTTATTTTTTTATGAAATATATTTTTATTTTTTATTGTTAATTTCGGACATCTATTTTTATCTATCAAACGATCCTAAATGTATGTAAAACTAATGAATTTTACATTGTGTACGAGATCCTATCCCTATATAATATATTTAATACTTAATATTTTCAGTTATTTTGATTAATTAATATATTTCCAATCAAATTGATCGATAATCGAATATTAAAAAAATTATCCAATATCTAATTACTCGACCAATTAATTGCATTAAACTTCAATTTACTTAATTAGTTCGATTAAAATTGAATAAAAAAACTCCCCTACCTGAATCTAAAGCAATATGATACTAAAATATTCAAGCATTTACTACCCAAACAAAAGACCTTTAAGATTAATCCTTGACTTATATTACATAGCCACTAGTCATTTCACTTATCACCTTATCTTAAATAGTAATTTTTAGTTTATGTTTATCAATTAAATAATTGCTTCTTTTTTTTGGTAATGTAAAGTAAGCAACTAAACGTTAACTAAAACTAGTGTTCTTCCTCTTGGATCAATAGCTTCCTTCATTTATGGAGGATCCAGGACAAATTTGTGGTTACTGTTTATATATATATATATAGATAGATAGATAGATTTTTTTAATTTTATTTTAAATTTGCTTCTTAATTTCTATATCTATTTACATTTTATCTTTCAATCTAATATTTTAATTTTGTTCTTGATCGACGATACACAATGATAGATTCAAAAATATTATTTAGAGTAGGTACATATAATCAACAACATAAATTTTTTTATATGAAATAAGCACAAATGAAATTTCAAGGTGCACACCATAAGTAAAATAAACAATTAACTGAAAGAAATTCAAATTTTAAAATAAACATTTGCTCATCCTGAAATACACTTGCATCAGTCATTACATATATATATATATATATATATAATGCAATTGATCATTAGTTTATTTATGATGTTATATTATGAATGTTATATTATGAATGTTATTTCGGGTATTAACTGCCCAATGTAAAATTATGTTGATATACAATGTCATGAATGAAATAGATATAGATTTATATGTCCAAGTAGGTCATTGAGGGACAATGGTATAGGTGGCATGCCATAGAGTCCAACAGCAAGCTGCATATTGATTTAGCACTATAGTGTATATAAATGACACTTAGTGCATATGGTGGGCACAACCTTATTTGCATTAGCACTTCGGTGCATATTTGACTCTTGTACACATGTTCTTATAGGCTTATATCTAAGCTATGGTTTATTGGTTAATAAATTATAAGCAGGTGATTAAGCTTATGGGCTTATGGAATAAATGACAAGTATATTGGTAAGAAATTATGTACATTGTTTATTTCATGTTAATATGTGTAACATAAAGGTGATATAGGTAAAGTAATCATGATGCATTGAGTATTGTTATTTCTTTATATATACATCGTATTGCACTGGTTATTATTATTGTCTCACTAAGTGTATACTTAGCGTGTGATGATTTTCACGCGTAGGTAAAAAGCAAAAAATTGAAGTAAGGAATATCAAACATCACACTCATCAAGAGGTATATCTATAATATCAGTAATTACATCAATTTGATGTAATTTAAATTTGTAGTTAGCATGTATATAATAATAATAGTTGGTTTATACTAGTTTAGATATAACCAGTAATAAATTATAAGTTAGTCATGTTGGTAATGATGGATAATGGTTAAAATAAACAATGGATAGTTTATATTAGTGTTTGTAATTATTAAATGAATTACAAGTTTAATAATATGGTAACCAATAGAATAAAATGGAGCTATTGATTTAGGTTGAATATAGGAAATTTTTTAACAGCTATTAGTTATGTACCGCTAAACTACTACCTGAAATTGGATTTAGTTTGGTTAATTAAAAACTATAAATTGACTTTACTTGATAAATCGATAAAAATGATTTAAGTTTAAATGTTATAAAATTAGTTTGTGACATTCTGACTCGTATTTGGAAATTAAATACGGGTAAGGGTGTTACACGTTGGATGAATGAAATTAGATGGTTAAGATTAACAGCAAGATACGAGAAGATATTTGGGGGAAAAAGAGAGTTAATCTCAACAATTTATTTTCACTCATCTAACGATCCTAAATTTGTGAAAAACTAAAGAGTTTTACATTGTGTAAGTAAATCCTAACCCTAATTTAATTATTAACATACCAATTATATATATATTATATCTGGGTCACTAAGATTGAGGACATACGCTGGAGCAATTGAGCCACCCTAGATACTCATGTCAAGTAGTATACAATAATGTATATATTGATGCTATAATTAATGCCACCCTATATTGATGCTATAATTAATGCCACCCTCAAAATTGAAATTTAAAATATGTATATTCTTTAAACTAAATTTAATATTTCCTTTTCTTTTTACATTTATATTTAATGAATATATATGATTTTAAATTGAGTTTTTAATTTAATTAATAATTTTTTTATTAAATATAAAATATATAGAAAATATAAATGATTCAATTTATATTTAAATGTACGAATCATTCATATTTTTCGTATAATTTTTTTTGTATAAACTATTATTTAAAATATATTTATATAAATATATATTTATATTTAAATGTATAAATAAAAATATATTTATATATTTAAATGTATAAATAAAAATATATTTATATATTTAAATGTATGAATCATTTATATTTTATGTACATTTTATTTTTAATAAAAAATTATTAATTACATTAAAAATACTCAATTTAAGATTATATATATAATCATTAAATTATAAATGTTAAAAATATAAATATTAAATTTAGTTTTAAAAAATATAAATCTTAAATTTAATTTTATTAAATTTAATTTTATGAAATCTATCCCCACTATTATTCAAATATAAGATTTTCTTCAATCATTTAGTGCTTTCAAATTTTTTATTTGGTCAATGTTCGAATCTTATCATTTTCATTTTTTTCCGGCATTAGTTGTAGTATCTATATATTTATTATTTAACTAAATAAACTAAAATTAATAAAAAAAATCTTCTTTGTAACTCGGGTTTTCTAGCATGCGTCTACCTTCCCTATGACCGGTTCTTTTCAAATCCACCACCACATTTTATCTTTTTTGTAACTTAATTTTCTTCTAACCAGATAATAACACGTGTTACTATTTTGATTGGATAAAAAATTCATTTAATTAAATAAATTAAAATTAATAAAAAATCTTTAAATCAGGTGGTGACATGTGTCACTAACAACACATGTCATGATCATGTGTTGGCACATGTTAGATCTTGATTGAATGGTTAATTTATTAAATTAAATTTAAATTATGATCAAATTGATATAATATATAAATATTAAAGATTAAATTTATAATTATGATAGTTTTTTAACTGACACGTCAGTATTTCCGTTAATTGCTAACAACTAGTGGCTTGATTGACAACAATTAAACAGTTAGATAGTTCGATTGACAAAATTGAAAATCAGTGGCAAAAATAAAAGGGCTGCTTAGTTTTGTGGTCAATGATATAGTTTACCCTTATATTTATGAACATTACAATAAATGGTTAAACTCAACTTTGGCCCCTTTATTATGCTGGAACTTAGAATTCAATAATGTATTTTTGTTTTTATATAATTATCCAAAATACCATAAGAAATGCTGAAGTGTTCATTCTTATATTTTTGTGATTTCCTTTAAAATATTTTTTATTCATCGTAAGTCTCTTCACCTACAAGCAATTGATTTTAAGTATCTATTCAACGATAGTAATTATAATTGTGTGTCAATTTGACTTTTGGTGGAATACTTGTTGCATAATATTACGGATTGCGAGTTTGGGTTCAAGATATATGTGAAAATGTTTGTCGAAGAAATTTTGCGCAGAGTATAAGATTTGTCCAGCCCATCAGTTTTGATTCGACTTTTAAAAGATAAAATATATTATGTTAATTTAAGAAGATAACTACTTAAATTAAATGAATAATGTAAACATGATATTGATTTAAATTTAAAATCTATAAAATAAGATTTTTTTAGATAAAATTCAATCTCAATCATCCATGTAGTTTATTATGAACCATTGGATTTATGGGCTTCAACTATAAATTGAGGTCTACTACAACCTCATTTTTCACTTCAGTTTTGAGGAATACAAGAAGCATCCAATCAAAAAGCATAATAGCCTCGTGTGTATGACGATATTTTTCATAATTGAATTAAAAGATAATATTTAGTTATTTTAAATTATCGAAAAGGGTTGTTCTAAACCAACAGATAGTCTGATTCTAGTGATTTAAAATAAATAAATATGCTCCATAAAATAAAATAAAATGATAACACATTAAAGTTGATCAAGAGGATGGAAAAAAGAAATAGTCTTCTATTTAAACTTATCGAGGATATACCGTTTGGCCCTATTCGAAATTCTAGTCTCGATATTTGTAAATATTTGAATATTCTTTATTCGTCTTAAATGATGTTGTAATCTCGATTAATAAAGGTTTTGTTGCATAGCCTCAATGTGAGTAAAAAACTAATGTTAAATCCCAAGGAAAATATCGATGTTTCTTTTTTTTATCTTGGTAATGAGAAAATCATTGTTCTATTTCATTTTAGAGGTATTTCTCTTCGATCCGAAATGATAAAATATTGTCCTTTTACATTAGAAACTGTAAGTTCCTGAAAAGAAATATTGGTAATTCATCGCTTTAGTTGAAAATATTAGGGCGTTGTTCTACCTTATATTAGGAGGTTAACTCTCTCCAGTCAAATGCAATGAATTGTTGACTTTTTTCTTTAGAATTTTAAATGGTTAAATGGCATTGTATTTATTCGATTTGAAAATAGATCACTAATTAAATTAAATTTGAAATTTTAATTTACTATTGCAAAGATAACAATTAATCAACTAGGTATCGATTTTAGGGTGTTGTGGGGGTGTTAATCCTTCCTCATATGTAATCGACTCCCGAACTCATTTTTTCAGAAACCAGACCCAAAAGTTGTTAAATTTTTGTTAAAATAACGATATAGTTTTGGGTGATCTAATCACACTCTAAACAAAGATTGGTGATAACTCCCTCAATCCATATTGTTTATTTTTAAAGGAAAATTCAATATTAGTCAAAAAAGAACCCTAAAACCTATTTTTTCGATTTATCAAGACATTCTGATAGTCTAAAGCCGTATGAATCTAGAGATGGGCACGAGGCTCGAACCTGACGGGTTTTGATCTGACCCGATCTTATTGGGTCTGATTTATTTTTTGAAAAATTCAGGTCCAGGTCAGATTAGGTTGGGTTTTTTAGAGGTTATGTTCGAGTTGGGTCAAGTTCAGGTTTAGGAATAATTACAATAATATCTCCATATATATATTACAATTAAATTCTTATTTTTTATTGAAAAATAATAATATTTTTTATAAATACATTATTTCAGATCGAATCGAGTCGGGTTCAGATCAGATGAAGGATGTATACTTTTTAGATCTGGTAGAAGGTGTATAATTTTCGAATCATGTCAGTCGTGTTGAACGGAAACCTGATCCAACACGACTTATACCCGTCCCTGTAAAAATCGGCTAGTTGGTCCCGTGACAATATGCACTCACCAGTTAATTTGACATATATTCAAATATAATGGAGTTAGCAGCCCATATGGTGTTCATTTCTCCATATATTGGGCAAACCTTTAATCTGTCACATTGTAATGATACCTATGATATCAAAACAGTTACTTGTAGAAAATTCGATATTCATTTCCATTTTAAAGTCCCCGAACTCTATTTTCTTTTTAAAACCTAGAGTTCATCTCATATAAGATCATCAATAATTAAAAATATATGTATTTAGTGGTCACTAACTCTTTATTTAATAAGAGAGATGCGAACTTGATTACTTTTCATAGCGGGGGGCATTGTACCCAAATCGACTACATCCTGGCTCGAAATCGGGATCGATGGGCTTGCATTGACTGTAAGGTGTACCTTGAAGAGGCATGTGCATCACAACACAAATTGTTGGTTTTGGTGTTCCGCGTACCGCACGGGCGGAGCACTCATAGGAGAGCTAAACTGGGTAAACCTAGGATCCTTTGGAAGAAGTTACATGGAGCGACAGCTGATGACTTTAAGAGTAAGGTTTTGTCTAATACAGGTTTTGGAACTACAATCTCAAATAATGCAGATTTGTTATGGGAAAATATGGCAAATTCCATCAGAGAGATGGGCAAAACCACCCTGGGGTTGTCGATGGGGAAGGCCAAGGAACATAAAGAATCGTGGTGGTGGAACGACGAAGTCCAAACTAAGGTGAAGACAAAGCAAACTTGCTTCAAGGAGTTACTACAATGCAATGACGACGAAGAAAGGTCGAGAGCTAAACAAAGATACAAGGAGGCAAAGCGGGAAGCCAATAAAATGGTGGCTAAAGTAAAGGATAAGGCATACGAGGAAATGTACAAGAGATTAGACACCAAGGAAGGACAAAACGGTATCTTCAGGCTTGCAAAATCTAGGGAGAATAAGAAAAAGGATCTAGGTAGCATTAGGTTTATTAAGGACAACAATGGTGTTCTTCTAGCGAAAGATCATGATATTAAGAGGGTTTGGGGTAGTTACTTCTTTGGCTTATTTAATGAGGGTGCCTCTCCCTGTAGAGATATTACCGTTGATGGGTCAGTCGACCATCATACTATGGCCAATGACTGCCCTACAAGTAGGATTGGGTTTGAGGAAGTCAAAATGGCTCTTAGAAAGATGAGAAGGGACAAAGCTGTCGGTCCTGATCAAATTCCTATCACTGTGTGGTTGGCCCTAGGAGAAGAGGGAGTTAAGTGGTTGACCAACATCTTTAATATTATTTTAGAGACTACCAAGATGCCAGAGGAGTGGAGAGAGTCCACGGTGATACCAATCTATAAGAATAAAGGAGATCCCCAACGTTGTGGTAACTACAGAGGTATTAAACAACTTAGTCATACCATGAAGCTATGGGAAAGGGTGATAGAGGCTAGGTTGAGACAAGTTACTAGGGTTTCGAAAAACCAATTTGGATTTATGCCAGGCAGGTCTACCACGGAGGCGATTCATCTATTTCGACGACTTATAGAGAAATATAGGGAAAAGTCTATAGATATTCACATGGAGTTCATTGACCTTGAGAAGGCTTATGATAGCGTTCCCCGAGATACGATTTGTAAGACTTTGGAAACGAGACGGATCCCAACTGCTTATATCCGGGCGATTCGTGATATGTATTGTAGATCTACTACACACGTCAGGACTACAGTTGGTGACACCGAGGCATTCCCGGTGGAAATCGGACTCCACCAGGGGTCGGCTCTTAATCCTTACATCTTCGCCTTGATTATGGACGACATCTATTGTGCGACACCAGACGGTGTACCATGGTGTATGTTTTTCGCTGACGACATTGTCCTAGTTGTTGAAACAAAATCCGAGTTGAATAATAGACTGACTACCTGGAAGACTGCTTTAGAAGAAAAAGGTCTAAGGATCAATATTGAAAAGACAGAGTATTTATGTTCAAACTTCAGTGGGGACCAAAACGATGAAGATGTAGAAGTATGCATAGAAGGACACGTTCTCCCCTCAAAGGATTGTTTCAAGTACCTAGGGTCTATGATACATAAAGATGGGGGTGTAGATGATGATGTAACACACCGTATAAAGACGAGATGGCTAAAGTGGAGGGCTGCTACTGGAGTTTTGTGTAACAAGAAGGTGCCTCTAAAACTTAAGGGAAAATTTTATAGAATGGCAATAAGACCAACGTTGTTGTATGGATCAGAATGTTGGGCAACCAAGAAGGATCATGTAAGGAGGATAGAGGCTGCAGAAATGAGAATGCTTCGATGGACATGCGGTAGGACTCTGTGGGATATGACAACAAACTCTACTATTAGGATGTCCTTGGGGGTGGTGCCTATTTCTGAAAAATTGAGGGAGGGAAGACTACGGTGGTTTGGGCATGTCCTTAGGCGACTACCATCGGATGCGGTCAGGAGGGTAGAGTCGATTACAGTCGACGGTGCCAGAAGGAGAGGACGACCAAGGCAGAAGTGGGAAGACTGCTTGAGATCTGATTTGATGGATTTAGCCCTTACCGAGGACATGACCTCTGATAGGAAAGTATGGAGACTAAAGACTAGGGTAGTCGAGTAGTGTGGGTCACATCTCTAGGGTGTATCATCTCTGTCTTCTTTTAATGCCTTTGTAGTAATTTTCATGAATTCTAGTTTTTATACATTTCTGTTATTGGTATTTATGAAGGCTTAGAACTGGGCTTGCTATCGTGGACTTCTGTGTAATATTCTCTTCACTTTTAAATTTAGTCGGGTCTTACGTTTCTGTCTATATGCAGAGATTTTTTTGCAGGGATTTATTTGCAGGGATTACTTCCCATTTCAAACGCACATATGATATTAATGATATTTATGACTGCATATGAATACTGTTCAACTATGTATTTATGTATTTATTTATACATGCTTTGCATTTTATCTATATTTTTAATTTTCTGACTGCCGGAGGTCTTCCACGGAAGCTACTCTCAACCTGGCGTTGGGGACAGCATACTACCCTACCTCCCCTTACCCCATTGCATATGGGAATTGGGTTTTGTTGTTGTTGTTGTTGTTGTTGTATTTATGATGGTGAATAAAGAAATTTAATAAGATAAAATTGAATTATAGTATTTGGAAGGTTAATAATTTATAAATTTAATATTATAGTCAGTCTAATGAAATTGAATTTTATTTTTTATCATATATTTTTTATGTTTTAAATAATATAAGTAACTTAAAATTCTTATATAATAAAAATTAATTGTTTTTATTACTTAAAATTTAACTCTGCGAGAAATATTTATGAAAATAATTTGAGACTTTATCAAACGATGTTAAAAAATATAAAATAAAATCATTTTGTCATGACAAAGTAAAAAAAAAAACTCAAAATTTATACGATAATTTTAAGAGTTGAATTGAATTAAAATAAACAATTTTAAAATTTTAAAAAAAATCCCACCCGATTTTATTATTTATATTAAAAAGTTTTTTAAGTTTTAATTACAATCCCAAATAATATTTTTTTTAAATAACTAAAACCAACTAAATCAATAGAAAACATAATATGAATGAAATTAAAATATATCTAAACATTGTCCACAAATAATGAGGTTTAAATTCAAAAATAAATATAAAAAAGGATTCAAGTATGATAATTATGCATTGTGAAAATCAAATTTGGATACTTGAACACCCAGGGTATCAACCTTGCCAATGCAGTTAAAACGTTGTTTAATGATTTATATTTAATTTATTGATCGATTAATTTGAACCAAATATTATAAAAATATATTATAAAAATGATCATTCCAACCTAATTAAGAAATTGAGTGTCTCGTCTCTCAACTAAAACATTATTAATAAGGCTAATGTTATTGGAAAAGAGTTTTCACGATATAATATATGTTTAAAATTTTTCTTAATCATTGACAACACACATCATGCAGTTGTAATTGTTTGAACTCAAGGCCTTTAGGAAAAACAACACCTCTTTGGCTACTAAAGTCACTCAATAAATTATAATATTAAAAAATATTTAAATTCATACATCAATCATAAATGTCAACAAGTATTGGTATAAGTGGTTGAGATTCAAGAATTACATCATGTAAGGCCAAGTTTGAATCCTACCGTCGTCATTTTTGGTGGACAATCTATAAATTCTTATGTAAATCTTATTTGGGTCTTAGATATGCCCTAACCCTGAACTGGGAGAGACACTCTTAACATAAACTTTTTTGTATAATATATATATATATATATATCAATTACAAATCCTTATAATATTTTAAAAATAAACAAATAAATTTTAGTTTTTAATGAGATGAATCTATATTAATTTGCAATATATAAATTATACACCCAAGAAATGGATTCATTATTTTTTAAGTTTTTATTATTTTCCAATTATGCTAAAAATAATAAAAAAAATAATAAAAATATTTATTTATTTATGTCAAGGTTTAGAAGGGCATGCATGGGAATTTGCACAAAGGTGGCTAAGGAAATTGCGTGCAAGCTCAAGTAAATGCAAAATACAAACACAACCCGACATTAGATTTTGGAATAAATAAATAAATAAATAATTTTGTCAACAATGTCTAAGTATGATTAGCTTCCCTTATATAAATTGATTTTCATTTTTAAATCACTTTTATATAATTATTTTTTCGATAAATAAATTAGTTAACGAATTACGATTATAGCTGACGGCGATTTTATAATAACTTGGACTCGATTTTTTACTTTTGGAAATTGTCACTGACTGATGATTTTGGAGAAGTTGACATCAGTTGTGGGCGATTTAGACTAAATTTTAAAAATAAAAACTATTTAGGGTCAAAATATAATTAAAGCAAACTTGTGAGGATGAAAGTGAATTGATAAAAAAATGTGAGGCATTGGATAAAATGGATTGTGCGCCCCTCCATATGCAACAAGTTTGATAAAATGGATCATTTCTTACCTGGTTCTTCATATTTTTGTTCTATTCATTTTCATCCTACATGATTTCTATTTTAACCTTAAATAGTTTCTATTTCTTACAATTTAGTCCAGATCGCATACAACTATTGAAAAATTCCTCAAAGTCATCAACGATGATAGTTTTCTAATTCAACATAGCAAAAGATGATTTTAGACAAAATTATCGTAGATACTTTTTTTAATAATCTGAGGTGATTAAAATGTAGTATATGTTTAAAATTTTTCTTAATCATGTATAATGCACTCATCCTACAAATGTAGCTGTTCAAATCTAAGATCTCTACGTATTGGATGAAGTACACTGAACAACAGTACACTGGGAATGAAAGAATTTCACAGCAGTACTCTCGCAGTCGAACAGGTACTCGAGGTCGTGGAAGAGCAAGGGTGCAATGTCAATTTGTGGAAAGATGGGACACATTGTGGATCGATGCTGGCATCAGTTTGATCAGTCATTTTCTGCAGTTTTGGTTGACAAACATGAGCCTTTCAATACACAGGTAACTGGTTTCGAGAATGAATGTTATACCTGTATAAATAATGGATGTGCTCCAGTACAGAGCTCTTCTCCATCACCTTCCAGCTCAGATAAATGGGTTATATACTCAGGAGCTACTCACCATGTCACCCCAGATAGTTCCAAACTTAACAGTGAATCTGATTATTCAGGACCAAGTAAGTTAGTCGTGGGAAATAGGCAAAATCTTGATATATATAAGACTGGTTCATTCCTCATTCAAACCAGATCTCGAGCTCTTTACATTAATAATCTACTGCATGTTCCTGATGTCACTAAAAACATTTTATCTGTCTCTATGTTTGCTAGAGAGAATGTAACACCCCCAACCCGTATCCGACCCTGATACGAGTCCGAAGTGTCACATTGACTTTTCAAACCTTGACTCTTAAGAAAAATCCCGGGAAATTTAAAACTTTATTTAAAACAAAATACAGACTTTATCAGAGTGCTCGTACTTAATGACTTATTACATGCCAACACTTTATACATAACCAAAAACATACTTTATCAAATATTTCTGATCTGATCTTTTGGTAAGGAAAACTGACCTGTCTTGCTCCGCATCACTCCTTACTCTTCTCGAAACCTACGTGTGAAACAATCACACGCTAAGTCGAAGACTTAGTGAGGCATAACCACTTATAATGCACTTTAAAACATATATTGATACATGCATGTTCTGTTCTATCATGTTATAGCAATTCCAGGCATTTTTCATATCGTATAGAATCATATCGGATTAATCGCAGTAAATTCATACATACACATAATTCATCATTCACATGTTATCATATAATCACATACTTTTTCAATCAAACACTATACACACAACATCATATAATTTCTATAGCATTTATCATACCACTAACTTATATTTGTTCATATCTCTGGATTAGCCCATGTATATATGTGAGAACTATCGATATGTGAGTCTATAGAGGTTGTGCACTATGCTGTCACCACAGCTCGTATAAATGCACCGAAGTGCCCCGTAGAATTGCACCGAAGTGCCCGTAGAATTGCACCGTAGTGCCCGTAGAATGATGTCCATAAGGACCACGTAGAATTCCTTAAGAATCATATACATATACTATGGATCAAGTATGTGTCTTTCAAGACTTCACACAGGTTCCAAAGGATATACATATGTCCTAAAGAACCGAATAAACCCTCGACTCTTGGCATGCCAACTATACCCCTAGCTCTCATGACACATAACATGGGCGTTATCATTTATTTCATTTCAAATATACACATAAACTTGTAATTCACTTTCACATATCACGTATCACATAGCTTCTTTTCATATGATCACATAGTCACGTAGTTCACTTACCCGTAGATCATTTCCATATAATTCACATGTCACATATGTCATGTTTTCATATAATTTTTATCATTTCTCACCCAATCACCTTTATTCATATAAACATACTTATCATATCTTGTTCACATAAGATCATATACTTCATATAATATATCGAAACACCTAGAACACTTTCACGTAGCTTATAGTCATAAGTTTTGTCTCGTATCATATACTTGTTTTCACATATATATTTCCTATCAATTCTTATACCATCACATAATTCCTTTAACATACATAACATATCATGTAACATTATAATAGAAATACTTATAAGTCATATCACTTAAAGCACATATACTTATAGTCACATTGCTTATATCTTAATCGTATGCCTTCTCTTAAACATATATATTCACATGTTCAGGTAATTCACCATTTCATCACATAATTGGGTATTCATATAACTCATTTCATTTCATTTCATTTCATATCTATCTATATATATATATATCCTCAAGATTATCCTAATATAAATCATATAGCACTCTTATATTTCGTATTCATCTAGGGCAGACTTATAAACATATCTCACTTCTATTATTTCTATATATAATCTAATCTGTTACTTAATTCAATTTCTTATAGCTCTTATAATCTTCTCATATAACTTCACAAATTTCTATCATTCAACCCATGTGTTATAGCTTTATTTAAACCTATGAATCTTTCCCATCTAGCTTATCTTATACGTTCATCTTATCATTTATGTTCAAATCCCCTAGTTGGTGTACTATTTTCACTTCATCCTATAGATCAATATTATCCAGTTTATTTCACTTATCATATAAAATATAATTATTTTTACTATGATCACATAGTTTATATCTCATACTTTACTTTCTCATGTTCACCTATATCATGTCATATGGCTCATATCTTTCTCATGCAGTCACATAGTTCAGTTTCACATATGTATATATATATACCTTATATAGCACATACTTCTCATAACATTACATTCAAAAGCATGTCAACACATATATTCATGCATACATACAATTCATGTCATTCATATACGTATAATCATATATTCATGCATTCTAACATAGGAAATAGACTTGTCGCAAGTCTTGTTTCCATTTAGCACCATAAACTAACTAATATGCACTCACCTGGCCTCACTAGCCAAATCCAATCTCTTATCTTTCCCTTGATCGATCTTACTTGCTAAACGTTCCGGAATTGCTTTATGCGTAGAATCTACATAAATGTACATTTCGAGACCATCATTAGATACCTACACCTTGTAATTGGATACTATCAATTTAAACGAACTTATTAAATACATATCCCCAATTTTCCTTTAGGGGGAATCGGTTCCCCCCCCATGGGGGTATCGGTTCCCCTATGACATACTGGAAATTCTTGTTCGTTTGAAGGGGTATCGGTTCCCCTTGAATGGTACCGATTCCCCTTGCCCAGAAATCATATTTCAACCCGAAAATTACTTCATTTCCTCTCAAACACTTCATATATCATCCCCTTTTCATCCTTAACTCTAGTACACATACTTAAACCAATCTATATTCATTTATTTCATCTTAAACCTCAAAATTCTATCTTCCATATAAGATTCAAAAATCATACCAAATTTCCAATGTGTTCTAATTCCAATTCTAACACTTCCTACCTCTTAATTTAATCCTTGACAAGTCAAATTCAACTTCACAATCTATTAACTCCTTCCATATCAAAAATTCACTTAAAAACTCATTTTTCTTAATTTCTCATAACTTGTTAATCTTTGAGGTTTAAGCCCCCTAAAGCTTTCCTTAATCTTTCTTAATATCCCAAGAATCAAAACAAGCTTTAAAACGAAAGAATTAACCAAATAAAGACTCACTTACCTTATACCAAGCTTCACGGTGGAGAGGAGGAAGAAGAAGACTGAAGAATGCTCTGGACTCTTCTTCATACGTGCTTATTACCCTTAAAAAAAATTATAAAAAATCTTTCTGGTCAAATGACCATAATACCCTTAATTTCCTTTAATAATTACCAAATAACCTTCAATATATATTCAAATAATCATTGAATTCTTTCATTCTTCTACTTTAGTCACCAAATTCTGAAACTTTACAATTTGGTCACTAACCCGGTATTGCGGATGTTACAGAGAACGAGGTAGTTTTTGAGTTTCATGCAAGTAATTGCTTGGTGAAAGATGAGAAGACTAGAGAGGTGTTGTTGCAAGGATAAGAGACTGATGGCTTGTATTAATTTGCTGCTGATGATACACCCTGTAATAAAAAGTCAAGTTCAATAGTAGTAAATGTAGCCACTAGCATAAACATGTATGGCTTGTGGCATCAAAGACTTAGGCATCATGCTTATGCTTCATTGATGCAAATCTGTAAATAAATTGGGGTCAATGTTGTCTCCTCGTTTAATAAAGAGAGTACAAACGTTTGTGTAGCTTGTCGAATGGGGAAAAGCCATAGAATACCATTTCACGAGTCAACTATTGCATATGATAAACCCTTTCAGTTAGTGTTCTCTGATTTATGGGGACCTTCGCACATAATCTCAAATGGTTTCAGGTATTATGTATCTTTTGTGGATGCATGTACAAGGCACTGATGGGTATATTTGCTTAAGAACAAGGACCAAACAATGTAGACATTTCAACTATTTCATGCATTTATCAAAACTAGGTTTGAGACTGAAATAAAGGAACTTCAAATTGACTGGGATGGAGAATACAAACCATTAACAGTAATGTTGGCTAATATGGGAGTTCACCATCAATTGACATGCCCTCACACCTCATAACAAAACGATTTTGTTGAGCGAAAACATCGACATGTTGTTGAATCATCATTGGTATTAATGGCACAAACATCAGTACCATTGAGATTCTGGTCCTATGTTGTAAGTACAACTGTGTATCTTATAAATCGACTGCCCACTAAGGTCCTGCATTGCAAGTCACCCTTTGAAGCTCTTTACAACAAGCAACCAGATTACAGTGGTATGCGTGTCTTTGGGTGCAGATGTTTCCCACATCTTCGAATGTTTCAGCAACATAAGTTGGACTTTAGGTCTCAACCATGCACGTTTCTGGGTTATAGTGCCCATCATAAGGGCTATATCAATGCTTGGCACCAAGTGGGAAAATATATATCTCGAGGCATGTAGTCTTTGATGAATCTTGTTTTTCTTTTACAGGAAGTAGTGACAAAACAACTAACTCAGGTCAGATATCACCTCGAAAGCTGGCAGTCATCAATGGTGCTCATAGAATATGTGCTCGAGCTGATGATTGCATGAACATAGGTCAAAGTCCACATATTGATACTCAACCATCTGTAGCCAGTTCAGTTCAAGATTCTGACTCTAGGTTGATGAATCAGTCTGCTGAAGATAAAGATGTTGATTCTGTTCATCGAGATATAACTGAGAATGGTGTTGAAGGGGTTGGATCTGAGCAACATATAACTATTAAAAATGATATAATGAATGAGCAACAAGAGTTGACACAGCCAGGCTTAGATGATGCTTCAAGCTCCAAGGTTGTACCTAGTCATCTCATGATAACTAGAAGCAATAGGGGAATTTTCAAATCCAAAGTGTACCTGAGCATACAAAATGATGAGGAAGAAGAACCACACTCAATTTATGTTGCACTTAAATATGTTAAGTGGAAGGGAGTTGTTCAAGAAGAATATGATGCCTTGGTCAAGAACAACACATGGACACTGGTTAGACTTCCTGAGGGCAGATTTCCAGTTGGATGCAAGTGGTTGTTTAAAATAAAAAGAAATGCAGATGGCACATTACAAAGGTACAAAGCCAGATTAATGGCTAGGGGTTTTTCTCAAATTTTTGGGCAAGATTTTCAAGACATTTTCAGTCCTGTAGCAAAGTCCTCCACAATCAATGTGATACTTGGTGTAGCTGTACAAAAGAGGTGATGCTTAAGACAGGTGGACATAGACAATGCATTTTAAATGAAGATTTACAGGAAGAAGTCTATATACAACAGCCTCAAGGATTTGAAGAAATTGACTCAGATGGAACTCCTTTGGTGTGCTAGCTAAATCGAGCCTTGTATGGACTAAGGCAAGCACCTCGAAACTGGTATGTTAAGCTGCAGGAACACTTGGTACATATTGGTTTTGAAGCATCACTTGTTGATTGCTCATTATTTGTAATAAAAAGCGAAGAATATATAGTGTATATCTTAGTATATGTGGATGATATAATTGTTACTGGCAATATGATTTGCAAAGTGGAAGAAGTGGTTAGCTTGCTTGGTGAGAAATTTTCTCTCAAAAACTTGGGAAAACTCATTTTCTTTCTTGGAATCGAAGTCAAATATGTGGGTGATAGCATATTTCTGAGTCAAAGGAAGTATACCATGGAGTTGTTGGATAAAGTACAGATGAGCAATGCCTCACCGATGCCTACACCAATGGTCTCATCTCTCAATTTGACCAGAGAAACTGGTAGTCCTCTCACTGATCCAAAAGAGTATAGGAGTCTTGTAGGGTCATTACTATATGCATGCTACACAAGGCCAGACATAGCATACAGTGTCAATAAATTGGCACAGTTCATGCATGCACCATGTGAGCAACATTTATCTGCTGTGAAACGTGTTCTCAGGTACTTGAATGGAACTCTGGATCATGGACTTGTTTTGTCTCGAAATGAATTACCCTTGCAGCTCGTTGCATTTGCAGATGCTGACTGGGCAAGTAGCATGGATGATCGAAGGTCAATCTCAGGCAATTGTTTGTATCTTACTGGTAACCTGGTCATATGGAATTCCAAGAAACAGAAAATTGTATTCAGGTCTACAATTGAAGCTGAGTATAGAAGCTTGGCTGATGCATCCTCTAATGCTACATTGGTAGCTGTAATACTTGATAGTATGAGGATTAAGCTGCAAGGCACGTCTGTCATCTGGAGTGATAATTCCAGTGCCATATCGATGAGTGTCAATCCAATTTACCATTCTAAAACTAAACATGTGGAGTTGGATGTGCATTTCATGAGAGGAAATGTGGCAACAAACAGATTGAAGGTGAACTATATTCCATCTTCGCATCTGGTAGCTGATGGCTTCACTAAGGCATTGTCAAAAGATTACTTTTATACATTTAGACAAAGATTAGGTGTTGTATCGTTAAAAGAAGTTGAAGATGGAAGAAGCAGGGAGCATATTGGATGGAGTACAACGTAAGCATACACGAACATGCAGCATGCACCAGCTTAGCAATGCTTAGCAAGTTCTGTTCGTTTGCAGCATAACTACCTTTTTGTTATAGATGTTATAGTTGTTACATAATCACCTTTACTTGTATATAAAGAAGAGTTGTGTTACTTGTAAATTCAACTAATAAACAATATTCAGTTTTATACATTAGTTGAGTTTTCCATTACTATGAAGATGGACACTCTCTATAATCACTGAGGCCACTTGATATATTATATCGTACATACAATTTTATAAGTTCGTCACTCCTAACATAAAATTCTATGTCCGTCCTTGGATACAAATATTTTTCAATTTGGGATAAATAACTAATTTTTTCCCCACAATATTTTCTTGAATTTCCCATTATATGTTAGTAATTATATATATGAAGCGATGTATATCCAAAATAGTCGTTTTCAAATTCTTTTATATGAAGCGATATTGAATTTTCCTTTTGTTTTGGTATTTTCAAGTTTCTTGGGCAGTCCTATTTTGAACATAGAAAGTCAAAATCAATGATTCCTTAAAAAACCAGTTGAATTGATTCTCCAAAATTCTATATATATTGTCTAATTTCTCCTTTTCTAGTTTAATAAATAAATATAAAAAATTAAGAATTCCTTCTTAGAAAATATATTAATTCATTAAAAATTTAAGTAATTATTCTATAAAAAAAATCTCAAGATGAATTCTTAACTTATTAGATTGAGAGATGTTTGAACATTTTTATAATTTCTAGAGTATTATAATATCAATTATGTGAACTGAACTAATACTCAATAAATTTGGTTGTACATTTTTATACCTTAAATAATTTATTGGGCAAAAGGAGTGCCAAATTTTAATATTTTTCTAATTAATTTAAGTTTTGTAGGAGAAATTTTTATAACTATTTTAGGTGGAATTAGGGATGGGCATGAGTATGGTCGAGTCGGGTTTTTGGTCAATTTGATCATACCCAAAAATTATATATCTTCCACTTAATTCAAACCGATCCGAAAAATATACACCCTTCGTCCGACCCAAATAACTTTTTTAAAATAAAATTCAAACCCGACCAGGAATAATATATTTATAAAAAAATATATTACTTTTGTTCAATAAAAATAAGAATTTAATTGAAAAAAATAATATATAGAGGGGTATTATTGTAATTATCCCTAAAAGTATAAGTTAACATTATATTTTTTTCAGGTCGGGTCGAATTGAATTTTTTTTACCTAAATCTGACCTCGACCCGAACCTAGAATTATCTTTTAAAAAATATGACCCGATAAAATTAGGTCAAATCAAAATTCGTTGTATTCGCGTCCCGTACCCCTCCCTATATGGAAATGGTGCTAAATTTAATGCGTATAGGATAAGGTAACCTAGAGAATTAATTTAAGGAACCATTCAAGCTATATTTAGGTACTAGTGGATAAGCTTAATGTATTTAACTTCAGGGAATTTCCTTTTAAGCATTTTCTCTTTTTTTTTAAATGTATAAAATTAAGTGAAAATATAAGAATATTAAAATTTGAATTATAAACTTATAAAATTTTATATTTTAAAGAATTTTTAATTAAAAATATCATTAAATTGATGAAATTTTAATTTAATTAACATCTAACGGTCATAAATTCAAATACTTTTAAACTTAATTGTTATTAAAATTATGAATTGTATAAATAATTTATAGAAACGTTGACAAACGGGGTGGACGATCTTCGCCTGATAGAGGCAAAGTGCATACTTATTATTTTAAATAAATTATTAAATATAGTATAATATATTAAGGGAACGACAAAAATAAAAAAAAATTATATACCTATTTTATTGAAAAATAGAGTATTAAAATTTTTGCACTCTTATTTTTAAATTTGTAGATCCGTCACTAAACACGAACTATATATATTTTTTAAAATTATTAAAATTATTAAAAATGATCATTTGAACATATTTAAGTGATCTTTAATATAATTTATTTAATTATTAGATAGAATTAATTAATAAATAATGTGTTAAGCAGCCAAAATTTAAAAATCTATCACATGCCCCACAAGAGGCAAAAGGAAAGCCTCTACGTTTCTTTCGTGACGTTCAAACCTATATAAAGATCAAAACATGAAACACGTGCTTCTCATAAAAATAATATTAAGCGGATGATTTTGAATTCAATTCGATTGATTGGTATTTTTTTAAAATTAATATTTAATAAATTTGAAATTAAAAGTGTTTATGATAGAAATATGACTCGAAATTTATTTAAACTTTAATATCAAGTCGATTTTATCATATGTTTTAATATTATTTTTTTATGTAATTAGATCTTGTGATCTATGGATGGACATAAAATTTTATATTAAGGGTGACAAACTTATAAAATTTTAATAGAGACGAAAACAAATTTTCAATAAAAAACACAGAAAAATATTTGAAACATAAAAATTTAAAAGTTTTAGGGGCGACTGCCCCGCTAGCCTCTAGGTCCATCCCTAGTGGCATTTGTAATGTATGTTGAAGAATTTTATATCCCTTTGAATTAATATTTGATTTATTTTGATTAGAGATGGACAATGTCGAGTTGGATCGAGTTTTTTTATTAACTTTATTCGAGAAAATCATCTCTTTCATTTGAAATTTGATCTGGTTAAGGTTTAAGAAGGTTCTACTTAATTCGAAACTTGACACACTTTTTTGGGGTAAAACATATACTTAACCAGACTCTGTCCGACACAAATATATATATATATATATATATATATATACTCATTTCTGTTAGGAAAAATAAATATCTAACTAAAAAAATAGAGAGTGATATTATTACAATTAACTCTAAATATATAAAGGATAATTACACCATTATCTCAGATCGAGTCGGATCGGACATTTTTTTCTCATGAATTGTAGTTTAAATTATGTAAATTGTGTTCATTAAGTTTAGTTTGGTTGACATTATCGTTAGTACAATGAACGAAAAATCATGGAATCAAATATACTTAAACGTTATATATGGATTGAGGTGGTTTGGATAGTATAAAAATTATATAAAATTGTTAAAAAAGTTATATAAGTTATAAAAATATGTTAAATTATTGAAACACACAAATACCCTTTCTAATAATTTTTTAAAAATGATTAAATTTGTGCACCAATTTAATTGGATTTTATCTGATATTATTAAATAGTAGGAATGATCTTATAAAATTATGATATGTCAATAAATTATATATTAAATAAGATCATTTATAACTAACAATCAGTTGGTCTAATAGGATGATGCACTATATTTCTTAAGTAAGATCAGAAGTTCGAATCTTGACATTTGTGTATGGAGCGAACTAGATTAATAGGATCATCATTATCTATGTAGTATTCAATCTAGATTAATAAATTAATAAATCGAATCCAGATAGTTATACCAAAAAACAAAATCATTAAAGATTCGAACTTTTTAACACTATCGAGAAACTAATAAACCCATATTTGCTTTCTAATCCTTTTAGGAAGAATAGTAAAATAGGGTAATTTTAGTAAATTCCAAAGGAATTCTAATAATGAAAAAAAATGTTGAATTCTAGAAAAAGAAGGGGCCACTTGCTAGAAAGCACTCATTTCTTACACGAACAACCTGAGAGATTAGTCATTGGTCAACTAGTTCATGTTAAAACCCTTTGAAAGCACCCCAACCCCATAGAAGCCTCTAGAGTCTAGACTCCAAAATTCAACCAGCCTACTCCCCTTTAAGAACTAAGTCCCCCAATACCCTTCACCCATCAATTTTCCCTTCATCAAACCTTTCCCTCTCAATTTTCTCTCTCCCCAAACAACCCTTTCTTTCTCCCCCCCCCCCAAAATAAAAAAATAAATGGGTACTTTAGTGGGACATGTTGCACCGGGTTTTGCCTTCTTTGCACTTGGTTTATGGCATCTTTTTAATCACGTCAAGCTACATGCTTTAAACCCAAGTTCCTACACATCTTTCCCATGGTTCCCCACGTCGAAATTTAGGTACTTAGAGCAGGTTTTGATCATGGTTTGCTCATCGATCTCCATATCCATGGAACTCTTCATTGGCCCTGCAGGACACCAGCCTTTCGATCCCGACGGAACGATCCCTTCAAACCATCTCCACAATTTCGAACACTCGGCTATATCGATGACGTTCTTCGTCTATGCAGCTTTCTCCATCGTGCTCGACAGAATCAGTAACATAAACCCCATTGCTAAGTCTAGCCTGACGCAGCTTCTTGGAGCGGTTGCCTTTGCTCAGCAGCTGTTCTTGTTCCACCTTCACTCGGCTGATCACATGGGAGTCGAAGGCCAATACCATTTGCTTCTACAAAGTGCCATTGTTGTGTGTTTAGTGACTACCCTAATGGGAATAGGGTACCCTAAGATCTTCCTGGTGAGCTTTACCAGGTCTTTAAGCATATTGTACCAAGGGTTATGGCTTATGGTCATGGGGTACATGCTTTGGACACCGGAACT
The DNA here is from genome assembly GCF_006381635.1 of Hibiscus syriacus. Taxonomy (NCBI): domain Eukaryota; kingdom Viridiplantae; phylum Streptophyta; class Magnoliopsida; order Malvales; family Malvaceae; genus Hibiscus; species Hibiscus syriacus. The sequence goes on from NW_024063176.1 coordinate 1,681,430, forward strand.
GATCCCGAAAGGCTGTTTCATCCACCTCGAAGAGGGTCATCAAGTGGTTCGATGCTCAAGCGACGAGGCACTTCATCGAGCTAAATCGTTGGTGAACATCGGATTCAGTTGGGCTCTTATCTGTGTCACCATTTTCGCTGTGAGTTTCTACTTGGTTTCGGTCAAGTTCTATGGGGAAAAAGTTGAGTATTCCACATTGGAACAACGTGAAGATGAGAAATTTGAGCTTGGAGATGATGATTTTGAAGATGTTGAATCACAAAAGGGTCAAAGCAAACTACATGGTGAGCCTAAAAGCTTCATTCATATGGGAAAAGGGTATGCAATTATGGACATTGAAAGGTAGATTACATGTGTCAAGAAGGTGAATATGTGTACAAAGTTTTAGTTTTTTTAGGTAGAATTATATCCCACTTTGGTCTTAATTAAGCTTTGCAAATAATTTGGGGGCTTAATGAAACAGCAAGAAAATGTCTTGTTTGGACTAATAGGGGAGAGTTTGGTGCGAAATATTGTTTGGTTTGAATTCATGGGATTTGGCGTTTGAGGTGTTTTCATCTTGGTTTGTATGTATACACAAAGTTGTTTAATAAAGTTTAAAATTTATATACAAATGTACATATATTTATTAATAATATAATATTTTTTATTGGTAAATATAAATAAATTTTACTGTGGGAACTATCAGTAAATAAACAACTAACATAAAGAAATTCGGATTTCAAGTGGGCATATGGAAAAACTTACATCTACCACTACCACCAACATGGACGGACACAAGATTTATCTAAGAAGGGACGAACTTATAAAATTTTAAATATGGGAGAACTTACAAAATTTTAGGGGCGAAAACATATTTTCAATAGAAAATATATAAGAATTTGAAAATTTTAGGAGGGCGATCGCCCCCTCTAAGTCCATCCCTGGCCACCAACCAATCGTTTTGGTGCGATGACACATTAGATCTCTAAAATAAGATTAGAAATTAAATCTTAAAGTTATGAATAGAGTAAATTATGTTAAGAGGATCACCTTCATATAGAGTTATACAATATTTAATCTAAATTAGTTGATTAATAAATTAGATAGCGATAATTAAAAAAATTATATATAATAACTTGAAAAGCAACAAATTTAGAGTTAATTTTTTTTCTTATTAGATGATATCATGGTAGTAGCTTTCTGTTTTTTTTTAAATGATGAGATTTAAACTATTTTAATATTTTAAATTATTAAAAGTGCATTTTAATAAATAATAAAGAAGTAGCTTTCTATGTGGATCCTTGCACAAGCAAGAAATTACCAACCCCACCATGTATTTTTTAATTAATTTTGTTTTCTTCCATAAAATGATTTTGATTCTGCCACAGCCCTTTCAACTCAAATGTTAGAGACCTTTCTAAATTATCTATAATATGTTTCGAAAATTGATTTTTTTTGGATGGCACACATCACTACCTCGTTCCACAATTATATTAATAAAATTAAAAAATATTAATATATATACATATATATTTAAAATATTATTAGAATCCATCATTTTAATGTACAATCAGACTTATAATAAGATAAAGACTATATAATAAGGTTATATATAGGGATGCGAATGAATTGGGTCGGGTCGGTTTTTTGTTACCCTAATTACGATTTTAGATTAGAAAGTTTTCACCCGACTCCTACTTAATTCGATATTTGATGATATTTTATTTGATATGAACCTAACTCAAATTTTGGGAGTAAAATCTGGATGTGGCATAATAAATTTGTTTTCCCTCGGCATATTTCTTAGTTTGTTAAATCCTTCTTTCAAAAAAAAAAAAGCTTAAAATATATTTATTTAAATGTGTTACAAATGATATATCGTTGTCTGATTTATTTATTAAATTTTAGAGGGAAATAAAAACATATTATGTATACAAAATACACAGAAAAAATATAAAGTATGTAAGAAATCAAAAATTTTAAGATGGACGACTACATCTACTCACTGCCTAAGTCCATCCCTGAATATTTATGAACGACTATTGATTAATCAAGGGACGTACACCTTAATTGATTAAATCCGACTGACTTAACAACAATTAGTTAAGTTAGAATGCTTTAGCCTTTTTATTCTCGGAGATGTATAAGATTAGCAGTGAGAATGGTTTGATTGAATTTTTTGAATTGTTTAATTTGGTTCGATTTTTAATTTTCTTTAGTCTATTTGGATTTTATTATTTTTATTTTATTTTGATAAAATGACTTTATTTTATAGTTTTTGATATTATTTTAAAGTTTTTTTATAAATAATATAAAAATCAAGTAAATAGAAATAATTAATTATTACATAATAATTTAAATCATTTTTATTATTTAAATTATAATATACTTGTTTTTCATATTATAAAAATAAAATTCGATTCGGCGAGCATTTGCTAACATTTGTAGGTTTGTTTCTGCTTCCAGACGAGAAGGCAGCTGACCACAAAAGATGGTTTGGTCACAGCAAATGGCCGCAACATGGTACACTTTAAAAAATGCGACTTCATGGTGCCTTCCAAGTCACTAAGATGGTGACTACTTTAAGCAAATTGCATTTTATTTTTTATATTTATTGTAAATAATCTCTTTGGTGATTTAAATCCCAAATTGTATCCCTAATAAATTTGTTAATTTTGATTTAAACTCAATCCGATTCAATCGAATCTAAACTCAAACTCAAATTGCCAAGATTCAATTGAATCTAATCTCAAACTCAAAATGCCAACAATCTAAACCCTAACTCAAACTCGTAACTTAAATTGACCTGAACAAAAATCGACACATAACATAATGATCTAAAGTCGAAATGACCAAAACAGATGCACATTAATAGATTAGAACCCGAAATGATCGAAACCCAAGACAACCTAACTCGAAAAAACTAGAACCTTAAACCGGAATAACCCAAACCCAAAATAACCAAAAGGATTTGAAACTCAAAACCTCAAGCCATCCAATTATTTAATATTTCATTTCTCACAATGACCATTCTACTTGGATTTTCAAATGCTCTTTCGGAATCTTAAAAGTGGTCCAAGCAGTGAGTTTTAGCAAAGGAATGAGTAAAAGCTGAGTCAATAGATGCATGCAAAACCAGAAAATTAAATAGAATAATTATTTTCTATTATGCTTTTTTTTTTTTTGGATATCTAACATCTTCAGACAGAGAGTCTAAATCTTTGACATTTGATCTACTGATTATGGCTGTCAAAAACAAATTAATCAAAACGACTTACTACTTTACTCCACTGAACCCATCAAATCTTCATACTCGATCACTTTCCTGTTTTCTTGCATTTGCTTTACCGCCTCTCTGGTGTTGAGATGCCCCAGGAACAGATGTGGGAGAGAATGGATCATAAACTTGTTGTCCGGCAGGACAGCTCGATGTAGGTCTGGTGGACTGTGGGAAAATACCGCCGGAAATTGGGGTTAGGAGGTGCGAAATTTCCAGGCCTAGGTGGAAGAGCTGGGTAGTGTTGCTGATGCAGCGAAGAATGCCCTGGCCTGGGAGGAAAGGGACCGACCATATTGGGCGTTTGAGGAGATGGAACAAAGTTTCTCAATCCCATTTGTGGAACTGGAGGAGCATTCGGAATGGGACCGCCACCTGGAATGCTGAAGGTCTGGGTGGAGCAGACGTGGCAGTTTGCTGAGCATTGGGCAGTGAAGAAGAGGTGTGAGCTTGCGGCAAACCCATCTGGTTGCCACTATGTGGCCTAGGAAACAGTTGCATTGCTGGCTGGGGAGTACAATTGGGCACACGAAACTGGAAAAGTGGTGCTTGTTGTTGAACCACTGATTTGGGGGCTAGACCATGTGGATTTGCAGCCTGATCGCCTGGTCTTGGAACCATTTGATAGGTCGGTCCGTGTGTATGGTGAGGTTGAAAAGTGAAATCCCCAGAACTTGAATGTAGTGATCTTGCAGAAACTGCTGCAGGTTGATTATGGGAGCAAAATTTGGTATGTTTCCAGAAGAGAACCAGAAGGTCCTCTTGGCAGAGATGGTGACAATGATGTGGGTGGCGCTTGTAAAATAATTGGTCTCGATAACATTGCTGGATTTAGAGATGGATTCAGTGGTGGTGCCATGGAAATGGCAGGTAAAGACGATTGCATTGGTGGTGGCACAGACATAGGTACTGACACAGCTGTTGGACGTAAAACATATGATAATGCAGAGGAAGACCCTAGTGGAGGACCAGGAGGAAAAGACGAGGCGGCTGGTTAACATGCATACTGGTTAATCGAGGACCAGACTGCCCTGGTGAAAAAGTTAATAACATGTTCGGAGGGGCAGAAGAACCTGACGCAACAACTGGTCTTGGAACTACAGGATTCGATACCTGGGAAATAAGTGCAGGTGAAGCAACGTGCCCTACATTTCCTGCAGGGATCAATGGTCTTGTGCGAGGGAGTGGGCCCAGAGCTTGGGGCTGGCTTCCTGTAAGTGGCAGTTAAGATAAATTGCCAGGTTGCGTAGATGGAAGATTTGGATTTGGAACAAGAAAATTTTGACCAATATGACCCAAAGGATGCATTGCGGGAACATGTGGCTGTGAATATACTTGTCTTGGTTTTGGAAGCTGTGGACTGGATGAAACAAGGGATGAGTCTTGAATAATGGTGTTGTATCCAGCTGCAGAAGCTGGTCGTGGCCCAAAGAGTGAAGACAGGTTTGAAGGTGAGGACTTTGCAGGTACAGGACTGTTGAGAATAGGTGCCGAAAAATTCGGAGGCATAGGGCTGATAGGGAACCATGAATTGTGGTATTGAAACTGACCTCGTGAAGATGCTATGTAAGTTGCGGAACTTGTTGATTTAAAGCATAATCAGTTGCACACGATACAGCTGTGTCGGGCATTTGACTAAGAGCGTTCACATCATTCCCAGATATTGCAGGCACCGAACCAGTGCCTAAATTTACCAGCAGAAAAGGTGCAAATAGTTATTTTCATAAAGTAGTAGCAATAAATATCATTCCGTAATCTCCTTTTTCTCGGTGAGTTTTCTTGATGTTCAAAGTGATGAACTCACTGATATTAAACTAACTAGCAACTCAAGCAGTAGAAAAGTTATTTTCATAAAGCAGTAGCAATAAATATCATTCCGTAATCTCCTTTTTCTCGGAGAGTTTTCTTGATGTTCAAAGTGATGAACTCACTGATATTGAACTAACTAGCAACTCAATCAGTGCCACTGCTCCATCAACTTTCTCAAAGGTGTCGGCTGATAGATGAGAACATACAACTCTTCATAAGCATCCTGGGTTTCATTACCATCAGGAATAGTAATTTCAACCTGATGACGAAACACTAGCTACAAGTTAACAATGCTTAATTTAAGCATTCATGAAGCATATATTTAAGGTAGATCTTTCTTAAGTGAGAAATAGAAAAGGCTTCAGCAATAACTTAGATGGTGCTATATTCTCCCGGCCTAAAGAATTACCTTCTCCCCAGTATTTGCTTTAATGCCGTAAACTTGTAATGTTGCTCCAGTTTCCTGGTTTGTAGATGAATGGTAAATTATAAATTTTCACTCAAGAAGAGCATATCAATATATGTACACACGTACATAATATAATATGAATGACTGTATATATGTCCAAGCACACGCGCGCACACGTAAAGAGCAGATCTTCGATAGGTCTCAACGGCCTTCATGGTTTATCAGCATCAATTGAACAAAATAGCAGAAACCAAATACTTACCTTTTCTAGTCGCTTCTTAGTATCACTTCCGCGACCAAAGATTAGAGAAACAAAATTGCATTCAGGATATTCTTTCACCTGCAATACTAATATAGTACAATAATATTCAAGTGTTGCATGCACATAGCCAGAGGATGGAAGAAACTTATTAATATTAGAGAGAGAATAGCATTGCTATGAAAATTGGAACAAAATCGAAGGCTCCCATAACAACCCATTTTATCAATTAACCAGGTTTTTTTTCTTCTTTTTTTTTTCTTTCATTTTGGAACAATTGACACAAAAAACACCATGACTTCTCTGGTGATAACAACATGCCATGAGCATAGCAGGGTTCTTAATAAACATATCAACCACTCCATTTTGGTACTACCGCTGGGTTATTTAGATTGAAAGTGTCCCACGATGCAACTTTTCCAAAAAGAAAGAACAAATACAAGGCAAGCGCAATGATGGTCAAAGTCAAAACTTTCACTTTGGGTGGATGATGAGATAAAAACAATTCATATATTTAGATCAAAGGGGATGCATGTATAGAATCAAAATGCAGAAAAATTAAATGTGAACCTTATTATGCACAATGAATGCTGCTTACTATGAAAAATTCATATGCGTCGAACTCAACAGAATTTCATAGAACTTTGAACAGAAAGATTGTCATTAATTACTTAAATGTGGAACTTCTTTCAGAAGTAGAATAAAAAATGCAGGAAAAGGATAACATAAGAAAATTTGATGCAATAATATGTCAGTATTAAAATGGGCTTACAGGAATGGAACAGTTGCCTCCTTCAATAAGGTTTATAATCTGCTGGTGCTTTGCAACTTGGATTCAATTTTAGTATTTCACCTAGAAGTAAAAAAATGAAAAAAAATAAATTGGAGAAAGAAAATTTCCTTATCTAGCAAAAGTTGTCGGAGTTACCAATGGCTTCCCGTCTTTCAATCTCCAAAAGTTCTAATTTCTACATTCACAATTCTATGTTAGTTGCAAATATAAATCCCCAATAAATCAATCCAACAAAAAGGAATTAACAGAGCACGCAATATTGTCTGTCTACCTCACTTTCAAGTTGAATATCAGAAGTGCTTTTAACCATATTCTTAGTAGCTAGTGGCGAGTCTTACGTATCCCCAACATCCAGAGTTCCAGACTTCAGCTGTTGGATAATCTGATACACTCGAGTCTGCTCAAAATTTGGACCACCATAGAGGAAGTAATATTGCTTAATGGAACCAGGAATGTTAAGTCTCCATGCTAGGGATTGCAAAGTGGACACTGGAATTTTATCACCCAATGAGGGGCAAGGTAAATTTTCAATTTCCATCAGATAAGCAATAAATATTCCTCCCACAATCCAGGGCTACAAATGCCTCCAACTCACTACTCAAGATAGTTTAAACATGTTGAAAGAACTTCTAATATTTGTCACAAAATTTCAATATGCACTTGCAAAATGACTCCGATATGCACTTCCAAGGGATCGACCAAATACCTGATAGGCTAAGGCTCTACCCCTTCTGACAGCAGCATCCTGTGTCAGATCAGGGCTCCATTTTGTATCCATAATATCTTCATTGGCAGCAGTATTTCCTCCAAAAATTTTTATACCTCCTCGGAAGATAGGAACCAATGAACCCGACAATTTATTTTTAGGTATTACAAAGCCAGTCTTTGCAGCAAACCTTGAGAACTTTGGGCCTGTAGTTGATGCTGTGGATGAAGTAGTTGCAGACATGTTGGTAACGTGAAGTCCAGCAGCAGGTGTCCGGTCAATCTTTGTACTCATCCTGTACACTCAACAACTTCCTATGGCCCCTGACATATGTGTATAGCATATAAAATTAGCAAAAGTAGAGGAGGAATCCACTGATACAGTCAGTTGTCAACGGTAAAAAGGGGGCAAAAGAACTTCCAAGTGCAACTACATATGATAGAAAGGAAGAAGATAAAGAATATGTGCAGCAATAAATTCTTCATTTAGTCTTAATGTAAAATCTTACAGTATGATTCAATAACAACAGGACTCCAAACCAAAGTAGAGGCACTACTTAAGACTAAAAAGTCAGCATTTAATGTGTGTTTTCTCTTAAATGGGTTGACTGTTAGACCTTAATCCGGGCAAAAGAGAGCTAATGCATGACAATTTGTAATATGAAAAGCTAAAACCTTCTACAAGAAAGGAGCCTATCTACATTACGGTATAATTGCCATAGATAAAGACAACTGCACCCATCATATAGTTTCAAATGCTAAAAATACCATGTTCACTATCATTCAATCAAAAAGGAAGTAGTCAAACTCGTTATCTCACGAGGAGCAGTTTTTTTCTTCTTTTCTTTCAAATGGGAAGGGTAAAGAAGAACGGAGCTAGCTCTCCATGCAGGATACAATCAGCTACTATTGTCGCAAGTTCTTGAAAAAAGGAAAAAATTCAATCATACACAATCTCCATTCCTACAAAAAAAAAAAAAAACAGAACCTAGTAGTCCAAGCAACTGGGTTTTCTTCGTAACTCGATCTATTTAAAGGGAGTCCAAATTGATTCAAACCAACAACCAATAGCAAGCACTGTAAAATCAAAGCAAATTAACTGATAAAAGCCTTCTGCAAATATCTAATTTAAAGACCAAAACAAAATCAATGGTAGGGGAAAAAAAGCACCACGAACATAATCATTTAAAAGCAGGAAAAAAATAACAAATAAATAACATGAGAATAAGCGTACTAAATTTACATATTAATCATAATTCCTCAATATATCTGTATAACTTTCTTTACACAAAAATTCAAAGAATTGCAATAGCTTTAAAATATGAAATTCATACAAACTAGTGAGTTCTATGGTGACAAATTTCCCCAACATTCAATGAAAAAGGACCAGGGGATAAGAAATAAGAATCGAAAACGTAGTACTGGAACTTAACAGTGTAAAATTCGATGAAGCAAAATGGTATCAGGATTACCTAGGGTTTAACCGCAGAGGAGCCGGGCTTGAACCGATGGGTTTTCAAGTTGAACTGAGCGCAGCGACAGAAGCAAGGTGTCGAGAAGGGAAATGAAACGAAAAACGTTTTGAATTTTGATTACCCAGTGATGTGTGATCAGCCAAGGCGGTCGGTTATGGCCGATGATCAGAGAAAATGGACTACAAAAATGGCCCATCCGAATTAAATCCAATTTCGAAGGAAAATCTTACTAAAGCTAAAAGTGTTTCGGTTGGTGGTCAGGGAGGGTTCTCGGGTTCTCCTCTTCCTCAATGATCATAAGCTTTTGGAACATTAGAGCACTTAACAGCCCTCTAAAGCAGAATAAAGTAATTCTTAGAGCTATCCAAAACAAGATTGATATTCTTTGCCTCCTTGAAACAAGAGTCAAATCTCTACCAATGGCAGGATATGGGTGGTGTGGAGGAAGGATTTAAATTTTACTATAATTCATGTTGCCGACCAAAATATAACTATTAAAGGTTCTTATCTTGGATTTCCAGTCTTCATATCGGCTATCTATGGAAGTAACGTGGGATTGCTAGAAGACAATTATGGCAACAGATTAAAAAGTTGTGTTTTGGTTAATCAAGATTCCTGGATTCTAGGTGGTGACTTCAATATTTTTCTACATGCTCATGAAAGTTCAGATTATGATGTGTTTGGCAATTATTTAACCATGGATATGAAAGAGTTTCAAGATTTCAACAGTGCATGGAATTTACCGATCACTCTTACTTGGGGCCAACTTTTACATGGAGTAACAAACAGAAAGAATTTTTTATGGCAAGGAAGCTTGATAGAGTCCTGATTAATTCTGCCTGGTTTACTGCTTTTAATAATTCCTTTGTAGAATTTCTTGTCTCAGGAGTTTTTGATCATTGTATAACCATTACTTGGCTTTCTAAAGTTGCTCCTGCAAATAGGCCTAAACCATTTAAGTTCTTCAACTGCTGGACTACACATCATGGATTCTTGGAAATGGTTCGGCAATCTTGGATTCAAAATGTTTCTGGAGACCCTTTAAGGATTTTGTTCTCCAAATTAAAACGACTCAAAGATAGTCTTAAGCGTTTTAACAAGGATAACTTTAGCAGCATCTCGGATCGGGTAAAAGCAAAAAGAATTGAGTTAGAGCAACAACAAATTCTCTCTCTAAAAGGAGAAGATACTATTGAAAAGGAACTTGCTATTCAAGATGAGTTGAAGCTTTTGGAAGAAGCGGAAAGTTTATTCTTTAAGCAAAAGGCTAAAATCCAGTGGATAAAAAATGGGGGACAAAAATACTAAATTTTCCCACTCCATGGTGGCCTTAAAAAACAAGAGGGATACAATTAGAGTTCTTATGGACAATAGAGGAAATAGACTTGATTCCTTTGACTCTATGGCTAAATAAGTCGTTGATTTCTATTATCTTATTGGAACTGTCGACCCCTCGGTTAAAGCTATTGACCCAAGCTTCATCAAAACTATTCTTAACTTCAATCTGTCCTATAAAGCTTCTTCTTGCCTTGTTAAAGAGCTTACTGCAGAAAATTAAAGATGCCATCTTCGACCAAGGAAATGATAAAGCACCCGGTCCGGACGAATATTCCCCTCTTTTCTTCAAGAAAGTCTGGAATATTGTCGGTAAGGATGTCATTGATGCGGTTAAGCACTTCTTTTAGATTGCATCTTTAATTCCAGCTTTTAATTCTACTGTTGTTGCTCTAGCTCCTAAAATTCCAAATCCAAGTTCTGTTAAAGACTTTCGGCCCATTTCTTGCTGTTAAGTTATTTACAAATCCATTACCAAAATTCTTGTAAAAAGATTGACTGAGGTTCTTCCTGATATCATTTCTTTAAACCAAACAGCTTTCATCAGAGGTATAAACATTGTGGATAATACTTTGCTTGCCCAAGAGATTGTTAAAGGTTATAGTAGGAACTCCATTTCGCCTAGGTGCACTCTGAAAATTGATCTTCATAAAGCATTTGACTCAATTCATTGGGATTTTATTTCAGCTATTCTTAATGCTTTAATCTTCCTCAAAAATTCATCGATTGGACTAAAGCATGTTTTACTCAAGCAAGGTATTCCATATCTTTCAATGGCACTTTGATCAGTTATTTTAAATGAGCTCGTGGTCTTAGGCAGGGGGATTCTCTTTCCCCTTATCTCTTTGTCCTTGCTATTAATGTCTTGTCCAGATTACTCAATCTGGCTGCTAGTAAGGGTATATTTGGTTATCATCCTAAATGTAGGAAGATAGGGATCACTCATTTATCCTTTGCAGATGACCTCTTGATTTTCTACAAAGGTAATCCGATTCTGTTGTGGTGTTCTAAGTGTCTTGGACAATTTCAAGGATATCTCGGGACTCAAGATCAATTCTTCTAAATGTGAGATATTTCATCCTGGAATTTCTTCATGTCAATTGATGCCATCAAACATATAACTTGCTTCAAAATTGGACGTCTTCCTGTCAGATATCTCGGAATTCCTCTGGTCACCCGCAAGTTAAATGAAAAAGATTGTGAAGCACTTATTGTTAAAATTAAACAAAGACTCCATCATTGGTCTGCTAGGAACCTCAGTTATGCTGGTAGATTCGAGTTGATTAAATCTGTTTTTTCAGTATCAGCAACTATTGGTGCAGACAGCTTATTTTGCCTGTTTCGATACTTAAAAAAGTGGAGCAGCTTTGTATAAGATTTTTTGGAAGGGCTCGGACAAACCGGCTACTGGAGCTAGAGTAAGCTGGGATAAAATCAGCTTCCCTAAATCGGAAGGTGGTCTCGGATTGAAGAACCTAAAAACTGGAATAGAACTTGTATTGTGAATCTCATAAAAAATGTTGGCTGGTGAAGGTTCTCTATGGGTGGCCTGGGTTAGTAGATGTGTCATTAAAGAGCAAAATTTTGGCAGTTTAAACATGGCCCCAACGTCAGCTGGAGTACCAGAAGAATATTTAAACTGAGATCAGAAGCTATGTCTCTCAATTATGTTATGTGCACGGTGAAGGAAATTTATGAAGAGATTAGAACAAAAGGGTAGAAAGTACATTGGCATAGACTTATTTGGTTCCCACTGCATATCCCGAAGCATAGTTTATCGTTTGGATGGCTCTTCAAAATAGATTGCCTACTCGAGACAGTATGCAAACATGCGTTAATTGCATAAACTCTCAAGAGTCTAGAAATCATTTATTTTCTGAGTGTTCTATGGTTGTCTGCTTATGGAATTCTGTTTTGAATCAGTGTGGTTTAAATTCTTTAAATCTGTCATGGGATATTATAGTTAACAGAGCAAGCTCACTATGGAAAGGAAAATCTCTTTTAACCTTTTTTAAAGATTACGTGGTCTGCTTTCATTTATTTCTTATGGCAGGAAAGAAATCATAGAATTTTCCAAGCTCGATCTAGATCAGTTGAACAATTGTTTACTGAAATTTCAGATGCTGTTCGATTCTACCTTAAGGGGAAAAGCTTCAATTGGCTTGATAGTACTAACCTTTTTCTTTGTAACACTTGGGGCTTATAGTTTTTACCAATCATTGATTTTGTCTAGGTTGTGCCTGATTTGTATAGGTTGTGCAGATTTTTGTTTGGTTGATTGGTTTGTAGCATAACTTTATTATTTGGGTAATAATATCTTAATTATCCAAAAAAAAAAAGAATATCATACTTTTCAATCCAATGCTTCATTCTATATGAAATCCAGTTTGAATTCTAGAGTTAAAACCTAGAGTGGTAATTCTACTTACATTTAGCGGGTTTTGATCCGATCATCATATAAGATTTATTTTAAAAATTTATTTTTATATTAGATTAGATCGAGTTCTATAAAGGATAAGATTAAATCTTATTCGAATTTAAAATGATTTTTTTACTCAATTCAAGATAATATTATAATTTTATAAAATGAGGTTTATAGGTGGATTACGATCATATTTAATCTAAAGCAGTTTATTCTACGTAATTAAATTGAATTTAGCCGACAATGGCACTAGGAGTGTTTATCGAACAAGTAAATCGCAAGTTGGATAGTGCTCAATTTGTATTTGTTAAAAAATTTTGTTACTAGTTGAATTTATCATAATATTTACCTTGTTTTTTTAATTATAGGTAAATTTACTATATTATATAGAATTTTAATATAAACATATATTAACAAATTTAACCGAAAAAATTCAAAAGAGTATACGAGAAATTTCAAAGTCTAAACTCTAAGCAATGTCCATAAATACAATATATCAATAAATTAATAGTTTTTTTTTTTTAATGATAAAAGAAACCAGCCTAACTAATGTTTAAAGTTTAAATACAGGGGGTCCAAGAACATCCCTTTTCAACAAAGGAAGCACAACAATAGGCGTAGCATTAAGGATAGCAGTGGCAATCTGAGAATGATCAGCAAGTTTAGCAAGCATATCAGCCGGTTGTTAGCTTCACGCGACACCTATTTGAAGCTTATCGACCAAACCTTCCTCGTCATATTATCAATAGAACGAATCAGGGGAATCGAGCTCAGAGATGCCAAAGGTGCTTGAGTGAGCTTCAGACCCTCCGTACTATCAAATTGAATCTGTAAACTGGTAATATCATTTTCTTATTATCTATTAACAAATTAATAATTATTATTTAGACTTTTTTTTCTAAATGAAATATTTTTAAGGTAACTATTAAAAAATTAAAAATTAACAAAATAGTTCACGAACTTATCGAGTCAAGTTAAACCTTACTCGACTCAAATCGTTAATATGAGTTGAGCTCGAGATCGAATTAACCAGAGTCGAGCATGATCGAATTTTAACTAAATTGAATTCAAGTAGCTCATGAGCTGTTCAACTCATTAAGCACCCCTAGGCGGCACCAATCTTATATAGGTTCGATCAACGGTGATTATTATTTTTCTTGTTCTTTTTCATACTATTTTTTTGTTTTTATTTCTCGAGTTTTTCAATTTTAAATAAGAATTTATGTTGTGTACACGCTTTTCTATGTTATTGTGGCACATTCCTTATACCTTTTGATACGCTTTTCGCATACATATGCGTCATGTTGGTGCTCGCACAAATATCATCATGACATTTCTTTCTGATTGATTTGTCGGTGGTCACGTATTGTCAGATTCTCTTTTCTTATAAAAAGGTTATTTGCTGATATAATCATATAATTGTGTAGCGCATCATGTCAAATTGTTGGTTTGCTCATAACTCATTTATCACTCCGTAAAGTATCTTGTTTGGCAGAGACAAGCCAAACAAGGAGTATTACGAATGTTTATTTTTTTTTAATGTTGAACGCCAATTGATAGGGAAGCGTAACGGATGATGATGATTGATAGATAATTGTCCTACGAACCCTCCTAATCGCAATTGACTAGGCAAACTCGATAATCGGCTCTAATCAACCCTCCTAATCGCAATGAAAAGCAAATCGGAGTGTTTGATATCTCACAAAGAACTTGAAAGAACTTAATGAAAAGAAGTTTCGAAGGCACAAGACAATCAACACTTGTAAAAACGAACTCTCGTTGTATTATTAATAAAAAAATTTGTTTTTTCAAAGTTGAATGAAGCCTCTTTTATATAGGGTGAGCAGTTCTTGTTGTAACATGACTAATGAATAAAAATAATGTTTTGATTCTATCATAATTCCTAATAAGATAATAATAAACTAAAAATAATGTTTTAACTCAATCTTAATTCCTAATAAAATAATAAATCTAATACTAAAAGATAATGTATCATCCTATATTAAATTATATTACAAATAATCAATAAAAATATTGAAAAATCATAATATTTATAAATTCCCGTATAAGAATTTTTGCATGTGTTGTCTTTAGTAAAATAGACGTATATTGAGTTTCCGATATCGAATTGATATGATTCAAAAATCGTTGGAAAGCTAAGTGACAACCAGTCATATCTATAGAAATGTTAATCGAATAAGATCAGGATCCCAATCGAAAGCAGTCGCAAGTATTTATTCTGCTATTCTTCTTTTCCAAGTTTTGTTTGTGTGGATCAATTGGAAGTGTTAGTCTATCTTCCTTTGATATAAGCTTTGTGATGCATGTATCATACTCTCTCTCTCTCTTCAAAAGGATTCAACCTCGAATTCGATAGATGTGCTTTGAATCTTCGGGACTTTGTTCTTCTAATAGGTTCGAGTAGAACCATTAGTCCAAAGACGAAGGCTTTGTCATTATGAGATTTGATGCATGTATCATTCCCCCTCTCCTCAAAAAGATTCATCCATGAATCTTTGGATTCTTGTACATCATGATTCTTTATTGATATTGCACCATGATTAGGGCTTTCAAGTGATAATTTGTCAGGAGAGTCACCTAACACTTCTCGAAAATTCTGTAAAAGAGACGAAAATACTTGGTAATGATAAAAATCGAAACAATTGATTCTCTAAAGCGAACAAAGATGCAAGGATGTTGAAGAAGGTTCTCTCTCAATTCTTTGTGGTCACACATAGATTTTAAGTCACTCTTTCTTCTCATAATTAGGTTCACTCACCACTCGTGGATTATAATTTTTTGGTTTTTATGACTAGTGACCTCTTTTGTCTTGTCTCTTTTTCAACCTTTTTTTTTTCTTTCTTTTCTTTTTACATTAAGTTTTGTGGAGCTTTTGCTGGTTGAATAGATATTGTTATTTTCTTGTTGTCGTCTTTGGAGTAGATCATCGAGTTGTTTTGTGCATCCATTTGTTTTCGTTGAATGGACTTAAGCACGTTTATTTGTCGATTAACAGCAACCATGAGGTCTTCAAATGCCTCAGTAACTTCGTTGTCGTTTACCATCTTGAAAACGAAATCTTAGCAAACTAGTTCCGTTGGGGTACGTTGGCGGTTTTGTATGCAAGAACAAACAAGATTGTTTGATTTTTTAAGAAATCGACCCAAATTTGATACCTAATAGAAGGTTTGTTTTTTCGCATATTTTAAATTTAATATTTTATTTTATATACGAGTTTTTTGTGTGACTATTCTTATTTTTACCTTTATGTTTTGGTATTATAATTTTGATTTATTTTATTATTTTTTATTAATAAAATTCAACTATCATTGTTAAAAAAATTAATTTGAAATTAAAATAGTTTTTAAAGATCTGTCGAGAAATAAATAAATAAGTATATGCTCAATTGCTAATCCTTTTAGAAGTGTTGGAAACAAACATCTCCGTCTCTTAAACAAAGAGCATTGGGCTCGCCACCTACGCTTCATCCCACCCCCCCCCCCCCACACTCCCTCTCCTTTACCTTTCCTTTTTCTCCCAGAAAACTAGAAATCTCTTGAAAAAAATTATAATATTTAGGGGGAAATTTCGGAATCTAGGGTTACAATAAAAGAAAGATGGGTCTTCGGTGGATTCTAATTCGCATGGAACCTTGACGAGCAGATTGCGCAGCTGATGCAGTGCAAGCCCTTATCGGAGCAAGAGGTATTGCTTGTTCTTTTTTCACTTTCTTAATTAGTTGAGAACGGATCGTTTGAAATTTATTGTTTCACGGCTTGATCCGGGCTTTTTTTGGCTGCGGATCCATTCTTCTGTAGTATTTTCTGGATATTGGATCAGATCTATTTTATTTTCTGGATAGTGGATCTTTGTGGATTCGTTTTTTTATTTCCTAAACTGGTCCATTTTGTTTGTCCGTATTCTTGGTTGGTTTTCATTTCCGGAATTGGAGGTTTAGTATTAGCCATAGCAAATTGATTTTTTCTTCTTGCTTGCTTTCATCTTCCTAGATTAAAGTATTGTCATTGGATGTGTAGTAGTAATAGTAGTAGCCGTTGAAAATTAGCTAAAGAAACTTGTTTTCAGACTTGGACTTGATTGCCATTGACAAATTGAAGTTCGTGGTTATCAGCTGTCTCTTTTGATATATTTGGTTACCCCTGCACAAAAAGGCCTTGGTTATCTACCAAAAGTAGCCATATTGGCACAATTTGGGTGGGTTTGTCTTTATTAAAAAGTCAAGGTGCAATAATTTGAATTGTTATAAATTTATTTCTTGCTTTTAACTTGCATCTTATTTGGATGCCTTTCTTGGCAGCTAAGAAGCCTGTTTAGGGCCAAAGCAGTGTATAAATCTAGCAAAAACAAACCTTTATTGACTCACATGCCTATTGTGCCTATGCATACACCTTGAAAGGCTGCTATTTTTTTGTTTCTTCTTCAATCTTTATCTTTATGTCGGAACTCAGGTGCATTTCAATCAAGACAAGAAGAAAAGTGATGTCTTTTCTACCTGTTGTGATGGAATTGTGTGGAACTTCGTAGTAGAGCGTAATAATATTATCAATGCTTGATCTTCTAGATATATTTGGCAATGAAGTGGAGTTGACATTTCAAACTATGCTAAGAGAATTGTTGCTTACTAGAACACATTGTGCTCACCTCTCCTTTTAAATGATAATGAATTTTCTTTGAAGTTATTGTTACCTGATGTTATTCTGGATGTCTTTATGAATTAGGTTAGGGTGTTATGCGATAAGGCTAAGGAGATACTGATGGATGAAAGCAATGTTCAGGTGCCTTAGCATCCATTACCTCTGTCAACACTCACTTTTATTCTATTAGTTCTATTTCAAGATAGTGTTTCTTTAATGGTGATGTGTGCCTTTTGCCTTGTTATTTTCAGCATGCATTTCTGAGTTTATGCACATAATTCCATTTTGTTTTCATGTTTGAGTTTCCTAATACATTTTTCCTCAATTATATGGTTAGAAATTAGTTGGGTTAGTACAGATTTATGTTGTCTATTTTCTTATTCTGATAAAGTTTTGTTTCTACTGATGGTAAGATTGTCTGTTTTCTTTTACTGAAATCAGAAATGCATGGTCTCTTATTTTTTTCTTCTTTCTGATATGATGACGTATAAGGTACACAAGAGTAGTTTGTGCTATGGTTGATAAACTGATTATGACTTGAATGTTCTGTGTTTGGTGCAAGACAGCCTGTTAAAAGTCCTGTTACAATTTGTGGTGATATTCATGGGCAGTTTCATGATCTTGCAGAGCTTTTTCGAATTGGAGGGAAGGTAATTTTCTGGTTCAGATTGTGATATGTGTTTCAAATGTGATGCTAACTGTGCCGAACTAATTGCAATGCATGTTGTATTTTGTTCTGTCTGGTCTGCAACAGACATTCATAGAACACAATCACGAGTATCATGCACATCCAATTATAATTATGTGCAATAGATTTCCATACTTTGTGGGATGGGGTTAAATGGACTGGCACTATGTTTCAGAGATTTTTTATTTTTAACATTTAGTTTTTGCTGCAATTTTTTTATCAGTGTCCAGATACAAATTACTTGTTCATGGAGATTATGTTGATCGTGGTTACTATTCAGTTGAAACTGTGACAGTAAGTATGAGCTTCTATCTTCGATTTCCAGCTTTTAGATGGTTACTATTCAGTTGAAACTGTAATAGTTCTATATATGAACCTTTTCTAATTAATTAAGTCAGTTACGTTTTGTTGTGGTTGCAACTCATGATTTAATTGTGATTGGCTTTTGTTCAGCTTTTGGTAGCACTCAAAGTGCGTTACCCCCAACGGATAACTATCTTGAGGGGAAATCATGAGAGCCGTCAGGTATGCTTTGTTTCTAAATGATAGTACATGATGTATGTTTCAGTCTATAATTGCTTGTGAGAGCTTATTAAGCAGGAACAAGTTGTCAGTGTTCTTTTATTAGCTGTTTGTGTAGGGAAAAAATGAATTGTCGTCATCATCCATTCTTCTTTGAAACTTATTTATCCAGTTGAGATATATATATAATTTAAACTGATAGTTGTTTTCTGTTTAAAATGCAGATTACTCAAGTATATGGGTTTATGATGAATGCCTGAGGAAGTGAGTATCTTAGAATCTTTATAGGCTTATTTTTTGCCAATGCTGATATAAATTAATTTTGAAAGTTTAGATTAAGGTTGGATTTTCCTTATGTCGACTGCAAACCATTCCTGTGATCTTTCATCCCTGTTATATCTTTTCATCAATAATACAGGTGTTCTGAATGTCATATTTTGTTGTTTGTTAGTAGATTCGATGCATGAACCTTGTGGTAAACAGATAAACAAAGGGAATAGATTATAATAGAACAAGTTGACGTGAGAAATTATTTAAATTAGTATTAGTTTGGTTTAGACTACTAAAAGTGGATTACTTTTACAAAAACATTTTAGTAGTTAAAAGGATAGAAACTACATTCTCAGTTACACTATGATGTATACACACACACATGCTGGTCCTATGGTATTATAGTAGTAGTAGTAAGCTTCTCTTTAATTAATTTTTGATCTTTGAAGATGTTTGTTCTTTTCCATCTTCAGGTACGGCAGTGCCAATGTTTGGAAGATCTTCACTGATCTGTTTGATTATTTTCCACTTACAGCATTGGTTAGTATTCATTATGTATTATTTAGTGGTGTTTGGAATGATCTTCTGTAATGGTTCTTACCTGCTGGGTTTCTTATGTTTTGAAGGTTGAATCTGAAATTTTCTGCCTCCATGGTGGGTTGTCTCCATCCATTGAAACACTGGATAACATACGTAACTTTGACCGTGTTCAAGAAGTCCCTCACGAGGGTCCCATGTGCGATCTTTGTGGTCCGACCCTGATGATCGATGTGGTTGGGGTATTTCTCCTAGGGGTGCTGGATATACCTTTGGCCAAGTATTATTTTTTTTTTTTCTTTTTTTTTTTAGTCCTCTATGTCTTGGAAATGGTCAAAGGACATATTTTTATCTTGCCTTATAACTTCAATGACATCTTCAGGACATATCCGAGCAATTTAACCATACAAACAATTTGAAGCTGATTGCTAGGGCTCATCAGCTGGTCATGGAAGGATACAACTGGGGTCATGTAAGTACTCAACCTGCTTTGATGCTTCATCTTGAAATCCGATTTCTTATACGAGATTTGTGCAACTGATATCATTTCTTACACAGGAACAAAAGGTGTTACTATATTTAGTGCTCCTAATTATTGCTATCGATGTGGAAACATGGCTTCCATCTTGGAAGTTGACGACTGCCAGGGCCATACATTCATTCAGGTAAGCTGATCTCTACCATAAACATGCACCCTGCATCCAGATCGAGCTGTTTTTTCGTGCGTATGTATGAACACGACATGTTTATATAAACATTAACAACCATTGTGTGAAACAGTTTGAACCAGCTCCGAGGAGAGGAGAGCCAGATGTAACTCGAAGGACGCCTGACTACTTCCTATAAAACAAACTGGTATTGAATCGACGAGTCTCCGGCAGCTGGTCCCTGTCGATGGTTGGCAGCAGAAAAGCCATTGTATAAGGCTAATCACTGATGAGAATCCATGGTAAGGGTTGCTTGAATTATGCTCGAGCTTCCATGGCTGAAGAGCCGGCAACACTGTTAAAAGGCATATGTACCATTTCCAGCAGACATGTTGACCCTTCATTTATTTATTTTCATTTATTTTAATTTTGTTTTCGAGATCCCAGAGTTCTGTAGAAGGATGCTGAGTAATTTTAATCGATGCTTTGTTTGTTTTTCTATTTTTTAATGGACAATATTGTCTTTTTTATCTAAATGCATTTCTTAACTTATTTTGTTTAGACATAATAGGGGATTGGAATTTGACCCGAACCCAAGGGTCGTTTGTTTCTAAATCGAATTCGGGGCAGGTTTGACTTTTGAGAAAGATGAGATGGATTAGTTTAGGATGAAAAATATTCGACAAAGGTAGTAATTTAATTATCTTTTAAATTTGAGTTTGGGTTGTGTTTCAATGTCTCGTAAGCTCATAATGGCGAAAAATCAACAATAAACACAAGAATGAAGTAAACCTCAAATGTGACAGCACTTGGAACGCATGATAATTAAAGAAAATGGATGCAAAGGAGTGTGTAATGTTTTTTTTTTTTCTGTTAATACGTGTTGCGTTTGAAGAATGCAGTTTCGGTGCTTTTGTGGTTGAAAGGGATAATTTTAACTTATCGAATGATCTTGGTTCCGAAGTGTGTGATTAGCTTTGATGCCTCGACCTTGATTGTTGGGGTATATGATGTATTGTCTTTGTCCGTATTTGTTGCAATTTCATTTAGTAGATAACGATATAAGAACACATGAAGTAATTATTTAAAGTAGATAATTTAGGGAAGCAATGATGCATTTAAGCCTTCTTTTTTTCTTTGGTCGTTATTATCTTTGAGACGTCTCATTTCAGCATTGTCACGGATCGAATAAGGTTCCGCGTCCGAAAACCAAATGGTATAATTTAGTCCGGTCTCGAGTTCTAGAGTGAATGATTTGTGCGTTCTTTGATATGGCTGTTTTTATGCCTTAAACATGGTTTACATGCTGATGTAACGGGGCAAGGTGAGGTTGGTGATGAGAATGCTCGTAATTCGAATAAGAAAGCTCCGCCCGTAACAGCCGCCACGCCCGAAGTTCCGGATACATGCGGCAATGCCGGGGAGGCTGATGATCGGAATCGAATGACTGATGATGTCAATTCAAGTTCCATACCATACATGACTTTCAATGATCGATATGATTCAAGCGGGGATCTCCATAAGTACCGGCTTTTCATTGGTATATATATATGGGTTAGGACCTAATTACATAGTGTAAACCTTTTTAGTTTCACCCCTTTATGATTGGTGATGAAAAAACACAAAAACTTAGATTAACGGTTGAAATGAGAATATTAACTAGAAAATAAACAATGAGTTAATCTCAACCTTTGATTTTCACTCACCTAACGATCTTAAAAATATGTAAAACTAAAAATGTTACATTAGGTATAAGTGACTTCTAACTCTTTATTATATATATGAATAAGATTTACGAAAAAATATCATCAATTATATTATTTTAATCATTCTATAATTTAAAAAGAAATTCAATCCAGTAACAAAATAAAAATCATCAAATGAAATTACCTTAATCGTTAGTATATTCAATAATTATATTTTTACTTAAAATTAGAAAATAAATAAAAAGAGAGAATAGCAAGGGAAAAGCAAAGCCAGCTAAGAAAGTGTTTGGAATGCTGGAAAATGTTGAACATGTCATTAAATATGTCAAAATCATTGTAATTTCCAGGTGCTGTTGTAGCCGCAGGACTAAACATATTATTATTTTTATTCGAAATAAATAAATAAAATAAAACTGTGATTTAGAAATCTCCATAGTACTTTGTTTTACGAGATTCTATGCTCAAATTTCGAGGGCTATGATAATAAATGATAAAAAATATTGATATAGTTTTGAGAAATTTATATTATATAAATAATTTATTGAATGGCATATATTATATTTAGGATCTAGAATGATGAAATTTCAGTTTTGAAATTAAAAATTAAAAACTATTTTTTTATAAAAATAATTAATTTATTAAAAATAAAATATCTAAATTATAATTAAATATTATATAACTTTAAATTAAACATGTTACGATGAAATTTCAGTTTTAAAATTAAAAATTTAGAGTTTTAAAGTTTATTATTAAAAATTTAAATTATTCTTTTAAAAAAATAGTTAATTTTATTAAAAATAAAATATCTAAAAATTACAATTAAATATTACTCATATAATTATAACCGTAAACTAAACGGGTAATTATGATATTTTCTTATAAAATTTAACACAATAAACTAGTCATTCTAGATCATATAAGAGAAAAAAGTTAAAAAAAGCTAACTAATAAATTCAAAAAATATAAATACGAGCATATCTAACCGTATAACAACGAATCACAAAAGGATCAAGTAACTAAAAAATACTAACAAAACCACAAATCAAAGATATACGACGTAAAAAAATTATTGAAGTATATCATATATTCAAATCCAATCCCATAATCTAAAGCAAAGAAGATTAACAAAAATAAAAATAAGCATTATCTTAATCCGTCGAATCGAATATTAAATCTAACATTCGAAAAGATAAACGAAAAGATCTGTTGCGGAATACGGCTATCGGATAAAGTAAAATCGCAACTAATAATTGAGAAAATAAAAAATGAAGTTAAAAGAGACACAAAATTTACGTGGAAAACCCCTAAATAATATAGGGTAAAAACCACGGGCAACGGTGGAAGAATTTCACTATGAGAAAAATAGGAATTACAACCTCTCTCGATCTACCAAGGAGAAAACAATGATAATTATCTCTGATAAAAAGGAGGAAAAACTCTCAAGAAACTCTCTAAATTCTCTAGTATTGAAAGAAAGCTAGAATGCTTTGGGATGGTTTTGAAGCCAAATGAGATAGGGTATTTATAACTAAATCTTAATGACTTAATCTTGTAAATACACTAAAGTTTAATGACTAAAGTTTGTAATTTGACATATAAAAAATCAACAAAATTGACTTTTAATAATTTTTTTTTCAAAGCCACCGGCTGCTTAGCAGCCATGTGGTTTGATTTTCAACAATCTCCCACTTGAAGATTGATTGGAACAATCATATCTTCACTATCTTTTACCTTGTATCATCATGTGCTACGTCTCTGACAGGCCACAAGAGGATCGAACCAGGTAAATTTATCAGCGTTGATGCCTTTGTCATGAAATCTGTATATTATCTTGGTATGGATTTTCTGCATATCTACTGTTCCTTCTTCACCTTTTCACGAATGAAATGGTACTGAACTCGTATGTGCTTTGTCCTTGAATGAAATGTTAGATTCCTTGCTAGATGCAAGCGCTTTAACTGTCACAAAACAGAGAGACACTCTTGATTGTGCCCAGCTCCTCCAATAGCATCTTCAACCAAATTGCTTTTTACTGGCTGTGTAGCTGCTACATATTCTGCTTCTGTTGGGATGTAGCCACAATTGACTGCAATTTTGAAACCCAGCTTACAGCTCCACCAGCAACTTTGAACATATCTGTAGTAGATTACTTTTATCCAAATCCCATGCATAGTCAGAATCTACATACCCATTAATTAGTAAGTTGATCCTTGTAACATAATGAAATATTTGAGGTCCCTTTGATGTATCTCAGGATCCTCTTTACTGTATTCCAATGCTCTTTGCCTGGATTCGCCATGTACCGACTAACACTCCCACTGCTTGTGCAATGTCTGGTCTTGTGCATATCATAGCGAACATCAAACTTCCACTGCTGATGCATACGGTACTCGAGACATCTCCATCCTCTCTTCTTCACTGCTAGGACTCATACTGGAGGATAATTTGAAGTTAATAGGAATAGGGGTAGAAATTGGCTTACAATCTTGCATGCGAATCGTGACAATATCTTCTTCAAGTAATTCTTTTGTGAAAGCCAAATCTTCCTATTACTGTCTCGGTGAATTTGCATCCCTAGAATTGTTTGCTGATCCCAAGTCTTTCATTTCAAATTCCCTAGCCAATTATGCCTTCAATTCTTCAATCTTGTTGGGTCCTGCAACCAATATGTCTCACACATCAATATATACAAAATCGTTATCACCAGACCTCTTGAAATAAGCATAAGGGTCTGCATTAGTCTGTTGTATCCAAGGCACATAATGAAGGAATCAAATCTCTTATACCAACACCTCGACGCGTTTTTAGACCATATATAGATTTGTTCAACCTGCAAACCAAGTTCTTCTTTTTTTTTTCTTCAAAACCTTCAGGTTGAGCATGTAAATCTCTTCTTCAAGATTTCCATGAAGAAAAAATGTTTAACATCTAGCTGCTAGATGTAAGTTCAATGTAGCACACATTGCTAAAACTACTCGAATGTTGTTAGTCGAACCACAAGAGAAAATATTTCATTGAAATCAATACCTTTTTGAACATATCCTTGACACCAGTCTGCACGATACCTCTCACTTGATCGTCACCATTTCGCTTGATTTTGAAGACTCATTGTTACCAATTGGCTTATCCTTGTGGTAGTGGCACAAAGGTCCCATGTATTATTTTTATGAAGGGCTTCAATTCTTCTTGCATCGCCATCATCCACAGTGAAGCATCTGAGTTGTTTTATGTCTCCTGGTATGTTGATGGCTCACCGTCCTCTGTTAAAAGGCAGTATGCAATATTACCTTCTATAACATAATCTGAGTGCCAATTGGTCTTCTCATTGATTGACGAGTTGTTGGAGCTTCAGAACTCTCTGGTTCTTGTTCATCATGTGGGTTTGCTTCAGAAGAATCTCCTTGTTCAAACTATTTTTCCACATGATCTGAGTAGTCTCTGACTTTTCAGCGCTATCATCGTCTTTTCTTTGTAGTTTATCTTCTACAAAGATAACATCTCTACTGATGATCACTTGCGGGCAGTGTGATCCACAAGCGATACCCCTTTACTCCATCAGCATACCCCAAAATTTGTATTCCTGTATTTTGGATCAACTTTAATTTCTTGGGAGTTGTACATCATGTACTATACTTCCACATGGAGGTTTGAATAATCAGCTGGTTTTCCAGTCCACATATCCATTGGTGTTTTCAGCCTCTATTGCAGTTGATGGAGCTCGATTCACCAAAAACAGGCGGTATTGACTGCTTCTGCCCAGAATGATTTTTCTAGGACTGATCCCTCAACATTGCTCTTGTTCTTTCTAACAAGGTGTTCATCGCTCTGCCACTCTATTTTGTTGAGGAGTGTTCGTCACTGTGAACTGTCTTTTGATGCATTCTTTCCTGCAAAAGTCATCAAATTCTTCACTTGTGTATTTCCCTTCATTGTCTGTTCTGAAACACTTGATCTTATTTCCAATCAAGTTCCACCCGCGCTTTGAAGTTTTTGAAAGTTGAAAACACGTCCGACTTCTTCTTAATAGGGGTACACCCATCTCTGGAGTAGTCATCAATAAATGAGACAAAGTACTTTGCTCCGCCTAAGGATGTAACTGGTGCTTGCCATACGTCAGAGTGAACAATTTTAGAACACTTTTGCCTCTAGAAATTGATGTGTTGAATTTCAACCGGTGCTGCTTACTTGTTAAACATGCTCACACAAAGGAAGTGATACATTTGTTAAGCCGGGAAGTAGCTTTTGCTCCACAAGGACTTTCATTCCTGTTCTGACATGTATCCAAGTTTCTGATGCCATAGCATTGCAGAATCTGAACTACATGAGGCAACAGAGGCTTCTGCTTCTAGCAAAAGTCTCTCCTTTAGCATGTACAAGTTTGCTGCTATCTTTTTGCCTTTCAGCACCACAAGCGCTCAACGGAACACCTTAAGCGCTCCACGGAACACCTTCAGATTCCTTTTCGTGTTTCAATCTTGCTTGCATTATTATCAACAATCCGTAGGATAATAATTTTTCTTTAGGCCTTTCACGTGCGCACATCTCGAACAACTTTAATTGTTCCATCATAAATCTTCAATTGATGGTTCCCACGCCAACGATCTCAAGGCATGATCATTGCAACTATAGCAGACATCCTCCTGAGACAGGTTCATAATGATGGAAACCATTCTCTTTTTGAAGTCATGTGATATGTGCTCCCGAATCAATGAGCCATATATTGTATATCTCTCTCTACCTTCCACTGTGGTTGACGCTTCATAACATAGAACATCTCCATCATCTGGAAGTGTTTGCGGTATTACCTTGTGGATTGGAGTTTTTATTCAGACTCCAACAATCCTTCTTCAAGTGACACTTCTTCCACAGTTGTAGCACTTAAATTCTTTTGCTTCTCGACTTTGATCTACCATGTTTGGACTGTTGCTTTGGCCACGTTCTGTTGATCTCCCCTCATCGTTGTCATCGTTGTCAACGCTTCTGCTTGTTGCAGATTTACTTGTCTGACTTCCTTATTTTTGCGCCGCACGTTCTGTTCTCCTATTTTACGCTTAAGGATGTAAGCCGAGAAAATAAAGTGTTCTGTGTATTTAAGTGCTCCGTCACTGAAGTAGATTCGGCATACGAAGAGTGTACAATTTTCTCTTAAGGAAAATTTTATGTGCAGCGATGTGGCCTCATACAGTTTGGTAAGATGATCCCATATCTCCTTAGCTGTCTTCTTCTCCTCGATGCTTGACAATACTTCATCTACTAATGCTAGATGAAAGTTTGTCATAGCATTCCGTCCATTTCGATCCATTTGGTATATCTGTGAAATCCACCGGCCTTTCACTGATAGCTGCTAGACAACCGTCTTTCCTCAGGATGGCCTTCATCTTCAATTTCCACAATGAGAAATTTCTCTCATTGAACTTTTCAATATCAAATTTCGTTGTCATAGCTCCCACTATTTCACTATCGTGAATAGCTCTCTAGAACCATCAAAGAATGGGTAATACCTTCTTACTTTCTTATGTTGGAGGATCCATTTTTTGGTGGCAACCACAAAGACAATAAGATATTACACACTCAAATCTGGCTCTAATACCAATTGTTGAGAAGACGCTTATCGGATAGAGTAAATCACAACTAATAATTTAAGAAAAAAAAATGAAGATAAAAGAGATACAAAATTTACGTGGAAACCCCCTAATAATATAGGGTAAAACCACGGGCAACGGTAGAAGAATTTCACTATGAGAAAAATAGGAATTACAACCTCTCTCGATCTACCAAGGAGAAAACAATGATAATTCTCTCTTGATAAAAAGGAGAAAACAACTCTCAAGAAACTCTATAAATTCTCTCTAGTATTGGAAGAAAGCTAGAATGCTTTGGGATGGTTTTGAAGCCAAATGAGATAGGGTATTTATAGCTAAATATTAAGGACTTAATCTTGTAAATACACTAAAGTTTAATGACTAAAATTTGTAATTTGACCATATAAAAATAACAAAATTGACTTTTAATAAAAAAAATTCAAAAGCCACCGACTGCTTAACAGCCATGTGGTTGATTTTTCAACAAGATCAATGATTCAAATTAGAATAAACGACTAATAATTCATAAATGAAATGTAATTTCTTAATGCGATCAAACTTTAGATACATTTACCTGATAACCAAGTTACAAAAAAAAGTACAGCAAATATATAACAAAAATCGAATTCAAATATCAATTTTATTAAAATTCCCACACCGTCGTGTCATCTCTGTCACGCATTTCATCAAACACGTGGTGAAATGTCGAAATCGGCATCTGGATGGATAGTGCCAGCTTAAAAAGTTGAGCCCCCGACACAAAGCGGAAGGAAAATCCAGCAACCAAATCGAAACCAGCGTCAAAATAGATATAAAATTAGTAAGTTATATCAAAGGGGGGTAAAATTATAAAATTTAGATATAAAATTAAAAATCATTACATTTTTTAACAAGATTAAAATTATTAGTTTTATTAAAATTATAAAACATCTAAATTACAATGGATAGTTTTTTTTAATAGAAACAGTTAGTTTTATTTAAAAATATTATGAATTACGATGAATATTTACGATCATTACTGTAAATTAAATGCATAATTAAGATATTTTCTATATTCATTGACACAAGAAATTAGTCACTTGAGATCAAACAAGAATCAAATAAAGAAAATGTTAAAAATCAAACCAAAAAACTCGAATAAAAATAGATACAAAAAAATCTGATTGCATCGTAAGTAAATTAAAACTACTGAAAGATCATTGATAAATTGCATATCAAAGTCAAGCGACGTGAGAAGACTATTTGAATGCAACCACATGTCCAAATCCAATATGAGAGTCAAAAGTAGGGAAGATCAACATGATAACAAATAAACGACATCTTGATCAGTCGAGGCGTCAAATCCAATACTGAGAAAAGATAAAACGAAAAGAACGATCAAATGATCAATAAAAATCGAAAGTACGTCAAAAGACAGATAAAAATGTGTAATAAAGATACATAAAAATATGCTATAAAGACAAAGTATTGAAAACTAAAAATTAAAGATAATTCAAAGATGTAATATAAAAAATAAAAGAAAAACAATAAATATTGATCGTCGACAATCAACATTAAGGTGGTGTCGTCGTCGACCAAACAAAGATTAAAAAAGTTTTCAAGTGACAAATTAAAATGAATGTTTACAATCATAATAGTAAACTAAACACATAATAATAGATTTTCTTATAATCATTAACATAAGAAACTAGCCACTTAAAAACACACAATGATCATACAAGTAAAATGTTAAAATATTGAACCAAATAAACTTGAATAAAATATAGATACGAACAAATATGATTGTGTTAACAAATAAATGACAAAAAGGGAATCAAGATATTAAAAGGCCGTCGGCAAACTGCAAATCAGAATCGAACGACATGAGAAAACTATCAACGAATGTAAATTGCGTATTTAAATCTAATACGAGGGTTCAAAGCAGGGAAGGTAAACATGATAACAAACAAATGTCATTTTGATAAGTCGTGACAATGTTAAATTAGTCCTGAGAAAATAATAACGAAATAACAATCAAACGATCGAAAAATGTGTCAAAAGACATAAAGAACATGTCATCGGAACAAAATTATTAAAAATTAAAAAACAAGAAAAAGACAAAGATATAATATAATAAAATAATAAATAATAAATATCGACGAAGAATAACTAACACTAAAGTTATAAGTCATAAGATATAAACATACAGGTTAGATCTCGCCTTTTAATATTATGAGAGGCATAAATTTATTTTTTTTTTGTACGAGAGATTTGAGAATTATATAATCTTATGAGATCTTATATGAGATATAGGTTTTGTTGGAAAATTATTAATATGTTAATAATAATATGTAATAAAAATTAACATGTAATAAATTATATATAAAAGAATATCTAATGTAATTCAATTTTATATATATTCACGAATTAAAAAAATAAATTACAAAATAGTGTTTGTTCCAAGTATTCTCAACTATTTGAAAATAAACGCCCAATCACCCTTACAGTTGCTGATACTCGAACCCACGACATCTAAAAACAATAATAATTCATTTAACCAATGAAATAAGTTGGTTCATGCATTAAAATCTATCATTACAACATACCATCAAGAGATAAAGATAAAAAATGTTTCGGGTGAGGTTGGGTTTTAAGGCAACCTGACCTGAGAACTATACTCCTCTCTACCCGTTCGGATTGAATCAAAAACTATTTGACCTCATCCTTTACAAAAGTCAACGGAATCTCAATATATTTTTTAAATATCAATCCTATAAGATCATGTATGATCATAACCTGTCAAATTCAGATCAAATTGTCATACCTAATCAAAATTGATAAATAAATATATATAGCTAAATCAAAATATATCTAAAGAAGACCCACGCATCATAATTGAAAACACATGGACAAATTAAATTAAAATTATAAGATATTAAATAAAAAAATTTAGTACTGTAAATGATTGAAAATAATTGGTTGAGATTAATAGTAAAAGTTTGAAATTATAAGATATTAACTAAAAAAATAAGAAATTAATCTCAGTCATTTATTTTCACTCATTCAACAGTCTTAAATCTATGTAAAATTAAAAGAGTTTTATATTGCATAATAATATTTTATCTATATATATATATATATATATATATATATATATATTTGAAAAGAGTTTTTAAAGTATCATTCGTATAAGGAAAAAGTCACATTGTAGATGGAAGGGTCGTAACATTAACTTTGACGTTTTAATTATATTATTAATAATTTTAAATTATAGAAACTAAATTTTGAGTTACTTTAAAATTTTACGATTTAATTACTTTTAAGAATTATCAGTTTTAAAATTAATAAAATTAAGTTTTAACCTTCAATTTTTTATTTAATTTTTTTAAATTTTTAAATTAGTGAAATTAAATTCCATCTCCTTATTTTAAAATTGGTTTACCAAAATTCGTCACTAAATAATATATCAATATTGAGCCTCAAATAAAAAAGAAAATTATATTATCTTAATATAAGCCGATTAGATCCATATATAATTAGGTGTAAATCCGACCAATACATATACATATATATTATTTCTTGGGTTGATATTATTGTAACCCCCACAGACCGATAAGGGTAGCCCGATCCGATCCGGGAAGTCACATTAGGGCCACCGGAGCGACCCATTGTAAAAATAGCGGAAAATTTAAAACTTTTATTGAAACGTGTAACTTATAAAATTAGTTTTCACTATTTAAAAATAAAACATATTTCCAAACTCGTATATAAATCAAAATACAATTACATGCCCCCTAATCACATGTACCCTACTCTGCAACAACGCCAGACGAACTCCCTTACTGAAGTCGATAGATGCACTGGTACAATTCTTTCAACCTGAAAAGGTGAGTAATAGAGTGAGCTTTGGAAAGCTCAGTAATACAGAACTACTAGATGATGCTGATGAACGTGCAGATACAGATAAATATTTATTTCCTTATTACTTCTGAGCATTTACATATTTTTATGCTGAGCAGAGATTCTACTGATATTTCGGGTGGTAACGGACAATGAGCATTCAGTTCAGAGAAATATTTCGGATGACTGAGTTGAGGAGATCAGAATAGGTTTTCTAGTGTGTTCTCGAAAAATTCAGTAAAAAGATACAGATCTTTTAAAACATATATATATATATATATACCCCCATCCGTTCACATCATAAATGTGTAGGTTCCCCAGAACCATACACCCAACCGCACATGCCATTTAGACCCTGAGCACAAAGCCGAGGAGTCTGCAGATAATCTTCCTCCAACAATAAACCCCCAGATAAAACATTTATCCGTCGGTAAACGGAGATATCAGAAATCAAAACATAATTCAGATCAGATATCAGAACAGAATCCAGGTTAGGAATCAGAACAGATTTCAGATCAGATGTCAAACAGAATTCAAATCAGAAATCAGATAAAATATTCATATAAGTAGGGAACACACCAGAGTTTACAAATATTATTCAAAGGTACTGGATAATCTTAGCAAGTAGAGAAATATGGATCTTCAGTATACCGATAGAATGTCGGAATTTAGAATCACTATTGTAAAAAGTTCAATAACTGACGGAATCATCAGTTATTCAGAATGTGAATTATCAGGATCATATCTTATTCGGACAATTTTCAGAAGTTGTACGTAATCAGAAGGGTATTCAGAATCCTTTGCATCCATGTCAATTGATCGGATAATCGAACAACTTGAGAACGAAGATTCAGAACCTTAACAATCTATGTCGACTGGTCAATTCATTTTCCTTCCAGGGTATTTACCCTTTAATACCACAAATTCTTGTTCATATTTCATTTTCGAAATTAACGTTGAATAAATCTTCTAATGTCTTTATTTCATGTTCACGTTTTCACCATATCATGAAATACTGACGTACTTGATTTTGTAATTCATAATCCATAAGAACATTACATCATATATGTTCATTAACATTTCCAGATTCATCCAACTCACTTATTCAATCCTCAGTCCTTGTGGTTACTTAATTTATTTAGCATTCAAGTCCATTCCAGATACTTCGGGATTTTCCAGAGTAATTCAAGCGTTCCTGATTTTCAGACACATGCTGCACTTCCGTTACATTCAATTTGGTCTTTGTGGCTGATTTGTCGTGCAAACGTCCAATTCTTAGTACTGAATGCGATCCAGAGTTGAACTAAGTTGAATACTTCTAAAATTTATCATCGAGTCAAACTTAGAAGACGAACACGCATTCCAGTATATCTATGTCATTCAGGTATTGACATAGCTTTAGGGTTGATCTACTCACTTAAATTGTGTTCCATACTTTTAAAGGTAGGCCAATACCTATGCTTATTTGGATTCTTTAATTAATCCAAGACATTTACTTACTTTAGGCCATAAGGGTATTTTGGTAATTTTGATGTTCAGTTTTATTCCATTCATTTCAGAGCTCGAGGATATCCAATCATTCCTTAGCTTGGTGACATTCTTGAGTCATTTCCATTACAGGGGTATTTTGGTCATTTTACAGATCCACGGTATTTCAATCTTTTTCCTCCATTCGGTCTATTATTTAATTCCAATTTATATCTTTTACTTTAGTCCTTTCGAACAATTCTGACAGCAAAATACCCCCATTAAATTATCTTCAAGTATTTACTCATTATTCGGATATTTTCGAGTCAAGTGTCTTCTCAAATTTACAAACGGAATATCATGAATTTCCTGCTAAGTCATGATCTTAACAATCAAATCTGTACTTAATCGACTTAAGTACGAATCCTCTAAGTATTTTCTCATTCAGGGTTAACTCAGACTATTCAATCTCTTAAGGGTATTTCGATAATTTCTTAACCAGATAATTTCGATATTAGCTTTTAACGAAAATAATATAATTTAGAGATCCTATGATTAATTGCTTTCCCGAACCTTCTCTGATCTTGAAGTGATTCCTTAACAGACTTATAGTATCTTGCATAAACCCTCTTGGTGTTAAAAACCGGTTATCCATAATTTCCATGTAAAACTAACATTTCCTTATGCACATGAATAGTTTTAGCAGATCAATAATTCTTTTCAGATTTATTAATCTACTTCCAGAGACAATTCTTGTCATTTTCCACCATAAGGGTAATTTCGTAATTTTACCTAATCGAAATATTCTCATAATTTATCATCTAAGTACCTTTAATGAGATAAATTATAATCTACAATCCATGATTGATTCTTTTATCACTTAATTTCAGAACTTGTAATTTAATTCCAACTGTCCTCCAATTTCTTATAATAGTCATCTGAGCCATATTCAGTTATCTATTTTCTACCGTATTCATATCTAGTGTAGATCTTCATTTATTACACATATAAGACCAAACATTTCCATTCACGCATTTACCAATACCAACATGTTCTATAAAGCATAAAGAGGTAGTAAAGTATTACCTCGATTTACCGTGCAATACTGATCGACATAAAAATTCCATTCGAACGCCTTTGATCTTCATTCAACTTCCAATAATTCCTCAGATACATATCAACATAAATTATATCAGAAACGGAGCTTAATTACGATAAACGGATCGAATCGGGTGATAAATCAGTGAAAGACAGCTTACCGAGTTCGAATTTGGAGAAACGGACTTCGGATTCGGATTCAGGATGTTGAAAGCATAAAATATGACTTTTCGGAAATTTGGAATTTTCGGTCAAAATCAAAGTGAACGGGTTTGACTAACAATTTCGAGGCCTTCGGGTTCGAATTTCGAAAAACGGACAGCGGAATCGGATTTGGAACGTCGAAAAATGTCAGGATAGGTATACTCGGTCGAAGTCAAAGGTCGTTTAATGCCCGATCAAAGCCATTCAAAGTTTTGGTCAACAGTGGTCAACTCCGGTCAACGGTCAACGGGTCGGGTCGGGTCAACGGGTCGGGTCGGGTCAACGGGTCGGGTAAACGGGTCAGGTCGGGTCAACGGGTCAGGTCGGGTTGTGACCGGTCAAACCGGTCAAAACAGTTCCAAAACCGGTCAAACCGGTCACTTTTCTCTTCCCCACGCACAGTGGCGGCGCGTGGGGTCGCGTGAACAGTGATAAAATCCCGGAAAAATTTCTAAAAATTATTTTGAGCGATTTCGAGATACTTACGAAGCTCGGTTCACAATTTTGAACGGCGGAGAGCTCGATTTCAACAAATCGGGAAGTTTGACCGGTTCACCTCCCAATGCGCCGCCGCCGCCGGAGAAAAAGGAGAACACCGGTGGACTCGGAACGGCACAAGGAACACGATGGTGCGGGAGGTGTCGTAAACGGATGACCCGATCGTTGTGAATCGATGAAAAACCAACTAAAACCGAGTTATTACCGACGATACTTCCGACTGAAATTCACGACGAACGGCGATGATTCACGACGAAAGGTTTGAGGGGTTTTGTTCCTCGGTTGACAACGAACACGATGGTTGTTTCGGCTCGTCGTTTGGAGGTCGGACGACGAGTAGATCGGAGTTGGAAGTTGGGTTGCTGGAGAAGGGAAATCTGGAAAATTTCTGCTGCCTGCGCACGAGAATCAGATTTATAATTCAACATATTAAAAAAATGGTTAAATCATGGGTTTAGCCACTGAACTTTCTGCACTTCTGAAAACGGTCTTCCAACTTTATAACTTTACAATTTAATCCCATGTTTCTTTCAAAATACCAAATTAAATCCACCAATTTATATTTTCTTAAATTTAGCCCCTAAATTGGGGTGTTACAATTATAGTACAAAAGGGTTGTATTAAGTCTTGTACGTACACTGTACATGCTACTTTCCGACACAAATTGGTTTTATTACTACTCTAATCCTTCTACTTTTACTTTCTTTATAATAAAGTGTCGAACTTTTCGGCTACACCTGCGTGCTTGTGTATATATACATTTATTAAAAGATATTTGAGATTATTTGTAGTAATGAAGTGTAAAGTACATGGAGGATTTGACTCTTTGTTCATACACATTTTCATGACGGTGCCTTCTCCAATGTGAACCTTCACGTGTTTCTCTTTTTTATTTTTACCATTTGCATTAATCCCAAATATACAAATGTAAATAGCTTCAATTAGTTTTTTAAACTAATATTTAAAAAATATGACGATCTACCTAATATTTAATTTAAACTTCATAGAGAAGATAACATTTATGAAGATTTTTTTAATAGCCTGGAGTAATTATAAGGTAATATTTGTTCAGAATATTTCTTAGTCATTGGCAATGTACACACACCTGGCAGACACAATTGTTCGACTTTAAATATTCTAAAGAGAATAACATTCCATTTTATCACTGAAACCACTCAACGAATTCCATTTACATCGACTTAAAATGCCACTAGACTTTAAAAAAATATTAAGGGGTTAGTTAGTCTAATTTCCATATAGGCAGTGACTGAGGCAGACCTAACCTAGGATAGACAAATGTTTATTTTAAAATTTGAATTTATTTCTTTAAAATAGTAATATATTTATTAATTATATTCACTTTAAAATTTATTTATATCCACTAATCTTTCAAATTATCAAATAAAAAAATATTTATTTATCTTTCAAAATAGTTTTGAATCCGTTATTGCATATGGAGATGAAAAAAACTCTTAAAGAATTCGAACTTCATATATGTAGGGTATGAATGTCCAATATTAAATAATTAAGATCTTTGAACCTATATTATTTTATATTTATCTGTATTAATACAAAAAAGAGTGAGATAGAATTAAATTATAATACAATTGACATAATAATTTATTTTTCTTTTATTTAAAAAAAAACTATCAAGATTCAACTCTTTCTGGGATTTTCAAGTCAACCAGAGGATCATTTCCCCATGAAAGCTATTCATGTATAGAAGTTTCAATCC
The DNA here is from genome assembly GCF_006381635.1 of Hibiscus syriacus. Taxonomy (NCBI): domain Eukaryota; kingdom Viridiplantae; phylum Streptophyta; class Magnoliopsida; order Malvales; family Malvaceae; genus Hibiscus; species Hibiscus syriacus. The sequence goes on from NW_024063176.1 coordinate 1,717,384, forward strand.
AACTACCTTTTTAAAAAGCTTTCGTTTTAATTAATGAAAACAACGCTGGTTTGGGTCTTAATATATTATGTAAATAAATCATATATACACCATCATATAAGCAATCCCAGGTAGAACTCATCACTGCTAGTTTCATTTCTCGAGAAACAAACAGAGAGAAAAGTGAAGGAAGAAACCGATATATCCAAACTCAAGCATTAACCCAACAGTACCTCACTTGTTCATTTTCATTACATTCCCAGATTTCATACAGTTCAAGGTAATGTTCTTCGTCTATCTCTACTACATTCTTCCCATATTTCATATATATATATATATATGTTTAGCATATGAAAACGCTGATGAATCTGAATTCAGTTTTTTTGACAGAAATGGGTGTTGGTTTTTCATGGCCATTTGCCAAATGCAGCATCACGGAGATGGAGAATGGAAGCTTAGAATCAATCACTGTGAAATCCATTAGTTTCGGAGATGAAGGAATCAAAACGCCACTTAGATCCGTCAGTTTCAAAATCTCAGATTCAGAGCCTACAATTCTAAAATCATTAGGTTCTGGGAAGATGATATTGGAAGGATCTGTTAGCTTCAAAGGAACAGATTCATCACCTTCATCACCAGACAATCCAGAGTGTTTAAAGGGCAAAGCAATTGACAGTCAATCCCCAAGAAACCAAAACCCAGATTCTTTCCTGGAATCTCCAAGAAAATCCCAGAATTCAGATCCAAACAACACACAAATGGAGGCAGCAACAAGGTTGCAAAAGGTTTACAAGAGCTTCAGGACTAGAAGAAAGCTAGCAGATTGTGCAGTCCTTGTTGAGCAGAGCTGGTATGCCAATTCGATATATATATTGGGACATGAGTGTATGAGATACGATAGCGTAACCGTATTCGAGTAACATAGATTGTATGCTGTAATGCAGGTGGAAGCTCTTGGATTTTGCCGAGCTGAAAAGGAGTTCCGTATCGTTTTTCGATACAGATAAACACGAAACGGCTATTTCACGGTGGTCGAGGGCGAGGACAAGAGCTGCAAAGGTCGGGAAAGGTTTGTTAAAGAACGATAAAGCTATAAAACTTGCTTTACAACATTGGCTTGAGGCTGTAAGTTGAATTAGCAGTATACTGAAATGATAGTTCTGTCATTGTTGTTCATTATTCGATACCGATTCGAGAGCTTCGTCGTGTTATATATTCAGATTGATCCACGGCATAGATATGGACATAATCTGCACTTTTATTACAATCAATGGCTCCATTCTCAGTGTCAAGAACCCTTCTTTTACTGGTAATTTTCTTCAATTCTTTGCAAACACATTTAGATTTCTTGTGTAACAAGTTAGACCTGAAAAAGAAAATTCCTGTTTTAATTATGCAGGTTGGATATTGGGGAAGGCAGAGAAGTGAATATCGAAAAATGTCCTCGATCGAAGCTTCAACAGCAGTGCATCAAATATCTCGGTCCGGTGAGTCTTTATTTCTCGCTCCGGTAGTGTTTAGGTGCACATATTCATACTCGACGTGCACACCCGAATCGAGTAACATATGTTAACTTGGACTATACTTATGCTAAACGAAACAATCTTCTTTTTTCATTATACAGATGGAAAGGAAGCCTTATGAGATTGTGGTGGAAGATGGGAAGTTCATATACAAGCAGACGGGGAAGCTTCTTCAAACGACAGGAGAAAACAGCAATTCGAAGTGGATTTTTGTCCTCAGCACATCGAAGGTCTTGTATGTCGGCATGAAGAAGAAGGGTACATTTCAACATTCTAGCTTCTTGGCTGGCGGCGCCACGATTGCTGCCGGTAGATTAGTTGTTGACAACGGTATCCTTAGGTACTCTTTCACATTTTTTCTCGTTTTTTTCGAAGTACATATGTCTAACACGCGTTATGTCGCATGTTATCCTGTTGGAACAGGCCGTTTGGCCTCACAGCGGTCATTATCGTCCTACGGAAGAGAACTTCAACGACTTCATTTCGTTTCTAAAGGAGAACGATATCGATCTTACCGACGTCAAGGTAAAAAAAAGGAATGTGTTCCTATGATTTCATATCGTTTTCTGCAAATGGACCCGATGGCTTAAACATGATGCTTTCGTTTTTGTTATATTCAGATGGCACCGGTTGATGAAGAAGAATGCTTCTATAGAACAAGTAACCATAATCGATGCAATTCATCGTCTGAAGACAGCATAGAGGCTGAAGAAACCGGTGTCAAAGATTCGACCCAAAGTTCAGTTGATTCAATGGAAGAAGAAACTGGTGCAGCCCTTGAAGCACCAGTAAGGACTGAATCATTTGAGGATGCCATTGCTTCACACAAAGATTTGAATCATTCAAATCCAATGGTTCGAGACGGAAAGATCGATGAAAACAATCACGGTGTCGAAGCCATTGCCGAAGAATCGATCCTTCAAAGGATTAACTCTAAGAAAGGGATGAAATCATATCAATTGGGCAAGCAACTGTCATGCAAATGGACTACAGGGGCAGGTCCCCGGATTGGTTGTGTTAGAGATTTTCCATCGGAGCTCCAATTCTAGGCACTGGAACAAGTGAACTTATCTCCAAGAAGTAATGGCTATACAAAATCGTACTTTTCAACTCGATACACCAGTGGCCTAAACCCGAAATTATCCGAACCCGAAGCTGGTATGAGTGAAGAGATGGGAACCCAAAGTTTACCTATTCTCAAGAAAGAAAATTTATTGCAGCGAAGTCTCCATTCAAGATTGTTTTGATGCATACAAATACATTGTTTTTACAAATAGTTTGATTCTTTTTAGTGTGAATAGAGAAGATGATATTAGGCATTCTTTTCCAAACTCAAAGATGCAAACAATTGTTTTATTTGTTCATTTCTTATCATAAGTTGACATCACAATTGTAGGAAGTTATTTTCTTCAAAGGAGAAATAATATAATTTTTTTATTTGTTTAGATTTAGTTTGTGATGAATTTTCTCAACCCAACTTTTTCTTTCATTTTATTTCAGTCATTAAATTTTATTTTTTAATTTATTTTTTAATTTACTCTTATTTTAATCACCCTCTCGTTAACTACTTAACAACCAAATAATTGAAATTTTTACCTTTAAAAGTATAAAATAGCCCAATTTTTTTTCATATTTTTATAAAAAAATCTTAATTTTGAGTTACTTTTAAATTTTTGATGATGAAGTAAGTTATATATCTTGATTCCATATTGACCGGATGATGAATATTATAGATCAGAATAATTTGGGATTCCATGAGTTTTTGGGTTGATTTTAAAGTGATTTAAGTAAAATTTAAATTGACAAAATGGTAGAAGACAATGAAACAAGCCGGTTAATATCTTGAGTAATCGAATAAAACACCAAAAAATTATAATTATGTCATCCACTCAATATAAGGATGAAACTATAAACCTTTTATTTTAAAAGAATAAAATAAAGTAATAGCAAAAGAAAAAGAAAAAAAACAAGAATGACATAAATTTGTTGTCAGTAAAAAACAATCTATATTAGTATATATGACTGTCCTATCATCATTTTTTAGATTTAATACTTGAGCAACTAAAATAAGAGTAAATAAAAAATTAATTATTAAAATACAAATGAAAAAATTTGAATGATAAAATTTATAGTTATTCGGTAAGATTTTAAATTATTGGTACAAAATTTTAAAAAAATATATTAAAAATCTTAGAATCCAAAATTATAAATATTTTTTATAAAAAATATGAAATTAAGTCAAATATATAAAAAATTATTTTAATTATAGGGAAATTTAAAATATAATTACATGCATTTGTGTACGTGTGTAGTCCATTTATATTCCGAACGGATGACATCTCTTTCGTCCTTCACTTTCAGCCTCACAAAGCTCAGTGAGTGCTGTAGCTATTTCATTTGCTTACACGCTCATCCTCTTTCAGCCTCAAGTTCCTTCACTCTTTGTTTCTTTCCTCTCTGCTTAATCTCGTCAGCTAATGAGAGTTTAATTTAAACCATAGAAAACAAACGTAAATCAGCCAGCCATGGATGTTCTCAGAGCTTCTTCCGCCATTGTACCTGCACCATTCATTCCAACAAGCAAAACCCAGTTTCATAAACCCATCTTTCACAACTTTACACCAAAACCCGGGTTCAAATCATCTTTCCATAGAAACCCATCAAAATCCAGGTTGTTTACAACCTTATCATCGTCCCCAACGACGGAATCCGTTGAGCCACCTCAGCCGGAAGTTGAGATCGACAGTGGGAAAGAGAAATTCGATTGGTACTCGCAGTGGTACCCGGTGATGCCGGTGTGTGATTTGGAGAAAACGAAGCCGCACGCGAAGAAGATATTGGGACTTGATCTCGTGGTGTGGTGGGATAGGAATGAGAATGAATGGAAAGTGTTTGATGATACGTGTCCTCACAGATTGGCTCCTTTGTCGGAGGGAAGAATCGATCAATGGGGAAGATTGCAGTGTGTTTACCATGGTTGGTGCTTTGGTGGTAATGGTGACTGTAAGATTATTCCCCAAGCTCCCCTTGATGGACCCCCGGTAACCCCTTTTCTTTCATTTCATATCCATCATGTTTATCCTTTTTTTTTTGCTATTCTAATGGTGGAATGATCAGCGTCAGAGTTTGTGATTTAATTTTGTTTGATCCGTTCTAAAATGTTTTGCGGTTTTAATCAACTAAGATTATTGTCTTCTCATGATTATTATATGCAATTCTATCAATTTTAGGGGAGTAAAGTTATAAAATTTGTTAGAGCATGAAATCAGATAATTAATAAAAAAAAATATAAAATAAAACTTTAAAATATAAGGAAATTTAAAATTTTTAGAGGATGAGACCGCACTCCAACATTCCTCGATCTATCCTGATGTTACTATCTACTATGTAATTCTAAGTTGAGAATTAAGAACTTTTCTTTTTGTTTAAGACCCAACGTTATGTAGATTGTAACACGAGTTAATTATATAGGGAGTCACGACCTTATTTCTAGGGCATCACATTCTTTATCACTTGACCAGATAAATATTTTAGAAACTAGGCTACGTGCAAAATCTTTGTCCTCTGTAGTACTTATGTCCAACATTTGTTTATACAAATTAGGACAGTTTGGATGTTCTCCTCTGCAGGCGTATGGAAAAATTTATATATATAAAGCATATTTGTGTTGGACATATGATATTCATCACTGATCACTCGAGTTCGATTAACATGGTGTGTGTATATATACACAGTTTCTCTTCTTACAATGTCGAACTTGTGCCGTAGTTTATGTTCGGCGAATTCGTGTGATGCGTAGGCGTTTCGTGTTATCAGAAAAAGGGGTAACTCTTATTTAACTTTGCTTTCAAGTTTGCAGGTGCATACATTCAAGAAAGCATGTGTGGCTGTTTATCCGAGCACGGTGCAGCATGATATTGTGTGGGTTTGGCCAAATGCTGATCCTCAATACAAAGATATTATAACGAAGAAAAAGCCCCCTTACATTCCTGTATTGGATGATCCTTCATACACAAAGCTGATGGGAAACCGAGATATTCCTTACGGGTATGCAAGTTCTATACGGCTCGTCTTATTAGTTGGAAATATCTCGAATATGTGCGGAACATGAATACTATAAATAAAGCGAAGACTCCGAGTGACATAGGGGACACGAAAGTCATCGATGTTCAGTGAAGTTTGTTCGAGAAACTAACTTTGCATTTTTCAGGTATGATGTGTTGGTTGAAAACCTTATGGATCCATCTCATGTTCCGTATGCACATTACGGACTAATGCGCACTAGGACCCCTACGGGTAAGAAGTTGTCGATGAATTTCAAGATACAGAATTCATGCTTCTGAAATTGTACATTTCGGTTCTCAGTGAAGGTCGACAGAGAAGGGGGCAGACCACTTGAGATGCGAGTCAAGAAGCTCGATATAAATGGTTACGCTGCAACGCAGGACTGGAGCAATATGAACTTTATTGCACCTTGCATCTTTCATGCTTTCGCCGATTCTGATACTGATACTGATTCTGAAGTTGATCGAGGAAACGGATCTGCAGCATCTTCTGAATCCCAAAAGGTTCTATATTCACTTCACTATGTTGCTATTTAGATCAGCTGGTTGAACCGGCAGACTGTCGTGTCTGTTGTAGCATATAGTTCGACTGCAGATTTTCCTTGATTGTGCAGGCACCACCGCCGAATCGAAGACTTTCTTTGATTTTTATGTGTGTTCCGGTCAGTCCTGGTAATAGCAGATTGATTTGGACTTTCCCGAGAAACTTTGGTGTTTGGATTGACAGAATTGTTCCAAGATGGCTGTTTCACATTGGACAAAACCTGATTCTTGATTCTGATTTGTATCTTCTTCATGTTGAGGTGATCCCTTTATCTCTGTCTCAACAATATCATGTTCTTTGTTCTTCTTGAAGTATTCATGTCGGATATCTACGATTAACGTATATTTAGATACGATTATAAGGGATTCGCATCGAGCATGCCACATTCATAATGGAAACCTTTTTATTTCTCAATGTAGGAGCGTAAGATAATGGAAATCGGGTCTACCAACTGGCAAAAAGCTTGTTTTGTGCCTACGAAGTCGGATGCCTTAGTGGTCGGTTTCCGAAGGTGGTTCAACAAGTATGCCGGCGGTGAGATTGATTGGAAAGGGAAGTTTAGTGGAGCTCTTCCTCCGACTCCTCCTAGAGAACAGCTGATGGACAGGTAAATTTAGTAACTTATTTATATTGCTCCGACTCTTCACTAGTACCTGTACTGAATACCCGCATTCGGCATATATCCAAGATATATCCTTCCGACGTATCGAGGATGTACACATACCCGTTACTTTTAGCCTGAGAAACATAAGATACAAACTCCACTTCCGTTTGGGATTCTGCAGGTACTGGACACATGTGGTGAATTGCAAGAGTTGCAAAACTGCGTATAAAGGTCTCAACGCGCTCGAAGTATTACTGCAAATCGTATCGGTTATTTCCATCGGGATCGTTGCTGCAATGAAGCAGAACATGATGTCGATGGTGGCTAGAACAGCGATCGTATCGACGGCCATAGTTTGCTTTGCAGCTTCAAGATGGTTGGCTCATTTCATCTACAAGACTTTCCATTACCATGACTATAACCACGCCGTTGTGTGAATTTGATGTGAATATGACACCCTTTACTTTGTATGTAAGATTAATTTTTCTTTTTAAAATATGCATTTTTATTTGATAAATGTTATTCGAATGAACTCGAACTCGAATTTATAATATCTAAAGAACCATAAAAGTAAGAAAATTAAAACATCCTTTTAATCTTAAACTAAATAGTTTAATTATTTTATGCTTTGAACTTTCATTCCCCACCCCGATTCTTCCTTCAATTTCTTATTTTTATAACTTAATCGGTTAGTTCTATGTTTTATTCACTTTGATCTAACTATAATTTTTCATTGATTTTTTATATTTTCATTAATATATTTTATCCTCAAAACTCTTTATTTTAAGAAAAATAGCATTAAAAATGAGTTAATTGCACAATATATCCCTAAACCATGATTCATATTCTAGATTGATTCTTAAACTTTTAAACATTCAAATATTATTTTAAATTAATTTGAACATTCTATATTGGTCCTTAAATTTTTGAATGTTTTAATTGCATCCCAAAGGTTTTGAATGATTTTGAGAATTAAATTTATACAATTAAATTTTTTAAGACCAATTTAATATGAGAGTTATAGTTTGAAGATAAAATCACATTGTTCAAACATTTAGGGATCAATCTAAAATGTGCGTCATATTTCATTCGACTTAAATTTTATTAACTTAAACTTTTTAAATAAAATTTAACTAATAAAATAATACATTTAAATTTAACTTATTTTTAAAAAAATATTATCCGACTTGATAAATGATGTCATAATGATATTAAGGTGACGGACTAAATCTAATATATATAAAATAAAAGGAAAGTTGAAGAATTAATGTGACTATAAAATTCAAAGACTAATAATACATGAAAAAAAAAACTCAAAAACTAAAGCTTTACCCTTCGTTTTTAGCCACGCAGAGCTCACAACTGTTTTCCTTGTGCAATTACTAGTCAACTCATCACTCGTTTCCTTCATTTGAGCCACACGAAGCATCTCACAACTGTTTTCCTATACCAATCCCTAATCAACTCATCACTCATTTTCATTTGCGTACTTTCTCCACTACTCTTTACTCAAGCTTGTGAGCTTAAATAGGAGTTTAAACAAGAAGAAGAAGAAGAAGAAGAAAACAAACGAAAATCGGCAGCCATGGATGTTGTCAGAGCTTCTTCTTCCATTGTTTCTGCACGATGCATTTTAACTACTAAAACCCAGTTTCATAAACCCATCTTTCACAACATTTTGTTAAAATCTGGGATCAAATCATCTTTCAATCCTCTCCATAGAAACCCATCAAAATCCAGGTTGTTTACGTCCTTATCATCGTCCCCAACAACGGAATCCATTGAGCCACCTCTGCCGGAAGTTGAGATCGACAGTGGGAGAGAGGAATTCGATTGGTATTCTCATTGGTACCCGGTGATGCCGGTGTGTGATTTGGATAAAACGAAGCCGCACGCGAAGAGGATATTGGGACTTGATCTTGTGGTGTGGTGGGATAGGAATGAGAATGAATGGAAAGTGTTTGATGATACGTGTCCTCATAGATTGGCTCCTTTGTCAGAGGGAAGAATTGATCAATGGGGTAGATTGCAGTGTGTTTACCATGGTTGGTGCTTTGGTGGCAATGGTGACTGCAAACTCATTCCTCAAGCTTCCTCCGACGGACCCCCCGGTAACCCCTTTTCTCTTAAGTCATATTCATCATGTTTAATCTGTTATTTTTATTTGTTATTGTTGCTATTATCTTAGATTTGGTAAGAGTTTTGTGATCAGAATTCCGCAATTTGATTCAAAAAGTTTTGATTAGAAAAAAAAATTAATTTGATAGATTTATTGTTACACAAGTTTACTTTATAAAGCCGAATATAGATGTAATACTCGTGTATTTTTTACGATACTAGTATTTTTTTTAACTTCCTTAACGGAGACCGAATTAAATAGAAATATTATATTATTTAAGAAAAATATAAAGACTTATTAGATATTTAAACTTGAAATTCAGTATGAAACAAGCGATTTAGTATTAAGGGATTGTTGTTATACTTTAGTATAAAGTTAACCTTTTTAGCCACACATTACTTTGTATTCACCCTAAATTAAAAAAAAAAAAACTCAAAACTCAAAAAGACAACTTCTAATTTGTCTAATATTTAAACTTACAATGACTTAAATTGTAATTATACCAAAAATTTGAGAACACGTACTTATCATTCTTTAGTTCGACCCCTACTTAATTAAGTATTTAATAAATTTTTATATTTTTTAAATTGAAATATTTATTTTTACATGAACCAAAATACTATTAAACCAAAATTTTATCGAATATATAAATTTTAACAGGGTTGGGGCTCCTTGGCCCCTAAGGGAGCTCCGTCCCTGTTCCTTGCACTAGGTTTTTACTGTGTTTAAGATTTTTCATATAAAACCTCGGTGTCCTCTTTTATTTTGTGATCGTTTTTACTATCATTATCCCGTGTACGTGTAGTATAACATGTTATCAACTTTTTTAGCTAATATTTAAGTTAAAAAATAAGCATTTTTATCTAAGACCCCGATGTTCGATAGCCCTATGAAAAAGTTTTTTCAGCATTGTTTTCTCCGTCCACAAAACTCAAACTCAAGATCTTCCTAAAGGCATCAAGTTTCTTATCAATCAACCTAACAAAATAAGCATTTAGAAACAAGGTTACATGCAAGTTTGTTTTCCTCTATAGTACTAATCACTCGCGTTCGGTTGAGCATAGTGTGTGTGTGTGTATACTGTTTCTCGTCATACAATGTTGATTTTGTATCATAGTTCATGTTCAGCAATCTGGTGTGATGTTTTTGGCGAAAGGGTTAACTTTTATTTAACTTTGCTTTGGAATTTGCAGGTGCATACATTCAAGAAAGCATGTGTGGCGGTTTATCCAAGCACGGTGCAGCATGATATTGTGTGGGTTTGGCCAAATGCCCATCCACAATACAAAGATATTATAAAGAACAAAAAGGCCCCTTACATTCCTGTATTGGATGATCCTTCATTTTCCAAGGTGATGGCAAACAGAGATATTCCTTACGGGTATGCAGCTCGTCTTATCCGAGTAGAGGCATAAAATCATCGATGTTTGCTGAAATTCGTTCGAGAGACTAACTTTGTGTTCTTAGGTATGACATCTTGATTGAAAATCGTAGTTCAAGATATGGAATTCATGCATGTAATGTTGTACATTCTGGTTCACAGTGAAGGTTGACAGAGAAGGGGGCAGACCATATGAGATGCAAGTCAAGAAGTTGGACATCAATGGTTTCACCGGAAAGCAGGACGGGACCAATTCGTTCTTTATTGCACCTTGCATCTTTCATTCCTACGTCGATGATGATACCGATCCCATGGTTGATGCAGCATCTTCTGAATCCCAAAAGGTTCAAACTGGAACATCTGGTTTAACTATTTTATGTTTTGCCAGTGACTTTCTTTTTTCTCATACACAGTAATTTGTGCAGGCAACACTACCAAATCAAAGTCTTTCTTTGATTTTTATGTGTGTTCCGGTTAGCCCAGGTAATAGCAGGGTGATTTGGACTTTCCCGAGAAACTTTGCTGTTTGGATTGACAAAATTGTTCCGAGATGGATGTTTCACATTCGATCGAATCTGTTTTTTGACTCTGATCTGTATCTTCTTCACGTCGAGGTGATAAAATCGAACATACTTGTATCAGACACGTAACGGTGTCCAACACTCTAATGGAAACTTTTTTGTTCTCAATGTAGGAGCGTAAGATAATGGAAATAGGGGTTACCAATTGGCAAAAAGCTTGTTTTGTGCCTACAAAGTCAGATGCCTTTGTGGTCGGTTTCCGGAGGTGGTTCAATAAGTATGCTGGCGGCGAGATTGATTGGAAAGGGAAGTCTACTGGAGCTCTTCCTCCATCCCCTCCTAAAGAACAGCTAATGGACAGGTAAATTAAGTAGCCTTGCTTGATACAAAATGTACACGAATCCAACACACCTTTGCCCCAGAAGCATAAGCTACAACCCTCGATTTCCATTCGGAACTGAGCAGCTACTGGACTCATGTAGTGAATTGCAAGAGTTGCAGAACTGCATATAAAGGTCTCAATGCACTCGAAGTAATGCTTCAGATCATATCGGTTGTTTCCATCGGGATCGTTGCCGCAATGAAGCAGAACATGATGTCAATGGTGACTAGAACTGCGATCGTATCGACGGCCATCATGTGCCTTGCAGCTTCAAGATGGTTGGCTCATTTCATCTACAAGACTTTCCATTATCATGACTATAACCATGCTGTTGTGTAAATTTGATGTGAATATTACGCCCCCTGTTTCGGCGGCAATAGCCCCTGCTTTGGCACCCAATCCCATTTCTGAAACCGGGATCGGAAAATCCGAAGAGAACATATCGAATTCAAGCTTAAAATCGGATTGTGAGGACTTCAATTGCTCTGATCGCTCATAAAATAAATAAATATACACATAAAGTACATTACAAAACATTTATCAAGAAGCTTAACTAAAGATTCAAATTCAAAGCTTTGTACTTGATTATGAGTTTTATTCTGCTAAAAATAACGATGAATCCGAAAAAAATCAAACTTTTATTGCGATGTATGGAATTTAATCCTCTATTGTTGAGATCTTCTGAATCTGGTTGAGGAAAATCCAGGTCTGCATAACAGAACATTTTAGATTCAGTGTCATCAGGGACAATTCAAAACTCGTTTTGATTCTTTCAGTTCGAATTTGAATTGAGAATCGAATACCAACGAGTGTATAACATACATACCGTGACATGAGGAGCAATTCTAACACAATATACAGGGAATCCAGTGTAGAATTTCAACGGTCCGCCGGACTTGAGGATCTTCATGGCACAGTCTAATAAGCCAGTGTATGGATACTTACCCTCAGCATCAGGTTGCATTTTCTGGATTTGTGTCTTCACATAATCAAATGGTAAACTGCAAGCCGAAGCGAAGAAACCCGAAACCGCACTCGCACCTGAGATGACAAAAACGAGAAGCATTCACCAAGAGAGAGAGTCATATTCTCGTACCCTATGATTCAGCTATCGGACTAAACCGAGTACAGGTTACGAAAGACTCTTACCTACCACAGTTGAGGCTTCACCTAAGCCGAGTGAATCCTTGAAAAACTTGACGCTTTGATCATACGAGGCAAGCGTTCCCATGTTCAATGCCATGGCTCAGACTACGGTCGGACCTACACCTTTCCAAAGTGCCAGAACCCTTTCGTCTCCAACGATACGATAGAGAGCGTGGAATGCATTCGAGTAGTTCCGATGCTAAGCAGCTGGTAGAGTGGCATCGGCTTGCATACGTATAAGAGCCAAATCCACAGGGCTGCCAAAGCAGGCTCCGATGGCACCGGCAGTCAAACCACATAATGCCTTCTTATATAGAGGAAGGGGCTTCCCGTCATTGGCTTCAATTGCTTTGGTTGTCAACATTCTGTACAAAAACAATCGAATTCAAAACACAAACAAAAGCTAAACCGGAGACTCAGATAATCCGAATTTAGCCTCGAGACTCACTTGAATGATCCAAGTCGAGCCGTAGTGTATGTAGCTTGCCTGAGCAGTCCAGCTGATAGCCCCTGCCCAAAGTCCCCATGTCATATAAGACACTCACATTCGAATTCGAGTAACATAATGGCTATAGTTCAGATTCAACCGAGAAAGTCTAACAACATTCTTGAATTGGGAAAAACTGGAAATAGATTACAAATCCAAGCAGCAACATATCTCATCCAATGAAACAGTAATAAATTCCAGTATTCAAGGAAACAGAATTCAACGATCAATCATACAAACATGAATCAAAAGAAGAATCAAAACTTGAATGAAAATGTGGGAAAATAACCTTGTAAAAGGCACCAACGCCCTCATTTTGAAGCATGCTCTTGGTGACAGTGGCTGCTGATCCCTGATCGAGTTGGATTCTCACCTGCTCCAAACAACCATCGATCAGTAAAACAAATCGAAGCAAAGCCCAGATCTTAAAGAACAAAAAGGAACCCAAAATTAACCTTGATCATGTCAATGGGTTGGATGACACAAGTGACAAGCATGCCAGAGGTACCGCTATTGATGAAAGGCTTAACTTTTGGCCAAACACCAGCTTGGGATTTCTTCTCATTTGCCATTTCTTGATTCAAAACCACAAGGAAAGTGAAAAGAGAGACGAAGAAGAAGAAGAGAAATGGTACACTGCCTTGAAGCTTCTGGTTCTGTTGGACTGAAATAGAAAGGGCGAAAGAAGAGGTTTGTTCTTATTACTTATTCGTTCTACAAACAAACCTTCCGTGTTATTAGCTTTAAATAATTAATCAATTCAATTAAGGTCTAATTTCTTTCACAGTCCTTTTACTTTTTTTACATTTAAAATTTAATTTGAATTCTATATTAATCTGGGTAAATATAAGGTATTATCTGTTCAAAAATAACTCTTAATCATTTGATATTGAACGCTCACACCACTGGCTTTCATGGTACTCGAACCCGAGACTTCAAGGAATAAAAGCAATTCCTTTACTATATTGTTTTAAATTGGCTACATGAGTAATTTTGTTGTTTAAAGTCAAATAATATAATTTAGGGAAGGTCTTTTGAAGATGTTATCAATTATATTTCAATTATCAAATCAAAAGAGTATAGGAATTAAAATCTTTGAATTAAAAATAGAGGGTCTTCATTTTATGTATCAATAGTAGAGGGACTTAGAGAAATATTAGACCTTTAAGTTTCATAATAAGAATGATTCACATACGTTACCCAAAAATTTTAGTCAAGAGTCAAGACGGGGTTGCTTAATAAGTATGGTGAGTTGTTTAAATTAGATTTGTTTAAATTTTGATCTATGTTTGATTTGAGTTTATTCAATTTAAAATTTTAACGAGTTGAGTCGAGTAAAATTTAACTTGATACAATAAATTCATGAACAATTTGTTTAACTTTTTTTTTATAGTTTTTTAGTAGTTACCTTATAATTTATTTTATTAAAAAAATTTAATTAATAATTAATTATTTACTAATAGATAATAAGAAAGATATTAAATTATTAATTAATAATTATTATTTACTAATTGATGTTTTATTAAAAAAAGTCTCATTAATAATTACTACGTACACTTTTTTTATTTTTTATTAAATTTATTCATTTATGTTTATATTAAATTCTATATATTATGACAATTACTAGATTTTACTTGTAGTTAAAAAATAAGATAAATTTTTTTGATGAGCTTAACGAGTAACAAATCGAGCAATAAATTTTTTTTACGAACACAAATCAATTAAAATTTTATCGAACGTATTAAATAATAAATATTTTATACAAACACGAATCGAACACTATTCAACTAAAAGATAAGCACCCCTAATCAAAACCCACCTCGTATAAAACCTTTACACTCTTGCTGTTGCTTTTATTACATCACAGAGCTTTTATTACAAGGAAGTTAAGCTTTCCAGAAAGGTTAGTTTAAATGCACGTTGACACGTTGGTGACATGCATGCATGCCTTTCATATATAAATATTACCCACAATTTTAAAATACCCAATAAATATTTTCTCTGCCTCTCCACAGCTTCAGCTTTTGAGGTAATCTTTATGTCTTCTCTTTCTCAACTGCTATATGTCTATTGATAATATATTTTTTTAATTTTATAAATTCGTCCTCCAAAAATATAGTCTTGCCTTAGTCTTTGATAAATTATTGAATATGATGTTTCAAATATATGAAAAGTTTTCGAAATTATGGATAGGAAGTAGTTGTAAACATCATGGAAGGCAGTGGCAACGGCAGCTCTCCAGGTACTAGATTCTTGATATTTTCAGGCAGTTCTATTTTTTTTTCTTAGTTTTTTTTATTGAAAGATCCATGTACTATTTATTTCAAAGTTTAAAATTTAATCTTATATTTTAATTTCGTGACATTTGAGTTTTTATATTGTTCTTAACTGAAAATCTTTATCCTTCCGCTAATTTCTATTTAATTTTACTGTTAGCCGATGACCTAGCAGTTATAAAAAGGATCACATTGATATAAATTATAAATATAGGAACTAAAAAAAATATTTTTCCATTTTCTTATAGTTGTCAGATTAAGAGTTGACACTAAACTTAAAAAGACCACAAATCTTCAATTAATTTTACCGTTCATTGTTGACCTAGTAGTAAGGGTATATACGATTCGGTCCATTGGTTTTTAGTTCAGTTAATTCGATTTTGGACACAAAGTTAAAGTATAAGGATTAAATCTTAAATTTTGAAATAGTACATGAACCTCTAACATGTTTAAACCTTTTTTTAGTATACGGAACACCAAACTAAAACACTTGAAAATCTTCAGTGAAATCACCATCAGAGTTGGAAACACTACAGAAACAGCATGTGGAGAAAACAGTGAAGATCAAGGAGCTCAAAAAGCGAATCAAAGCACTGAAGCTTCGTGTCGAGATGACGAAGACGGCAATGACGACAGCAGCAAAGAAGCGTATCGCGGAAGAGAGGAGGGAAGCTTTCAAGAACTTGAGCGAGAAATATAACAGCCTGGGCAAGGAATATAATGCTTTGTTGAGTGAAAGGTCAAGGGAGCATAAACCAATTTAAGCAATATATATATATATATATGCGCGAGATGATTTCTCGTTAATCTTTAGAGGATCATATCTTCGTATTCATATCTAAATATGTTCCGGACACTACCGCGGTTCTTTATTGTTTCGAGTACCATAAATCTCTGTTTTATGACTGAACAATGGAGATACAAGGGGATGATGTTAGAGATACACAAAAAAATGCAGATGACATGATTCAACGAGTGTTTCGGGTCGGTTTTCGAATGAAACTAGCATAATATCTTACATTTGGGTAGATCACGAGGGTCGTCGAGTAGGTGAAACTCGATAATTCTTCGAAATCACGAACTTTTCAAAGCCGATAATGCTTCCTTCGTTGTAGCTGAGATGACAGCATCTGAAGCATTTGGCAAATAATAGTACTTCCCTGCAAGAACAAATTGATGAGACGCTATTTCCTTGAGTTCCGCATGCATAAAAACGAATGAATGTTTCTTTCGACGCACCTTGAGCTACTCGGGTGATTTCGTTGGCAAAACCGGTCGAAACGAACTTGTTTTCGGTGTCGATGACAAGAAGAGACATTCCTGCTTTGTATATTTTCCCGGACACTTCAAGAATCTCATCCTGTGCAATATTTATTCACACAAATCATACGAATATCATTTCATCGAAAAAACCCAGATAACATCCCGAAACCTAGATGTGTATCTTTCCGCCCCTATTGCTATCAAACGAATGGTTAGGAATGATATTTCGATAGCATGTCCACAGTCCGGTAAAGGCCGGAATTCGGTTCAACAGCAGATTCGCATGCTTTTTGCAGTCATAATGATATTATCACTAGATATAATGCCAAAATGTACCTTCAACTCTTGCGCTGAAGGTCTAGGGGCATCAGAAGCAGTAGCTTCGGGATCGGTAGACCGTTTCAGTGATATGTTGGCTCTTCCGTCGGTAATGGCGACGATCATTACGCGTCCCACGTCACCACTTTTCTCTGCATTTAACCCAACCCTGACTGCCTGATAATATTGAAGTTGATGAAGTAACTAGCAAATGAAACTGTTAGTTTGTACATGAAAATTTTTATCAACATTCACAAAAGTCATGGACTGTAACTCCAACGAAACATAACCCATGAACTCGAAACTCAGTGTAGGAGAACATGGCAAGGGCATCCAATATGGTATCAATGTATGTCATTAACAAGTTAAAAATGATTGTTTCAGTAAAATCCGAGCCACAAATCAAGGGATTCACTATATGTGCATACCATGCTTAAACCATGAGCTAGGGGAGAGCCACCACCACATGGAAGTCTCTCGAGACGTTTTCTCGCCATTGCAATTGATCTCTCTCGAAGGAGGCAGCAGGACTTCCGCCGCATCTCCTCGGAAAGGTATAATAGAGACCTATTCGGCATTACGAGCAAAAAGAAACAAATCATTCCAAGAAATACTCATGATGGTTCCATTACATCAGCTTTAGTGTTTTGTTTTTGCAGAACAGTTGAGAAACAAAACAATCTCTTGTTTACCTGATCTCTGCTTGTATAACTCTCAGCCAGCAACTTAAGTGCAGCTCCTTTAGCATTTTGCATCCGGTTCAATGCCATGCTCCCACTTGCATCAACCACAAATATTACCTGGCATGAAATATATTCGAATGAACCCCGAGCATAAGTATTATTGGTACATGAATTTATTTTACTCTCTTGAGAGATCCAAGTTAGAACAGTTTGTTCGAACAATCTTTACGTATCAGTTCTACACTCTAGTGATAAATTCATTCCAATGGAAGTTAGTTCATGGATACCAATGCTCCTGCTTTTCTTGCCATTCTTTTAGCCCTCATGTCAGTTTTCTCCACGAAAACTTTCCGACTTTTCTGAACGTCTTTCTCCCGGCGCAACTTCTGATATGGCACAGCGGCTCTAAGTGTTGCATCAACAGCTAGTCTCTTTACGGTGGTGCCCTGCGGTAAAAACAACATATTATGTATATATCAGCCTCTATCCTCGGAGAATATTACATCTGTGAAAGAGACAAGGCTAACCTTTGGGAGCATCGGTTTAATGTATCGGCCTCAGTCTTCAGAGAATATAACATTCTTGGCTCTTCCGGCTTTCCCCTGCCGCCTCTGTGCTTGTTGTGCAAAGAAAAGTAGTTTCTCATCCACCAAACCCCCTTCTGCATCAAATATAAACTCTTCAGGTAATTGCTCCTGTTGCTCGTTCTCCTGATTACTTTCATCCTGTTGTAAACAAAGTCTCACGGTTTCAGTTGAACATTTTTTCATCAGTAAAATATTCGATGAATAGATGATAGTAAATCCTCGATACATACATTTGATGTATTTTAGTTGACTACAAACAACAATAATCGAATGATGACATTCATCAAGGAACAGCAAAATTTAGTGCTTAAATGACAATATACCTCTTGATCTTCTTCCTCCTCATTCTGCTCTTCCCCGGATTCTTCATTTTTTGGAGGCGGCGGCTGCTGGTTTTGTTGATCTGGTGGGTTCTCATTGATAATCGAACGAGGGAGGATGACAAGCTCCACCTGTATTATATAATATATCAACACAAATTTATTTGCAAGTTTTCTAATTTTCTGCTTTCATGATGCAGACAAAACCCAGTAGCTATGTCAAGAGGTTCAATCTATAATTGTGCACATATATAACCAGTAATCAGCAGACAATTCAACAAAACCTGCAATAACACCATAAATATCATGTAGTCCGAACCAGAAATATGCTCGAAAGTAAGAATACTTAACAGCTTTTTTCAGGCCATCTACACCAACTCTCTCCCGTCCTTCCAAAGCGGCCAAGCACTTTGCAATCCTGGCAGCATATAGCTCAGCTCTGTGTCCCTGTAAGTCGTCCGTGTACTTGATTATTTCTCCATAGCATGATTAAAACGATATCTTACTATCTATCAACATTATATTTAGAAAAAGGAACACTTTGAATGGTGCATGAAATGTAAGAAACTAGGATTCATCTTTAGCACCTGGCAACCACCTCGAAGGGCTTCCATGACGAGGTACATTAGTTGTTCCCGGCCGATTGCGACGTCCTTCAAATACTCTCTTGCTAAAATGATCTGAGTCTTTGCATACTCGGTTTCTTCCTTAACCATTTCGAAAACTTTATTGCTAGCTTCCTGAAATTCTGTTGCGATACCAACTGCTGCAACATGATCTTCAAAGTTCATTGGAAGATCTGCACTGCAAAGGAAGTGTGCTGTTAATAGTATGGGAATAGATACCGTACAAGCTAAGAAACCAATTCCATCATCTACAAAAGCTTTATACCTCAAGTTAATCGCGATTCGATCTAATAAATGTTCTCGTACAGCGCCTTCTTCTGGATTATAAGTGGCAATTAAAAGTGGTTTACAAGGTGCTTGAAGCTGATTCCCTCTCTTTCGACAATATTAACTCCTTCAGTCAGCACATTGAGAAGCAAATTACTGATGCCATCATCCAGAAGGTTAATCTCATCAACATATAATACACCTCTATGTGCTTCTGCTAAAAGGCCGGGTTGAAAAACAGTTGTACCCGTTTTCACAGACTCCTCGACATTGACAGATCCGATGAGTCTGTCCTCTGTGACTCCAAGTGGAATCTACAGCACGAGTGAAGAAAAGGGCATTAAGACAATAAACCAAACTTGACAACAAGGGCTTTCTAGCATGAAACCTACCTGAACAAAAGGAGACCGGACAACTTGAGTCTTAACATTGCCATCGGAATCATATTCGGCTCGTTGAGCTAAACCATCTTCCCACCTTCAGAGGTTATGAAAACCAGGTCACTCTCTTGAAAGTAATGAACTATTACTAAACCAGTTAGCCCTCATATCTATTATCTTATCACATAAACGATGCAACCTGATAGCTTAAGGCAAAAGTTGTCCCGTTCTATCGCCGGAACACATACTAATACTCAGAGGAATACTGATATGTTCTCAAAAGGAACTACAAAAACAAGAATTATAGGGAAAAAGAAAGTAATATTGTTGTACCTCTGGAGTCAAATCAACAACTCCGGAGTCAAATGTTGTTCCTCCGGAGTTACTTGAACTCTCCAGCCAGTCACCACTTCTTGATAAGACTGTCGACAAACTAAGAAGATCCGATAAAACTCAAATCTACTAATTAGCAGTTACATTTATTTACTATGTCTGCCTACCGACAACAATCATGATCCTAGGTCTAACGCTAACATTTAAACCTATGTCCATAAAGAAGAGACCCCAATCCACTCACTCTAATAATCCTTCCTCATCTTCTCTCTACTAACATCACCGGCGACGGCCATATAGTCACCGGCTACAACCCTCTGCCCAAATCAGAAGGGTGAATTACCAACGGCAGACATATCCACCACGTTATCATCAACAAATATAAAGCACAAAACTATGTTCTATTGAAGGAAAGCTCAACATATATATTATCCAATTTACAGGGACCAAAGTATTAATGAGATTATAAGAGGTAAAAGTTCACAGTTCATACTCTTCTGGGCAGGCTGGGTCTGCATTTGCCATTGAACTAACAACTACATCAATGGGAGGCAAAATCGCGTGCAACCCACGAGCCATCACAGTCTTGGCTGTTCCACGCCTTCCAGAGATAGCAACCCTCCAATCTCGCGATCAATAGCCCCAAGTAAAAGTGCAGTTTTAATGGCGTCCTATGTGACAACAGTAAATCAAATCAAGCATCAGATAAACATATGAATCCAATTCCTTTCCTTCAAATTGCATAAGTAACAAAGGAGATGGAGAAAGAGATTAAACGAAACCTGGCTAACGACAGCAGCCAAAGGGAAGAACCGTCTACCATAAGAAGAAGAAGGGTTCTCGGATTCAGCAGCAATGGCTGCCCCATTGCTCGAGCCTAGAGCAGTATTCGAGACAGCTAGAACGCGACGAAAACGAGTGATGCTACGAGTTTGAAACCGTTTCTTTGAGTTCAAACGAGAAGAAGAAGGGAAGAAGAGAAAAGGGTATGGTTTAGATATGATAGAAGATGATCGAAGCTGAAGATGAGACAGAGAAAGTGATGGAGAAGAAGTAGCCATAGCTGAAAATGCCATTGATTGCATTAATTAACTTTCCCCTCGTTCACTCACTACACTTTAAATTTTCTCAATTTATTCACCAAACTTAATACATTGATTTTTTTATCACTCTGCCATTAACTATTTAACGGTATTACAATGATATTGTTTTTATAAAAAAAATTATCAAAACGATATCGTTTTGCATCTATATAACAGCCCATTTATAACGTTGTTAATAAAAAAAGGATTGAGTGATAAAAAATATAATGTATTAAGTTTCATGATAAATTTGAAAAGATTTAAAGAATAATGAGTAAAATAAGAAAGAATAAAGTTCAGTTACTAAATTTGTAGTTTATCCTATATATATTTAATTTTTTTCTTTTATCTTTTACTTAATCTCGTAATCTAATCCATCTGCCTCGTTCTGCTTCTTCCGTTGTCTACTGCAATTCCTTTTAGCTCTTCCCTTGGTCCTACTCTTCACGCGCTTATTTAGGCGCGTATCCAGGATCTTTAATTCTATTTTTAAACAAATACAAATAAATAGCATCCACAACAGGACAACAAGAGGTTGTGTCGTCCGATGGAAGATGTTGGAATAATGTATTACATCGGTGAAGAATTGGGCGGGGGACAGTTCGGGGTCACGTACTTGTGTGCACACAAGGCAACTATTCGATATCGATGACAGCCAAAAGGAATCTCGTGAAAAAGGAAGATATCGAGGATGTTAGGAGGGAAGTGCAGATCATGCACCATTTGACGGGGCAGCCTAACATCGTCGAACTCAAAGGTGGTTACGAGGATAAACATTCGGTCCATTTGGTGATGGAATTGTGCGCCGGTGGAGAACTATTCGATAGGATCATCACCAAGGGCCATTAAACCGAGCGTGCGGCTGCTTCATTACCTTTGAAATATTGGTCTTACGTTGTAACCACTGCGGTGTATCTCATTAATAGGCTACCTACGAAGGTGTTTCTCGGGACAACCTCTTTTAATAAGTTGTTTGGTCGTCGCCCCAAGTATAAACATTTACGTGTCTTTGGTTGCAGATGTTTTCCATGCCTTCGTTCGTTTCAATCTCACAAATTTGAGTATCGATCACAAGCATGTACTTTTCTTGGATATAGTGCTCATCTTTGTCTTGTACCTGGAGGTCGAATTTATATTTCTCGGCATGTGCAGTTTGATGAGAGTGTTTTCCCATTTGCAGGTCAAGCTACTGCTGTTCATCCATCTCCTACAAATGATTTACAACCGTCTGTCATTATTGATGTCGTACATGGCATCGACAAGGTGCTAAATAATCAAGCAGTTCCACCATGCTCAACGTTGCACCATTATGAAAATGAGTCGTCTACTTCTCGTACCAGTAGCTTATGTCATAGAGTGAACGAACCGATGAATTCTGCTAAAGTTGATGATGAAGTTACGTCCGGTGATAATGTGGATGGATCCGCGAGACACACAGTCTCTCCTAGACAAACTGACGGTTCTGGTGATTTGCGTGTTCCTGAGCACTCCACTCTTGCTGCAGATTCGGCTCTTCAATTGTCTTCCCACAACAATAGTTCGAACATGGTTGTTTCAACGGATACTCCTGGTATTGTTTCTCGTACCTCTTCTTCAAATGTTCATTCTATGGTTACGAGAAGTAAGGATGAGATCTTTAAACCCAAAGTCTTCTCGGTTCAATCTATAATTGATGATGAAGAACCAATTTCTATTGAACAAGCTTTATTGTCCCCTGTGTGGAAAGATGTTGTCATAGCTGAATATAATGCTCTAATTGGTAAGGGTATATGGTGGTTGGTGTCTCTACCTCCTGATCGAACGATAATTGGATGTAAGTGGTTGTTCCGGATCAAGAAAATGTTGATGGGTCTGTTGCGAGGTATAAGGCTCGTTTAGTAGCGAAGGTTCGCTCAAATTCTGGGACAAGATTTTAATGACACGTTCAGCCCAGTTATTAGACCTTCCACAGTAAAGATTGTTTTATCCTTAGCTTTTATGAATGGCTGTAAATTGCGACAATTTGACCTGAATAATGCGTTTCTTAATGGGTACTTACGAGAGGAGGTGTTCATGGTGCAACCTCCCAGGTTTGAACAGCTTGCTGCTGATGGCTCACGACTTGTTTGCAAACTTGAAAAGGTGTTGTATGGGCTTAAACAAGCACCACGAAGTTGGTATGCGAAACTGTGTGATTTTCTTGGTCGAATTGGGTTTCATGGGACACAAGCTGATGCATCCTTGTTCATTCGTTGCTTAGGGAAGTCTTTCACCTATGCTCTCGTTTATGTCGATGATATCATAGTTACGGGGCAAGATGAGACTGAAGTTGAAAGCGTTATATCGCAATTGAGTCAAGAATTCTCTCTAAAAGATTTGGGGGACTTAAACTATTTTTTGGGACTTGAAGTTCAGCGGACGAATCACTCGCTTATTTTACGACAGAAGAAGTTTATTCTTGAATTATTAGAACGTACTGGCATGCGTAATGCTCGTCCAGTTCCAACATCGATGGTCGTATCTCCGAAGCTAAGTAAAGATGGAGGGAGCCCGTTACAAGATGTTCAACTATATAGGAGTGTTATTGGAGCCCTTCTATATTTAAATCATACGTGACCCAACATTTCATATAGTGTCAATTGTGTAGCTCAGTACATGAATGCGCCTTGTACTCAACATTGGGTGGCCGTGAAACGCATTTTGCGTTATTTGTGTGGGACACTTGATTATGGTCTAGTGTTTCAAAAGACAGGATTCGGTCTACACTTGGAAGCTTTTACGGATGCCGATTGGGCAAGCAATGTTGATGATCGTCGTTCGATATCCGGGTTTTGTGTTTTTCTTGGAGGTAATCTAGTGTCTTGGGGTTCCAAGTGCCAACGGTCAATCTCTCGGTCGACTACTGAGGCTGAATATCGTGCGTTAGCAGATGTTGTGACCGATGTTGTTTGGATTCAAGCCTTGTTGACAGATATGGGAATTCTGCCATCAAGCACTCCCGTTGTTTGGAGTGATAATACGAGTGCGATAGCGATGAGTGCCAATCCTGTTATGCATTCTCGATCGAAACATGTTGAATTAGACCTCCATTTCATTCGGGAGAAGGTTACTGCCGATAAAGTTCGAGTTAATTATATTCCTGCTCAACATCAAAAAGCTGATGGATTCACGAAGTCTTTGTCTCGGGCTTATTTTTCTTTGTTTTGCTGCAATCTCAAAATCTATTGTAAAGTTCTGGAGTCCATAGACAGTAGGGAGAATGTTAACTATTATGATAATAGCAGTGAGTAACAAATATGTTGTTATTGGGTTGTTAGGAAGAATGTGCCAGCAAGGCAAGTCTGGTGTAACTGCTCCAGCTAAGAATATTCTAGCAGGTATTGTAAAACGATGTATATGTGGTAATTGGGAAATGAAGAAGATGAAGCATTCATTGAATCAAAGTTCAACATTGTTGAACCAAGACGAAAATTCCCCACTCAAAGCCACGGATTTAGGTCTGTCGGTCTTTTACAAGCCAGGTAAAGATTTGAAAAAATCAAAAACCGTTATTAGACTCGAACCTTGCGAATTCCTGCTTTCGGAACAGGTGATGTATTTAAAGATATCGCCGGTAGAGCGTATTATATGGCACCAGTAGTATTGGAGAAGAAATATGGACCTGAAGCTGATATTTGGAGCATTGGAGTTATGTTATACATTCTTCTATCTGGTGTTCCACCCTTATATACACACACGCATACACATATCTTGAAGCATGAAGCTAAGATGATTGTTTCCGACATATAGAAAACGAAAACGCGATCTTCAGTGAGATTTTACGTGGCGATGTCGATTTTACGAAAGATCCATGGCCTTCAATTTCACCTCAAGCGAAGGATCTTGTTGAGAAAATGCTTAACTTGGATCCCAATCAACGGTTAACAGACCAACAAGTATGTATGATTTTTTTCTTGGTAGCATTATCTGCTTAGTGGCTCATGACCGTGATAAATGCGATGAGATCGAAAATTATGTAGTCTGACCAAGTGTATGGCCACCAACAGGTCATCCGTGGATCAAAGAGGACCGTGAAGCACCCGATACACCTCTCGACAACTCGGTTCTAGTCAGGTTCAAACAGTTCAAAGCGATGAACAACTTCAAGAAAGTTGCTTTGAGGGTCATTGCAGACTGTTTCTCGGAGGAAGAAATCCAGGGACTGAAGGAGATGTTCAAGGGCATGGGTACCGATAACAGCGGGACAATAACGCTCAAAGAATTGAAATAATGCCTCGCGATGAAAGGAACAAAGCTAAGCGAATTCGAAGCTAAACAATTAATGGAGGCAGTAAGTTTTGTTTCCAAAGATTCAATATATGGTGTTCTTTTTCAATACTCATTCATCTCTTTTTTGTTAAAAAAGGCCGACGCAGACGGCAACAGAACCGTAGACTATGAGGAGTTCATCACGGCCACCATGCACATGAATCGAATGGATCTAGAAGAACATCTGTATCGAGCCTTCCAACACTTTGATAAAGACAATAGCAGGTAATTATAATAATAAAAACCAATATTTAGTATCAATACTCCTTACAATTAATCGCGATATGCATACTTGCAGGTACATCACCATAGAAGAGCTAGAGCAAGGTCTTCGTGACTACGGCATGCATGACGACAAAGGAACAAAGGAAATCATTTCGGAAGTTGACTCCGACAATGCAAGTAATACGTACATACATACATCCACACATACATATACGTATGAAATCATTTCGGAAGTTGACTCCGACAATGTAAGTAAAACATACATTCATACATCCACATATACATATACATATGAAATCATTTCGGAAGTTGACTCCGACAATGTAATTAATACATCCACACATACATATACGTATGTTCGTGCGTACATGCATGCATGCATCCATACAAACATATAAAGTTGACATACTTTTCTGTTATGGAATGAAATGATAAACTACGATGAATTCGTGGCAATGATGAGAAAATGAAATCTTGAAACGAACCCGAAAAGACGACGTGATGATGTCTTCGTCGAAAAAAGTTAAACGTTATGATCAAATATTTTCGTGTAACAGAAAAACAATATAACATTAGGAGAGAATTTGACTGATCGAGAAGATTGGTTAAAGGAGGAAAATTTTAATTTTTTGATTGGAATGTTTGTAAACGAAATGCACTAAAAATAAAATCTAATAACATTTTTTGTCCTCAAAACTTTTAAAAAGCTATTTTAACCTTCAAAAAAATTCCTTATTTTTTAACCTCTTAACTTTTAATTTATTATCAAATTGAATAAATTAACCAAAAAAATATCAAAAAATTAATAATAAAGAGCCATTACATTAGGTTCTTACACGAGTAAGGGCAGCCGTGACAGTAACGAAATCGACAAAGGATTAACATCAACAAGAGAGTCAGAATTGCTGAAAGCCATCCTAGTTAAATAGTCAGGTGCCTCATTTGTTTTTGGTTGTATTTTCAAGAAAAGCTCCGAGACAAACACTCATATGATCTCGGAAAATGCCTCCAATCAATCCACATCCTGTGGAGTGTGAGACAGCACCATCCGTATTTAGAGCGATTCACCCCAGTTCAGGTGGTAGCCACTGTACTTGTAGTTTTTTTACTCGTTTGATTATTTTTATATATTTTGAATTTTCTACAAAAATAAATAAAATATTTAATTTCAACATCAACATAAATATAAAATGATTAACATTAATTCAATTTAACAAAAAAAATAGAAGTTCAAAAGTTCAAATAAAATAAATTAAAATTTTAAAAGTTTATAACATATTCACTATTAAATGTATAAAATTTAAACTTGTTATATATATATTTGAGCATGTTATACTATATATTAAATTGTATCAAATTGGTCCAAATTTGACGAGGGTCCCACTTCTATTCTAATTTATCTTCGATGACAATGTATATAATATAATTAAAAAAAACCCTAAAGCAGCTAAAACCTCACCGTTCCACTCTCATGAGCTACGTATAAAATTCCTCCGGCTATCCAACGGCGGAGCTATCTCTCCTCCTGAGGTTAAAACTTGCAGAATGGTTCATCTGAGCACAGCCCTCGAAGTGTCCGGTGAAGCCAGTGATTCTCGAGATCTCTTCTGGTTCTGATATTACTAATATTATCATCATCGTTGCTCGAAGAAACCACGTTGGTTTTACTATAATCACTGTAACTGGCTCTGTACGTCACGCGCCACCGCACTCTCTTCTTGGACCCTTTGAGCTACATTCGTTCTCGGGCTCATTCATCGGCTCTTCTACTCTTTCGGTGCAACTCTTGCTGGGGGCACAAGGGCAACTCTTTGAAGGATTAGTAGGAGGGAAAGCATTGGCAGCGACACAGGTGATTGTTGCGGTTACTACTTTTATAAACCCTGCTCTCCGTCAGCTTGACTCAGTTGCCACCTATATGTGTGTATATATATATATATTGATGTTCTGCATTTTGGCAACGCTTATTTCATCTATCCTTAGCATATTGGTCATGAACGTCTCATTGTTTGTACTAAATAAAGTAACTCATTAACTCGATAAATCTGAATTTTTTTTATTTGATTAAATCGAATACTCATCTCTAATTATATGTTCGTATTTATCGCAGATGAGGTCAAATACTTCTTCCATCCTTGTAGTAGGAACAAGAGCCACACCACAAAACCTGTAACATTAGTGCAAACTAATGTTTTGCCCAAGCTGAACCTAATCAAAAAGATCAATCGAGCAGAAACGTCTTCCACCAAAGGCCGCCATCTACGGCGTTCGTATACGGAAGGATATCAAAACACGAGAACATCCGGACTCTAAATCAACATGTTCGATACAAATATATCAAGTCGAAGGAGAAACCAAAAAAGGGTAAGTATCATTAGCAGCGAAACACGTCCCCGGCATTGTGCCGGCATTCGGACCCGAAGAAAAACCTACACACAAATGTCCAATGCACTGCACATTTCACTTTCAATCAATCACAATGCAATGGTCTGTCTTCTTTAGCAATGAATGCTGGGGACACAAACGACTTCTCAGACTAAAATGTCTAATAAAGCGGCTGTGCGACGATCACGACATCCACATTTAACTCATGGTTCATCACAGACTGGAAAAATCCAGCAGAATGCAATTGGAATGCTATGTTCGATCCGGTATCGAATGTTATGATCAGAAAAAAAACAAGAAACCCAACAAAGAAAACAAAGCGAACTCCACAAGAAAACTGTCATTCGAACTCGAGACGAGCACGATAATGTATACACATAAAGTAAGGTTCATGACATGTCTTTGATGATGAAAAGAACATTGCAGTCTAGGTTTCACCTTTGCTAAATATCAGAAACTTTCAAGAGCTGACATTAATCCCTTCTTACCTTTGTTTTCCATGATTCGAAATTCAGTTAATCAAATATGATTATATATGATTACGAGACCCTCATCGAGCGATTTCGAAGGTAAAAGTCGAAGGCCAAAGACAGTAACAGCAAAAAATATATGTTAATAAGGATTCAAGTCTACAAGAAACAAGAATTTACCAAAGACTACAACGCATACCCCCGGAGACCGATCGATCCAACGGTTCTAACTCGAACAGATTATCTCAGTTTCTTGGATTACCATATCCTGAACCACCGAGGAAGCCACTGCTGGCAGCGGCGTAAACTTCGGATGGATCGAGAACCGGAGATGACGAGGACCCCCCATTTATCCCACCACCACCTAAATGCAATTCGGATATATTAGGAATCCCATCTCTTCCTTCAATTCCTTGATCATAAAGAAACCCTTTGAAAACACGGCCACCAATCTTAACAACTGCTTGATAAGCATACTCATCGTCACCGTCGTCCACCGCCGTCACTCGTACGCACTTGAACACCGCCTGTGCGCGTACTTGCCCCGGCAATGACTCCTTAAAACCGGCATCTGCATAATATTTACATATAAAATCAAAACTAAAACAAAATTTTCCGAACAACATCTATGTCAATGTATTTGAATTACCCTGGTGACTAGAGCTTGTGTCAGAGCTTCTAGGAGGAGTAGTATTCGAAGTTGATGTATGAGAGGTAGTTGTAGTTTGAGATGTTACAAGTCTCGGTTTCTTTGCACCCGATGTCGACCCCGATGAGCCGGCTCCGACAGTCATGGCAGCCGCCGTCATGAGCTGACGTTCCCTTCTCCGAGCAGCCGGTACCCATGTGCTCTTCACGTGAGTAGGGCAATCAAAACCCCGACTTTTACAACATGTTCTACACCTCCTACGGAAACAATCTTTCTTAGCTTGGTTCCCACAATCTTGACACGTTGCCCCCGAGCTAGAACCCGAACCAACGCTCCCTCCTCCCATCCCGCCGCCGCCGCTTCCGGTTTGTATCCAATTCATGGAGGAATTATTGTTGTCAGGGAGTGAAGATGGTTTCTTAAGATAATGAGTAGTAGAAGAAGAATTCTGGTTCTGCCATAGCTGCATCCCACTGAGTTTACTACGACCATTGTTATTCAACAAATCAGAATCCTCCACAGAATGTGGAGGCAAACACGGAGCCGCCGTCAGAAGAGGGATAACACCAACGCCGAGTGCCGTGGCGCCACTCGGACAGTTGATTTGCTCGTTTACCATGATGGGATCTTGAGTATGGTGGTGGTGGTGATGATGATGATGGTTAAAAGACGCAGGAGCAACAACAACAAAATCCCGGAGACCAACCATCCCCATCTCAGTTGGAAGTCCATAGTTGATCGGTCGAGCCAAGGGCGGCCATTGAGCGCTGGTGAATCCAATTGGCGCCGCCGTAGCAGCGTTGGCATCGAAACCAAGTGAAAGATCATCAGGACCAGCTCGGATTGCTGTGGAGGATGATGTCGCCCAATCAGCAAAGGCGCCAGTGTCCGAAGGTAGCTGGCCTCTTGTAGTAGCCACAGTGACTGATAAAGATAAAAACAAAACTATATATACATATACATATACATAAAAAAAAAAAGAGATTCTTTTCAGAAGTGGAGAAATGGGCAATCTAAGAAGATATCTATGTGGGTGTTATATAAGTTTTAGAGAGAAAAGGATGAAGGTGGGGTCAAAATCTCTGAAATTTTTGCAGAAGATAAAAGGGAAGGTTTTGGAAAGAGAGAAAGACAGAGAGATCTTGTTTGTTGGTGACTTTCCAATATATATATCTACATAAACTCATACATATACATATATATATATATATATATGGCTTCTGCAAGTAATCAGCTGCTACTGAGAGATGATTGAGTTCTGCAACTGCTGCAGTAGTCTTCTAATAACAAAACAAAACCTAAAAGATCAGTCTTTCTCTCTCTCTCTCTCTCTCTCTGTATATATATATATATATGTATGTATATACATACATGTAAGCCAATTATGAAGTACCCTTTTTTCTTGTTTTCTTTCTTCTTCTACAGCTGTTATGGGTAGCCGACCTTTCCTTCTCCTTTCATCGTCTTCTTCTGGCTTGCTTGTTTTCCTTTTTGTTACTGGTTTTTAGTTAGAAAGAGAATGAAATGGGTTCTTCTTTTTTCTTGTCTCTCACTTTCACTAGCTTCCATTAATTTTTTATTTTATTTTTTTTGTTATCGATTCTCTTTCTCTCTCTCCAATAATCACACTATTTACTATAGAAGAAGAAAGGGTATACAGAGTTTTGTTCTCTGGTTTTTGTCATTTTATGCCTTTCTTTTCCTTTGGGTTCTTCTGCTTTCGCTTAACTAGAGTGTATACTGACTTTACAAGTAACACCAAATATTTTTTTGGGTAAAGTATAGTAATGGTCACTGAACATTTCTGAAGCTTGCATTTAGGTCCCCCAACTTTTAAAACTTGTAATACAGTCCCCCAACATTTATTTCGCTTGCAATATGATCCCCCAACTTAAACCACCGTTAGAAATTAGGGTAAATTATATAAAAGGTTATTTAACTTTTCAGACACTTGAATTAGGTCCTCTAACTTTAAAACTTGCAAAACAGTCCTCAATTTCATTCTAAACCCAATTTCCAAAGTAATTCAATTTCATTCTAAACCCTAAATTCCAAAATAATTCAATTAAATTCAATTATGTCAGATTATTATTATTTAATTTCATCTTATTTCATGTGATACGTATTTTTTATATAAATATATAGTATAATTCTATCTGTTGAATAAATTTTTTAATTAAAAAAGTAGTTAGATATAGAAGAGGTTGAAAATAATTCGAATTTTAAATTTATAAAATGTTATTTTGACGTATAAACAAAAGTGTAAATACTAGGTTGACAACTTAACTATTAGCCCTTTTACTTTTGTCATCGATCTTTTAAATTATCAATCATACAACATAATTATTTAACTGGTTTCAACTAAGCCTAGTCGTTACCAATTGATACAAATGATGAAGTGAAAGTTAAAAGGAATTGACATTATATACATTCAGTCTTTATTATTTATAATCAATTTGGTCCTAAATTAAATAGAATTAATAAATAATCATTTAATTAGGATTAACATGTGTTAGCACATGATAATGACACGTGTCATTGGTGACACATTTCACAACCTAATATTATATATGCTATCAATTTGGTCCTAAATTAAATAAAATTAATAAATATCATTAACCAGGATCTGACATGTGTTAACACATGATCATGATATATGTTTGGTGACACATGTCACCACCTAATTAGAAGAAAATTAAGTTACAAAGAAGTAAATTTGATCTTGGGCAAACTAAACCTGAGTCACGCAAATGAAAGATACATGGTAGCCACTAAGCTAACACCATCGTTTGTGTTCCTAAATTAAATAAAATTTAATAAATTAATCATTTAACCAGGATCTGACATGTGTTAACACATGATCATGATATATGTTATTGGTGACACATGTCACCACCTAATTAGAAGAAAATTAAGTTACAAAGAAGTAAAATTTGAGTCTTGGGCAAACTCAAACCTGAGTCACGCAAATGAAAGATACATGGTAGAGCCACTAAGCTAACACCATCGTTTGTGTTAAGAGATATACAATAATACATATACTAATAGTATGGCCAATGCTAGAAAAAAAGAATATAATGGAAAATGGAAATAATGAGATTTGAACTTCGGCAAAAATTTGAAAGCAATAAATGATGGGAAATATTATATTTTTACAATAAAAAATATTATATTTGATAAATTGTTTGATAGATTTAATATATTTTTTAAATATTAGTTGATACAATATTTTAAAAGAATAAATTTAAGATTTATATATTTAAACTAAATTTAATAATTATATTTCATATTATAATTCATGATATATATAATAAGTTGAGTATTTTTAATATAATTAATAATTTTAATTTCTTATTAAAAATAAAATATTCAAAAAATATAAACGATTCATACATTAATATATGAATATATTTTTTATTTATACATCTAAATATAAATATACATTTATATAAATATATTTATTCGTATATTGAAATATTTGATTAAAATATAAACATATTTTAAATACTAGTTTATACAAGAAAAATAAAATATATCAAAAATATAAATGATTCATACATTTAAATATAAATTGAATCATTTATATTTTCTATACATCTATATTTAATAAGAAAATAAAATTATTGGGGGATTGTTTTGTAAGTTTTAAAAGTTGGGGACCTAACTTCAAGTGACTGAAAAGTTCAATGACCGTTTATATAATTTACAATAATTTTCTAACAGTGATTTAAGTTGGGGGATCATATTGCAAACAGAATAAATGTTGGGGAACTGTATTGCAAGTTTTAAAAGTTGGAGGACCTAAATGCAAGCTTCAGAAATATTCAGTGACCATTACTATACTTTACCCTATTTTTTTTAGATTTTAGAGTAGTTTTTAATGTAAATAGATTCATATAATTCTTTATTTTTTATTAAAAAAATAAAATTATGATAAAAAATTTATAATTATAAATATAAAATAAACATGTAATTATGATATTTTATTATAATTATTATATAAGAAAATAGTTATTTTAGATCATATAAGGAAAAAATTAAAAATTTGTCTAAAAAACTCGAACAAAAAAAATTATATGAACATATCTGATTATATCAATAAATGAACCACAATAAAGGATTAAATTATCAAAAAAATCACCAACAATCGTAAATCAAAGTCGAACATCGTGAGATAACTATCTTCTAACGTAAATCACGTATCTAAATCTAATCTTAATGTTTAAAGCAAAAAAAAATATCAACATAATAATAAATAAGTTTGATACGATGTCAAATACATCCCAAAAAAAGAGTCAAACAATCAATAAAAAAGATTAAAAACATGTAAAAAAACATAAAAACTTGTTATAAAACATAAAAATACATATTATAAAGACAGATTTATTAAAAATAAAAAAAAATAAAAAAAATTAAAGAAGGTCAACATTAAACAAATTCTAAAACTGATGTCACCGCCATTTAATCTAAAATTAAAGCAAAACAAGATAGAGGATATGAAAAAGGAGAAATATAATTTTTCTTATTATTGGATCAATAAATTATTATCGATATAATATATTTTTTCTTATTCTCTATAAAAAGTTTTTAATTTATTTTGTTCTTAATATCAATTAATCATTATTTATTATCGATTGTTGTATGAATTTTATTTAAAATTGATAAAAAAAATTTTATTTAAAAGTTCCATATTTTAATACTTCATTATTCTCTAATGATTGTTTGATAAGATTAAATTTTATACATGTTATTTGCATATATAAGAAAACACTCAAATCCCAAAAATTCAATCTTTTTATATTTAATTTTGAAAGTTTTAAATAAATTTTCAAGATAAATGGATGAATGACAATAAGATAAGTTCGTTAAATGACAATACTTCTTTCTAAAAATGATGTTTAATGTTTTTCATTTTCTTTTAATAAGCGTGGCTTCACGCTCTTTCCACTCGCGTCTGACTCCTCGTTCAACTACAAAACAAATGAATCAGGGACCGACCATTTGAACTCCTCATTTATTGGTGCGTGTTTCCACGCTCCTTAGTACCCAAGATTAATCTTTTTAATTAACATAAATTAAAATCTAAAACAAATGGGATCGTGGATAAAATCCACGTGTTGGACTAAATTATGTATGGGATCTGCTCTGCTTTTGTTTGGTTCACGGAATGTAAGATTATCAGTGGGAATAAAAGATTATCAGATAATAGAATTACTAGGAATGTTGTATTTTGTATTTGGTTGGATTAGCAGGAATGTAAGATTATCGTGTTTGGTTAAAAGAATAAAAGATTATTATAATGTATATTTAATCAAATTGTCCTTATTATATATTTGATTTATTAACAAGTTGAAAAATATTTATATATATATATATATTTTAAAAATTAAATTCATAAAATATATATATTTTTTTTACAAAATTGAAAAATATAAAAAGGTTTAATGAAAGGATAAAATTATATTTTAACACTTAAATTTTATATAAAATTTTAATTATAGATTTTTTTTGTAAATCTAAAATAGTTTAAGGATAAATTTGTAATTTAACCTTTATAGAATTTTTATTATTCAATGACAGAATAAGAATAGTTTTGAAAAGAAAAAAAAAATATTTTAGTTCAAAATATCGGTAATCCAATAATATCTAAGGAAATGGAGGTAATGACATTCCCAGTAATATACCCCAAAAAATCCACTATTGATAATGTAAGATTACTGGGAATGACATTCCTGGCCAACCAAACGGAGAATGTGGAAGTAAAAATATATTTATTAATAATTTTTTTATATAATAAGAACACAAATAATATTTTCAAATAAACACTACTAATAAAATAAAAAATAAATTTTCAGGGTGTATAAGTATTTACTCTAGACAACATCTATATCTATCATTCTACTTAAAATTTTCAGTCATTTTGATCTTAATTTAAAATTAAAATTTTTATTTAATTTTTACATGTATTTATGTTTATAGAGATAAACATGTGATTTTATATTAAAATGTGAACTTATAAAACTTTAAGGAATGAAAATATATTATCAATAAAAAATATAAAAAATAATATCTAAGTTATATATAAATTTAAAATTTTCAAGAGACGAAATTCATATATGCATATTTGATAATGTTTTATCTATGTTTACTTTATTTCGAATTTTAAAGTAAAAGTTTATTTACGATTTTATCTTATACGAATACTTTTGATTTGGTATGATAATGAGATAATTAATATATATATATGTATAAATAATATAATAATTACTTTTAAATATATAAATAACATTATAGTAATTATCTTGAAAGGGATAAGATCAAAGATGTCTTTTACCTTAAATTTAAATTGGAATTTTTAATTTAAAATTAAATTCAAATATTTTACCAATACCTATTATTTCTTATCTATTTGCTTTTGAACTTGGATTTAATTCTGCCGATTTTATTAAAAAGTGTTAATCAGTGTCATTTAATAATTTAAAAACATTTATACTATAATTCAAATAGGGTTTTTAATCATAATTTTTTCTCTTTCATTTGTGTCGTTGATAGTTTTTTTATAACAGACAACGATACTAGTTTTAATATTAATCGTCGATCATCAATATTCATTATTTTTATTTTATTTTCTTATGTCGTATATTTTTTTTTTAGTTTTTAGTAACTCTGTTATTGTGACATATTTTTCTTTGGCTTTACGGTATGTTTCATTTGCCTTTTGGCTGTTATTTTCGTTTATCATTTTTTTAAAGATATATTTGATATTGTCACAATTGATCAAGAAGACGTTCATTTGTTATCATGTTAATCTTTTCTGGTTTGGATCCTCAGATTGAATTTGTATACATGATTTGTGTTCGTAGATAGTCTTTTCAAGTCGTTTGATTCTGATTTGTATTTTGTCGGTAGTATTTCAATAGTTTGATCAACTTTTGTGGTTTATTTATCGATATTGTCCTATTTATTCGTATATACTTTTTTATTCAAATTTAGTTGGTAAAATTTTTAACATTTTCTTTATATAATCATTTTGTGATTTTAAGTGATTAATTTATTATATTAATGATTATACGAATATGTTTTTATTATGCATTTTAACTTACGTTTATGATCGTAAACATTTATTACTGCCGAACTCAATTTTTTAAAGCACGCCCGCCTGATTTCTTTCTCAAAGCATGGAAGATTTGGAAAGCACTTCCATTCAAAAGTCCTTTCCATATTAACCATATTTAAGTTTTTAAAAAAAGTTAAAATATAGAATAAATATAATTTAATGTTCCACCATTAAATCATAAATAAATATTAAATTTTATATTCGACGTATATTTTTTAATAAAATATATATTAAAATTATAAAATCATTAAAAGAGTATACATTCAAGTGGATTCATGTAATGGATCAAGTGTGTTCAAGTATATTTAATTATTTTTCTCTTCCAGATTTTTTTGCTTTTAAAAGAAAATTTATAAATCCAAATAAGATCACTGAACTCTATAAACTACACGTCAATATGCTCTTGCATATAGCTATATATTGTTAATATACTATAAATAGTTTTAAAAACTTTAGAAAAAGGATTACACCAATGCTACTTAAATGTTTTTTTATATTAATATATTTACTTTCATCTTATGATTGAACCCATAAGGAATTATATTATGCTTTTTAATTTATTAAAAAAAACAATGAGATGGTTCTTGCCTTGATTTAATATTTTAAAGAAAGAAGCAAAACATTGTTAAAAAGTTGGCATGATTGCATTGATTCTTGCTTTTGATTATGATGATATTTGTGTGATTATAGTTGGTGAAAGAGATGCCATGAAATTATAGGTGTGAGAGAGAGGGTGTGCTTATAATCAAGTGAATAAGGGATTGTGATCTCAAAAAGCATATATGATATATTTGGCATAATAATAATAAAATATTATTAACGTTAAATTAAATAATCATTGGAGCTTATCAAGTGACTTCGATGGTAGAGGAGATTGTTATTCTTCATAGAGGATCTGAATGGTAGAGGAGATTGTTATTCTTCATAGAGGATCTGAATTTGAGTAACTACGTTTATAGAGGGTATGTGTGCCATCAATAAATTAAGAAATTATGAGTAAATTTTACCTCGCAATCACTTTAGATCATTTAAAGAAATAGTCACTCTGGTTCTTTTATTTTTTGTATTTTGATTTCCAATGTTTTATTTTAGGGTAAAAATATCCTGTTGTGGATGAAAACCGTTAGTCAATAAATAATCAATACTTCAAAATAGGGACATTATCATCCTAAAATGAAATATTAAGGACTAAAATCGAACGAATCGATAACGTTAAATATTATTTTTCCTTAATTTTTGAATAGCGACCAAAGTCGGTCATACCCAAAAACATAGGGTACTATTAACATAATTTACCATTTTTAAAAATTATGCCAATAAAATATTACTTGCCACACAGTAAATATCCAATTTAAGAAAAAAATATTATAGTTTATTTGTTAATATTATTCATAACTTCAATATATTCTTAATAAAGGTAATAAAATATGAATTAAAAAATGCATTTTTTTTGTTAGCAAAATGCAAGCAATTTATGTGCTAGATAACAATGATTGTTCGTGTGCATGTTTAGGTGAGCTTGTGTATTATTTTTAATTAAATAAACAATAGCACCTAACCCAATAGCTATAACAACAAGGCCTTTTCAATTTCATCACTTTTTCAAGCACGTGGGAAACATAAAACCTTTGTCCAATTATTACATTAATTAAGCAAAAGCACACTAATTAATCATCTAAAGTCATCTATGGCATGTCACATCCATAATATTTTTTTAATAAGGATGTTTATTATGATGTTATTAAGAAGATGTAAAGAGTATTTTGACGTCCTTGGAAAGACGATCGTAAATTGTATGATTCGGCAACTTTTAGACTACACCAATCACTAGACTATGTATATGTATAACATGCGAAAGAGAAGAAGGCTAAATTCAAAAGGATCGATGGAGTCCAGCTGCTTTGGGGGTATCACATCACACGTTCACTCTTCAATGTCAAACAAAACATCTTATCAACGTTCCATCTTCTTTTCACACTTTGACCACTAAGCAGTCCCCACCTTCCATCTAAAACTCAATTTATAATAATAGCAAATAAATTTTAAAATATTCTCCTCGTGTAATTTATTAATTTCAAAGCTCATGCATATTTTCATCATAATTTCACTATGCTTTTATGAGTATAAAATTCACAACTATTATATATTCAGGAAAAATTGCAGAAACCAGATTCAGAAGCCATGTCGCTCGAATCTCATTTCCTAGGGATTTGTAACATTCTTCTTCATCTCTTTGGATTTTGCTGTTGTTTTTTATGTCTATTACACATTTTTTTATGTTATTTGTACTGTACATATTCAGGATTCATAAATATTTCTAAAATTTGAACAAATTTTAGAAAAACTCAACTCAACTCAATCCATGACTATGTTTAACCCATATAATTTGAGTTAGAACAATTCTTTTACTAATCTTGAAATAAAGCAACATGCCAAAATATAAAATTTTAGGATAAACTATGTGTTTAATATTTCAATTATCAATTTTGGAAAATAATATTAGTTGAATGATCAAAATGAAATAAAAATGATAGTCGATGTACTAAATGTGTAGTTAATCCAAAAGTTTAGAATAAATTAGTAGAATATCAGAGTAGTAGTGGAAAGTGCAGACAGACAACACAAAAGCTTCATTAACCCCTTTTATCTTTCTCCATTTCCCATAGACAGAGGAGACATTGTCATACGCACAGTTTCCCCTTCACCCCCAACCATCCCTTTCTTCCCCTACAAATTTAAAATAAAAGCCACATATTATTATTTCTCATAAAATAGACTTGTACTGAAATAATTATTTATTTAATTTAACTTAAAAAATATTATTCGATATCGATTTATAATCTATTTTCGTCAATATATAAATTTATTCTCTTTTAAAAATTTAAAAATTTAAAAATTCACTTCTTTTAACGTAAAATCGTGTATCCGTCATAAATATTGCACCAAACTCTTGTTTATCATTAAATCACATTATTTTTACTTATTATTTTTGATGAGGTTTGAGAGACACGCGTTGGGAGAGAGTGGGGTTGAAAAGGCAAAGCCGTGGTGATATTGTATTACAGCGCAGATCTAAGTTGAAGTATGTAGAATAGGTTTTGTAGGTAATGATAGGGGAGGTTGTAGGGTTCACATGCCGAGGTTAGTGTTTTATTTATTTATTTTAATTCTAATTTTTAAAATTGATTGGTCCGGTTTTTTTCCTTTGCCTCGAGCCCTGCAAACAATGACAGCCGGTTCATCAAAACCCCCCCGAGATATATATCTCACTGTCTCCTCCTTTCTCTTTTGCATCTTCTACTACCCCTCCCCCTCCCATATTTCAACTCTTAATACTTTAAAGACTTAATTAAAAAGCTTAAGGGCCAATGTAAAAATTGTGCGAAAGTTTGAGACATTTAGTGAATTAACCCTATTTTTATCTAAATATGATAAATTTCCTTACATGTTAGAAAACAACGTGTTTGCTATAAATATTATAAATAATCACATATAAATTCTATTGTACATACTTAATATATTTATACATATTTAACACAATGAAAAATATATATCAACAAGGTTTCAATTGCGTGGGTGACATTGGAGCCTCAGACTTTCGATGTTTAAATTTAGGCATCATATAAAAAATAGTCCTCAACGTTTGTTAAAATAATTATTTTGATTCTTAATTATTTTTATAAAAAAAATGACCCTCAATATTTCATTTTAAAACAAAAAAGCTCTTAAATGCATTAAAATCATTAGTTAACAAACGTTTAATGTTTCAAAATAAGGGTTTTTCATCCTAAAATGAAATGTTGGAAGCTAAAATGCTAAAGAATAAAAGATTAAGTGTCAAAACGACTATTTAATCAAATGTTAGAAATATTTCCCTCCTAAAATGAGACATAATGTTCTAAAATAGGGGTTTTTTTCACCCTAAAATAAAATGTTGGAATCTAAAATGCTATATAATAAAAGAATAAGTGTCAAAATAACTATTTAATCAAATGTTATAAATATTTCCCCCCTAAAATGAGACATAGAAAGCAAAAATACTCTAAAAAATACAAACCAAAATGGTTATTATGACAAACATTGAGGGTTAGTTTTGGTATTATATCTTAAATTTAATCTTATTAACTCTTATTTTGTACAACTCCGGTCAAACGTTATTTTAATTTAAGTTTAAATATATTATGATTATCTTTTTTTTCATTTATAAAATATGATTATCGATTTTAATTTTAATTATATGTATATATTAATTTTAAATCGAATGATAAACTATTAAAAAATCACATTAAAATAATTATTTTATTCAATCATATGATGAGAAAGAATGGTGCGTGCGAATGGGTGAGCTTGACGACAGGGAAGAAATAGTGTCGGATTTTGTAGGCAGCAAAACTGCATAAAGTGAAGCCTATGGAAATCGTCAGTGAAAGTATTGGTTATAGTACGGCACGTGTAAGCTCCCCATTCGTCCAACGTATTGGACGGTCGTGCCAGATCTGGGGATTTTTTTAATAATTTATATTACATGAAAAAGGTTCAATTCCAGACGATTTTATCCAAAAATCACTATGACATGAAATAATAACATTTCAGGCATCTTTTCGTTAAATTTTATTAATCTATCACACTTTTCTAACAAAGTGCGGATAACCATCCAAGCTGCATATGATTATCCGTGCCTTATCCAAGCTGGTACCACGTAAAAATAGGTGTGGATAACCATCCGTGCCTTCGCAGGATTTTATTCGGGCTGACACTACGTAAGAGAAGGTACATATCGTCATCTGCGCCTTAAAATTTTAAAAAATGCTTTAAAAAATTTTAAAAATAAAATTATAGGGACTAACATTATAATTTAATACATATGAGTTCCATAAGTTAAAGAGTTTAATGGGTGATTATAACAAATATTATAAGAATGTGTCATAATTATATGTCTATTTTACTTTAAAAACAAACGATTAATGTCAAAATAGCGTTTTTTATCGTAAAATGATACGATGTGGGCTAATATACTCTAAATTAAAAGAATAAGGGTCAAAGTGACTAATTAGTCAAACATTTAAGAATTCTTAATCCTAAAATGAGACGTTATGGGTCATGCTCTAAAAAAGAATAAAAACTAAAATAATCATTCTGATAAACATTTGCGATTAATTTTGATATTATATATTTTTAAAATTATATCTAAAATTACGTTTAAAAATTTAAATATCAATATGGTACATAAAATTAACTATCAATTTTTAAAAAGTCACGAATTTTATGTACTAATTTATAGAATAAACTTTATATGAACACATAGCACAAAATACATAAAGTAAAATGAATTTCACAGATTCTCAAAATCAAATCATACATCCATTGCTTGTCTCATACAGATGATAGTGATGGGCAAAGCTTTGGAGGCCCCTACCCCTTTCTCCCCAGCCGAAGGATTACAGTGTCCTTTTATGCATGCTTAGTTGGGCTCACTTCCATTAGTAATATTAATATTTAGGGTAAACAATATGTTTAGTACTAAAACTGCTACTTTATTTCATTTTGATACATAATTTTTTTTTTCAAACTCATGCCTAACGTTTAGCTTAAGTTTCAATTTGATACATTATCATTAAAAATTAACAGAACTGCTGACATTATGTTTTTATTTTCAATGATGGCGTAATATTACTTTACGGTGACACGTCAACATCATTGTTAAGTTTTTAACGATGTGGTACAAAAATGAAACATAAACTAAACAATAGGTATGATTTTAAAATAAAATAAAGTTTAGATATCAAAATGAACTACTAACATAAAAAAAAGGATTTTAGTGGCCACCCCTGGGCAAAGCCTACATGGTCACTGTTTGTACGGGTATATAAACTCAAATGACGAGAGTATTTTAAATAGATATTATATTATATTTATACAAGACTAACAAAAAAATAATACATTGAAATGAAAGACAATTTCGAACTGGCTTTATCTACAAACAAGAATGCTATAAGTAATGCAACTATATAAGAAAAAAATATATGATTATGTAAACTAACATGTTTATTCTATGGTTTAAAATTTTTATTTAGGGTTTAGGGTTTAATTTTTTAAGATTTAAGTTGTAGATTTTAAAATTTAGAATTTAGATATTAAAATTAAAATTTAAAATAAATATTTTTTTGTAAAATGGATTTATAAACTTATATATCAAATAATAATCCTAAATACAAATATATAATATTAAGAGTGTATTTAGGGGCAAGTGACGACCTTAGCCTCAAAAATAACAAACATATAATTTAAGTCCCTTAACAATTACAAAGTTTAAGTTATAAAGTTCAAAATTATGTTTCAACTCCCTCAAAGTTTATAATTATATTTTGGTTCGTTGAAAATTTTCTTATAAATTCACCCTGTGTAACATGGACGTAAAACATACATACAAATTATAGAAAACAAGGTTATTTAAATAGATTTTAAATTATTTTAGATGTATTT
Organism: Hibiscus syriacus; assembly: GCF_006381635.1. NCBI lineage: Eukaryota > Viridiplantae > Streptophyta > Magnoliopsida > Malvales > Malvaceae > Hibiscus > Hibiscus syriacus. Next base: position 1,759,885 of record NW_024063176.1, read on the forward strand.
ACGGAGATTTGATGATTTTACGAACAATCTTAATTTATTATCGTGTATCTTTAGTTAATATTAAAAAAAATATTAATTTAATCGTTATTTTAATTTTAAATATTAAATATTTATTGAATTATATTAAATTATGACTAATTTGTTAAAATATATACGTTTTGAGACTAAAATTATTATTATACCATGGTACATCACCATTTCCGTTAAGTAAACGATTAAACTTAATGACGAGATATTAAAATAGAAACAAAATATAATGTTAGTATGATTTAAAAATAAAAAGTTTGATGTCTAAAATAAAAACACTAGAATAAATGATATATCACACAAATACTTTACTCTTTTATTTATCATCTTTAACTTGGGGCCCCAAAAGGTAGGATGGACGAGCCCATTCTATCCTTATAAAATGGGATGTTTCTTCTGTTTTTATTAAAAATTTAAATTGCGATTGCAGTCGTATTTTTAGTTACATTAAATTTATTACAAATTGCAATAATAATAACTAACATATTGAAATCCCTGATATCTATCACTCCTTGTGGAAAACCATATTTGATTTGTTATTTTCTGGGGAAGAAAATGGCGACTATAAAATGGATAGACAAATCACTAAAAGAATAAACAGCCGAAACCCAAATCTGGGTTTTGATTAAATCCAAGTCCAAATCCACAACCGTTCATTCCTTTTAATCGGATCAAAAATGGCAATGAAATGATGAGATCCCCCCTTTCTCTTTAGGCTTTTCGTTCTTCTTTAAGATTCTTCCTCTCCCTCTTTCTCCATCGCGGGAAACGTATATGTAGTGTATAAAACGAGGATATAATTGTGAAAAGAGCTTTCTGAAATTGAAAACCCAGATTTTGCATTGGCTAAAATGGTTCTTCTCTGGAATTGAAGGACAAGAACAAAGGGTACCCAGAGAAGAAAAAGATATGCAAAATTTCACCATGGAAGGTAAATGCTTTTGTTTCTTTATCTCAGATCAAAGTTTTGAGATTCGGGTTCTTCAAAATGTTGGTATTTCGAGTTGTTTGGTTTCTGCTTAATGAATCTGTGAAGAGAAGTTGCATGCATTGAGAAATTTTATGTCAATAAGCATTGTTTGGTTCATTGAGTAAGTTGCATGCATTGACAAACAATACTCGAGTCTACTCAAAAAAATCGATTTTTTTTATTAAACAAACTTGATTTAAATTGACTTCGAGTTTGGTTCGTTGAGTGAGCTGCGTGATTCCTTTAGAATGTTGTTATAAGTAGGGTGAACAAAACTCGACTCGAGTTGTAATTTCATAAATTCGACCCGAGTCAAAAATTTAAGCTCAAATCAGTTATAAAATACAACTCGAATAATTTTAAATGTTAATGGTTAGCTATTTTCAAATTTGAATCAAGTCCATTGACTTTGAATGATATATGTATATTACATAAGAAATTTTAACTCGAATAATTTTAAATGTTTAATGGTTAGCTGCTTGATTTTCAAATTTGAATCAAGTCCATTGACTTTGAATGATATATGTATATTACATAAGAAAAAAAATATGAATAAATATATATGTATTATATATGGTTATGAAAAAAAACATTTAAATTGGAATAAAAACAATATCATAATATTATAAATATTTACAATTAAATTTAAATATAAACTCGACTTGATTCGACTCAAATATTTTTTAAGTTAAATTCGAATTATAAAATAAGACTCGTCAACTCAAATCTTTTTGACTCGACTCGATCGAACACTCATCTTAATTGTAAGCCTAATTTCTTATGGTTTAGTGTTGTTTCATCAGTTGCAACTGGGAACTATTCAAAATTCATCCATGGCAGCTTTGTTCATGTTATAGGTTGTTTGTAGCCACGAAAAATCGTCTGTTTGTTTCTAATTGTTGCATGTTTCTTTTGGACCTGCGTACTGAAAGTGTCATTTTATCGTTTAATTTTGATCACATCCGAAAATGTTCACCCGATTGAACTTATCGAAACTGTCGACGCTCCCTCGATCAAAGTCTTCAAACATATTTCTCCACCTACTAGAGCCTCTAATAAGTTTATGTTCTTCAAATACAAGCTTTTTAATCACCTATAATACATAATGGCTTATCAAAACATTATTCAAGATTTAAAGACTAAATTTGTTTAGTAAGTCGACTTACGAATAACTATAATAATCTTGTGTCTGACACATACATTAAAGGACACTATAAATACCTTTAGTTAAGACTTAAAAAGGGAGATGAACATCCTATATTTGGTCTCCCGTCTTCATTTTCTTCCTTATGATCACTTCTTTTACATAAAGAAACATCGACCAACAGTTGTTTTCTTATTAGCCGTAACTCTTTATCCAAATCATAACAAGTGAATTGTCGGCTACCAAATGAGACCAATTTATTTCAATCAACAGTAATGTATCAATGAATGAATCTCTTTTGAATCTGTTATAGGTGTTAAGAATAATCTGCATAAAGCTATATCTACGGTTCCTTGCATGGATTTGAATGTCGAGTATGAGTTTTAATTAGATAAGATCTAAATTAATAAGGTGATAGAAGACAACGAAGCGAGTTCATTAATATATTGAATGTAATTTTAAAACTTTCTGCCTTGAAGAAGAAGATAAAATCAATAAAAAGGAGAAAAAAGGAAAAATAACGTGGATGACGCGTGAATTCTATGTCAATAAAAAGTAGTTCATATCGCACAAGTGACTTTCATGTCATCCTTCAATTTATAATTTAACATTCAAATGATCAAAATAGGAATAAATTTAAAATTTTTAAACTTTAATGATCAAAATAGGAGTGATAAGAAGGTCAAGTAATGGAATTTATGATTTACTCTTTTATTATTTGTGGGTCAAATTAAGTTGCATGGGTGGTCCATATAAATACCTGTTTAGAACATGGCCTTGTCTCAAGGACAAATTAGCTTTTGCTCATTCTACACCATCCAACTTAGTTTTTGGACGTATAATTTACTTTTTAATATATATATATTGCCCTTTTTTTCCCTTTTTATGATGGGATTTTCCCCTTTTATTGAAATATTTTTTTATTTTCAAGTTAATTATTTTTTTATAATTACTCTTTTGAAAATAAAATAAATGATGTTTTACCAACTCAATTATTATTTTGCTTCCTTTATAAAAAAAGGGTTTTCACCATGTTGTATATATCAACAATTCAAAAGAAGCATATATATTAGGGTAAACTATCTTATTTGTCATTTAATTTTAGTTTGTGTAATGATTTAATCATTAATTTTTAAAATGTTTCGATTCTAGAGTTAAACTTTTAACATTGTTTTTTTATCACCAGACATTAAATCGTTGACGGCTTGATGACGTTGGCATTTCTTTTTCCTTTTTTGTAAAATAAATCATCAACTCTTTCGATTGTTACTGTCGAATAATCAAAGCTCATCACTGGTCGTCATTCAGGACAAGACCCGATAAGGGCATGAAAGCTTGTATCAAAATAAGCTCTTGATTATTTTGAGCAGCATGAAATTGCAAATCAAAAGATATAATTCAACACATTTTCTAAAAAAAACTCAAACATTAGAAGAAGAAAAAACACAAAGTAAAAGAAAAACATATAAACAAAAAAGAGGGAAGAATAATTTGGTTTAGGGTTTAGGATGAATTAGTTGATCCTTGTTTGGATGAGATTAATTTATTATAAATGATATCGAATTAATATTTTTTTTACTATCATGATATTATGTGACGTTAGAACTTTAGTACACGTGTACGTATCATGTTAACAATAAGTGTTAATCATTAATCGATTGACGATTTGCATCTAAACAAAGATCATCTCGACTAAAATTAAAACATTAATAATTATCTGATTAAACGTTAAAGGCTATTTGAAGTATTATAACTTAAAAAATAGCCCAAAGTCAAGCTATGAAATGGACAAAACATAAAGAAAATCAAAGTTGGAGAAAACATCATAAAAATGATGCAATGGGGTTTAGAAGAGAAAAGGTGAAATATATAAATCAAGTCGAATCGAATTAAAAATATTAAAGACTCGGTCTATTTTATCGAATTTGAAATTACACCTTATTATTTAAAATATATATTTTAATTTTCTTTTAATGGGATACTGTGTGGTCATTTCTCTCCAACTTTATTAACTTTTTGATTGGAGGTGTGCAACCTTTCATTAGATGGAGGGTGGTGTTGGTCTCAATCAAGAGAAGTTGGGTAAACAAAAGTGGTGAGCCATTATGGATGTACATGAGAAACTTCAATCAACTAACCCACCATTTTGCCAATGCTTCTCCAATCTTCTTCACCAATATTTTTTAATTTTATTTTTTGTATGTCGGAGATTTAAATCGATCTGTGTCATACATCTAATTTTGGTGGGTAAGTCTTCTAGCGAGGAATTTTTTTATATATACAAGGCCTTAAACTCAAGACCTACATAAACAATATCAAGTTGCTTACCACTTGAACCAACCCGTTAATTCATTCTTTGACATTTCAATAGATCATTTTAATCTAAATTCATTATTGAAAAATCATAAGTGATATTTGAATGTCAACAATAAAAATTTAAAAGTTATTTTTAAATAAATAAATTTAAATAGATAAAAATAAATTCAAATAATTTATTTTTAATTTATTTTTTTATCAGATTACGAGATAATAGTAAAAAGAAAAAACAAATATTAATTGAGCAAAAAGAAAATTAAAAGAGTTAATTGTATCGCATATCCCTAAATTATGACTTTTATTTCAAATTAATATCTAAATTTTTTAATATTTTAATTTCATCTCTAAATTATATCTTTATTCTGAGTTGATTCCAAAACTTTTGAATATTCTAAATTCATCCTCAAAATATGTCTCCTATTCTATTTTGGTCTCCTAACTTTTGAATGTTTCAATTTCCCCAAACTTTTGAATGATTTTGGGGATATTTTTGGAACATTTTAATGTTTGAGGACCAAATTTAAATGAGGGTCATAGTTTAGAGATGAATTTAGAATGTTAAAATATTATGAATTAATTTAAAATGAGAATCATAATTTAAGAATAAAATTAGAGTATTCAAAAGTTTAGAAATCAATTTAAAATGAGAATCATAATTTAAGGATATATGTTATAATTATAAATCTAATTTAAAGATGTGTAAATAAAAATACTGCCATCTGGTATTTTCTTATCGAGAAGAAGAGTTTGACTAGATTTTACTATTTACAGTCCACTGTATTTTCTTCTCTTTTTTACAACTTTCTCAGTGACCAAACAGAAAAAGAAAAATACTGCAAAGTTAGCAAAGGGAATAAAGAAAAAAGATTTAATTAAGTAATTATGAAATTTAGATAAAAAAAAATTGTGGGTATTTTGCAATTTGCATTATCCCTTCTCTGTTTTTGTCTCTCACCTTTTTCTTATTTTCCCTCTCTTCTTTGTCTCTCAGTCTCTTAAACTTCTAATCAGATCAAAAATTACATTTCCCCCCCCCCCCAACGCTTTCCCAGATTTTCTCTCCTCCCAAACACATTGCCAGCTGATTCATTTTCCTCTCCCCTTCTCTTTGGCTACTTTCACTACTAAAAGCTTAAATCTTCCTACATGTTTGCTTTAGATTACGATGAATTAAGCTTCAAAAGAGGTGTAAAGTGAAAGCAAGGTTTGGGTTAGTGAAATTTCCTTCGATTATAGAATCCCAATTATTCGGAGATTGGATGGGATTTGGGGGGTCGAAGTTAGTGTTCAGCTATGGGGTGGAGGGAAAAGTAAAGGGTATTTCTGGATGAAAGGATTTGGTTTCGAAAATGGATGAATTTGTCTTCAACATTTCTTAACTGGGTTTTTAATTTTTTTTCCTTTTCTGGATCCCTTGTTTTTTGGGAGGATTTAGGGAGTCTTGGCCTTTCGGTTTACTAAAGTGTAGTTTTGGCTATGTCGAGAACTGATAGGATGGCTTCCGATCTTAGCAGAACTGGTCCCGTGGAAAGAGACATCGAACAGGTGTTCTACTCTTTTTTTGCTTATTTTCTTTGTACTTGGTTGATTGAATCTGTTGAGTTTTTCTTCTAATTTGTGTTACATAAATTTTGACATGTTTGCCAGTCTAGATTAAGCTTAATTTTTGGAGCTAGAAGAAACAATAGTAGCATGAGAATGATATAGCCTTGATAGTAATAGGGAATACTAGCTGATCTTATTATTGATTCAATGATCTTAGAATTTTCTAATCTAGTCAAGAAGCAGCTAAGTCCGGCTCTTGCTAAAATCTATCGAAATACCGATATACTCGCACTCCGACATTTATTGTTACACAAAGTTGCGTGTAACTATGCTAGCCATGCTCAGCATGGCCTGGTTTTCAACGAGTCCATGGTTGTTACAATTCCATATACCACATGCGCGAAAGAGTTGTTGGATCGGAACTGAGTTGTTCTAGTACTAATGCTGATTACTTTTTTGGGTTGTTGAAGTTTAACTGCTGTTTCAGTGCTGAATAATTTGATACTGAACCATAGATTAAAAAAACTATACCGTCATATGTTTTATGACATCTATATCCAGCTCCACAGACCTTACTTAATGAGCATCCTTCATTTCTTTTTGGATCATTGAACCTTAAGTTCCTGGTCTAAGCTATGTCAAGTGTAGGCTGGAGGTAACCTGGTAAATGTATATTTGCCTGGTTAGATATAATTCAGAAAGTAGATTGCCTAGATGCTAAGTGCTTTTATAGTGGTGCTCAAGTCAATGTGGAAATAGATTGCTAGAATTGCTTCTTCCCTTTCTCTTTGTTTTTTCAGTGGGTCCTATCATGTAGTGATTGTTTTTAGTATACACAGCATTTTCCTTTTCTGGGAATCACTAAAATTTCTTTATATATAGTTCTTTTTCTCCTTCTATTAGGGTGAGTATTTTTTTCTGAATAATTTGGCGAACCTGTGGATATTTTCATTGCTTTATTATTATGCTGCATGGAAATTGATATTCGATCTACAATTATGTTTCCCACCTGCAAATGTCCTAAATATGCCTAAGGTTATTGTGGTACACTTTGCAACAGGCAATTACTGCTTTGAAGAAAGGGGCTTGCCTGCTGAAGTATGGAAGAAGAGGGAAGCCGAAATTTTGCCCCTTCCGCCTTTCAAATGTAAGTTTGTTCCTATTTTTAGGTCACATGCTTGAGCTTCTCTCTTTCAAATTATGTATCTGTTATATTTTTTTGTTGTCAATTAGTCTCTTGAAAATGTAACAATTTAGACGACGTTCAAGCCAAGAACAATATGTGTGAAGGAGTCTTTACTTTTAGCTATTTTAAGCAATGAATTATGGAATGACTAATATATAGAGGAAATGAGGTTCAAAGATGCTGATATAAAGCAATTAGTAGTGCCAACCTGAGAAGTCCAAACCAATTATTGGGAACCCTTTGCTTCGTTTAATAGCACCAACTAGAGAAGTCCAAACCAATTATTGGGAACCCTTCGCTTCGTTTAATAGTGCCAACCTGAGAAGTCCAAACCAATTTTTGGGAACTCTTCATTTCGTTTACTGTTTAAAAACATTTGATGCTATTCCACTTTGGCTCAGATACCTGTATTAGACTGAGAGAATTCAGGTTTAAAACTGTGGTATGAAGACTATTTGAATATCTAATTGCTAACTCGGGAAATTCATAATTATATTTGTCTTCAAATATGTTCTATTTGCCCCTATGCCTTCCTAACTTATTGCTCAAATGGTTTTGGTGAGAGCACAGTTCACTTGCCTCATAACTTGTATCACGTGTTATTGGCTTGTTATGTATTAGTGATGTTTCCTTCATTGGATGCTGGATAACCATTTTGTGTAAGATAAAAATTGAAGCTATGAATGCTATCATTTGCCTCTATACATACATCATTGATCATGCACTTCTCATTGTGCTGCTGATAATGAATTATGTTTCTGTATAAAAGTCCTAAATCGTTGATTGTTATTCTGCCTTCAGGACGAATCTGTTTTAATCTGGTTCTCGGGAAAAGAGGAGAAACATCTCAAACTAAGTCATGTGTCTAGAATTATATCCGGGCAGCGCACTGTAAGTGGATGGTGTATTATCTGTTTCTATTTTGCTATGATTTTGACAATATTGAGTTCATTTACATGCATGTAACTTATGATGTAAACAAAAATATGTTTCTTTCTGTCGAGATGGTGTATTATCTTTGCATACTTTGCCATGAATTTTACGATATTTAGAGAGTTGATTACATGCCATAACATATGTTGCGAACATATTATTTTCTCAGATGTTTTTAGTTACATTATTATCCAGTCTATGGAACTACTATGTAATTGTTTAACTTTTCCTTGTTCACCCACTTTGGGTGAAGTTGCAATTTATTTTCAAAAAATTATTTTATATTCTTTTGTGGTAATCTATTATCCGTCATTCATTGTCTTGTCTTGGCGATTTTATGACAACTTTACATTCGAAAAAATCTTTTCATTTTCTTCTGTTACTTATAAAAATGGCCTATATTTTCTTCCAGCCTATCTTTCAAAGATATCCTCGGCCCGAGAAAGAGTATCAGTCGTTTTCACTTATATATAATGACAGATCGCTGGATTTGGTAAGCATTTGCTTTCTTGTAACCATGGATTCTCATTTATCTGGTTATGTTGCATACCTCTTCTCGAGTGGCATATATAGAAAGGTTAAATTCTTTTATTTCTTAATAAAATTATTCTAGATCTGCAAGGACAAGGATGAAGCTGAAGTCTGGTTTAGTGGTTTAAAAGCATTAATCTCTCGTAGCCACCAAAGAAAATGGAGAACCGAGTCAAGAAGTGATGGCATTCCTTCTGAAGTAAATAGTCCTAGAACATACACACGAAGAAATTCACCTTTACATTCCCCATTTGGTAGTAATGATAGCTTGCAGAAGGTATAGTTCTCTTTTATCTACACAATCTGCTTTCAACGCTACAAGATTGTGAATTTGAGATGTTTTTTCTTCTTAAATTCAGGATGGTGATCACCTTCGCCTTCATAGTCCATATGAAAGTCCCCCAAAGAATGGTCTGGGTAAGGCATTTTCGGATGTAATATTATATGCTGTTCCTCCCAAGGGTTTCTTTCCTCCAGATTCCGCTAGTGGTTCAGTTCATTCTTTGTCTTCAGGAGGATCAGAAAGTGTACATGGTCACATGAAGACGATGGCATTGGATGCTTTTAGGGTTAGTCTTTCAAGTGCAGTTAGTTCATCTAGCCAAGGGTCTGGCCACGATGATGGGGATGCCTTGGGTGATGTTTTCATTTGGGGTGAAGGCACCGGGGATGGGGTTTTGGGTGGTGGACTTCATAAAGTTGGCAGTTGTGGTACCAAAATGGATTCTTTACTGCCTAAAGCTTTGGAATCTGCGGTTGTACTCGATGTCCAGAACATTGCCTGTGGTGGTCGACATGCTGCCTTGGTAACCAAGCAGGGGGAGGTTTTCTCCTGGGGAGAGGAGTCGGGAGGCTGGCTCGGGCATGGTGTAGACTCTGATGTTTTACATCCAAAGCTTATTGATGCTCTTAGTAATACTAACATTGAGCTTGTAGTATGCGGTGAGTACCATACTTGTGCTGTAACACTTTCTGGTGATTTGTACACGTGGGGTGATGGCACTTATAATTTCGGTCTTCTTGGCCACGGAAATGAAGTAAGTCATTGGGTGCCAAAACGGGTGAATGGGCCCTTGGAGGGCATACATGTCTCCTCAATATCTTGTGGTCCATGGCATACTGCCGTAGTTACCTCTGCAGGTCAGTTGTTTACCTTTGGTGATGGCACATTCGGTGTTTTGGGTCATGGTGATCGGAATAGTGTCTCATTGCCGAGGGAAGTGGAATCCCTAAAGGGGCTCCGCACTGTCCGAGCAGCTTGTGGAGTGTGGCATACTGCTGCAGTTGTTGAAGTCATGGTTGGGAATTCAAGTTCTAGCAACTGTTCCTCAGGGATGCTATACACGTGGGGAAATGGGGATAAAGGTCGACTCGGGCATGGGGACAAGGAAACAAAACTTGTTCCTACTTGTGTCGACGCTCTTGTTGAACCGAACTTTTGCCAAGTTGCCTGCGGACACAGTCTGACAGTTGTCCTTACAACATCAGGGCATGTCTACACCGTGGGAAGTCCTGTCTATGGTCAGCTAGGAAACCCACAAGCCGATGGGAAGGTTCCTACCCGTGTTGAAGGAAAGCTCTCCAAGAGTTTTGTTGAGGAGATTTCTTGCGGTTCTTATCATGTTGCTGTTTTGACTTCCAGAACTGAAGTTTATACTTGGGGAAAGGGAGCAAACGGTCGATTAGGTCATGGGAATACTGATGATAAGAACTCCCCAACATTGGTAGAAGCTCTGAAAGACAAGCAAGTCAAAAGCATTGCATGTGGCACGAACTTCACTGCAGCAATCTGTCTACACAAGTGGGTTTCGGGCGTTGATCAGTCAATGTGCTCTGGTTGTCGCCTCCCTTTTAATTTCAAAAGAAAACGTCATAATTGTTATAATTGTGGACTAGTCTTTTGTCACACATGCAGCAGTAAGAAGTGCCTTAAGGCTTCCATGGCTCCAAATCCCAACAAACCTTATCGTGTCTGTGACAATTGTTTTAATAGGCTGAAGAAAGCCATTGAAACCGACGCATCATCTCAATCTTCTATAAGTAGACGAGGAAGCATAAATCATGGGACTGGTGAATTTGTTGATAAAGATGATAAGTTGGATTCGAGGTCTCATGCACAAATCACTAGATTTTCATCAATGGAATCATTGAAGCACGGGGAAGGCCGATCAAAGAAAAACAAGAAGCTTGAATTTAATAGTAGTCGTGTCTCACCCGTCCCAAATGGAGGCTCCCAAAGGGGAGCACTTAATATTTCCAAATCTTTTCATCCTGTATTTGGATCATCCAAGAAATTTTTCTCGGCTTCTGTTCCTGGATCAAGAATCGTTTCTCGTGCAACATCACCAATATCAAGACGGCCTAGCCCTCCTCGTTCAACAACACCAATCCCAACACTAGGAGGCCTCACCTCCCCTAAAATAGTCGTGGATGATGTTAAGAAGACGAATGATGGCCTTAGTCAAGAGGTTATCAGATTAAGAACACAGGTATTTTGTTTTTCCTACTCAATACTCATGCGGAGATTTATATACTTTTTGTTTGCGAGGTTATTTAGTATTAATTCGTTTCACCTCACCATTCTTCTCTCTCAGGTGGAGAATCTTACCCGTAAAGCAAAACTTCAAGAAGTTGAGCTGGAAAGAACGACCAAACAGCTGAAGGAGGCAATTGCAATCGCAGAGGAGGAGAGTGCAAAATGCAAAGCCGCAAAGGAAGTCATCAAGTCACTTACTGCACAAGTAAGACGGATTAATTTATCTTGGTCGTCCACGGATATCTGTTTTAATAAAAGCTCTAGCCGCATGTCTCTGCATTGTGATGTTTTTGAGTAATCATAGCTCTGAACTATACTTAGCTATATTGTCATTTTGCCGGGTTTTTATACTTCAATTTCTTCTTATTTATGTCTAAAGCTCTTTGCTTACCTTTGGTTACAAACTGAGCATGTGAGAAGATCACGAGAATTCTCAAATTTCGTTATACTTCAATTTGGACTTGCGAGTACTTTCATCTTGTTTATCTACTGATATGAATGCTATTTGATATGCTAAGCAGTTAAAGGATATGGCTGAAAGACTGCCTGTCGGGGCTGCTTGGAACATCAAGTCACCTTCGTTTACTTCGTTTGGCTCTAGCCCTCCTTCCAACGATGTCTCTAGTGTTTCCTTTGAAAGATCAAACGGTCAAATATCATGTGGAGAACTGGATTCAAATGTATCAAGCAGCCAGTTTCTTTCTAATGGGTCCACCACCTTAAGTAACCGTAGTTCAAGCCATAACAAACAAGGCCTTGAACCAGCCACTAAAAGTGGAGGCAGAACAAAAGAAGGTGAATCTCGAAACGGGAATGAATGGGTTGAGCAAGATGAACCCGGTGTGTATATAACACTTACCTCGCTACCAGGAGGTGCCAAGGATCTCAAACGGGTTCGGTTCAGGTATGTTATGCATTACTCTCTGGCAATTCTAACTTGTGTAGACAAGCTATACCCCGGATCGGGAATTAAATGGTTTCAAATAACTTTGATCGCAGTCGTAAGCGGTTCAGTGAGAAACAAGCGGAACAATGGTGGGCAGAGAACAGAGTGAGAGTATACGAACAATACAATGTCCGCACAATCGACAAGTCCAGCGTTGGTGTTGGGAGCGAGGACTTGGCCTATTAACAGAATGAAGTAACTATATGATGTACATGCAATATAGTGTTTCCGAGATTCCGATCCCGACACTGGGAACTTGATTGATCAAGAGTGGTTTTTCATTTGTTTTTGCATCTTTTTATTATTCTTTTGCACCCCCCAACAACCCCCAACTTGATTTTACTTCATTTTTTCCCTATAAAATGACCATAATGTATATTTTGATTGGGTTGCTGGCTCTTGTTGCCTTGTAAATTCATAAGCGAAGTTAAATCAGCAGGAAAAACAAACAGTTTTACTCCTTTTCTTTTGGTCTATATGCCATATGCATATATTTGTGGGTAAAAGATTATGTTTCGAATATGAATAATAAAACAGTTGGCGACGACCGTCGAGTGAAGTATGATACATAGGCGTCGGGAAGTGCAAATGATGAAGAGGAAAGATGAGCAATTGAAAGGAAAGAAGTAAAGGCTTGTAATGTATGAGATTTCTCCATGGATTACTGCGATTTGGTAAACTCCATGGAAGATGATTAGGTTTTAACGTGTTGGAACGAAGACAAACCATAGCTTAAATGCTAACAGCTTATTTTCTAGACGCGTACAATATTAATAAAATAGTAAAATGATTCTAATTTTATTTGATATATACTAAAAAAACTATGATACGAACCGTTAAAAAAAATCCGGAGGAAAATCAAAAATATATATTAGATGTAGAGACTCTCGAATTCTTCTTCACAAACCGTGCAGTTAAGGTTATGTTTGTACTAAGGATGTTTATTGAGTGAGTCGATACGAGTTGAGTAATGTTCGACTCGACTTGAAAATTGTTCGACTCGTTACTCATTAAGTTCAATAAAATTTTGCTTGACTCGTTGCTTGTTAAGCTAACCAAATATTTTTGTCTTGTTTTTTTTCTAAAATATATGTAAAATCTAGTAATACTATGTAAAACTTAATATACACCTAAAATAACAAAAATTTGAAAAAATAATCAATAGGGTGTGAATCAATTCTAAAGTCTAAACCCAAAGTAGCAATCCACAAATTGTCAGATGCACCAACTAACATTTTACAACCAAAGGAACAATATAGAAATACACCAAATTAACGTATTACAATCATTCTTGAAAAAATAAAACTTTAAAAATATATATAATCAATCCTAAAAATAACACAATCAACATAAAAAATATTATAAAAAATTAACGAGCTATTCGTGAACTTATCAAGTCAAATTGAACTTTGCTTGACTCAATTCGTTAAAATCTTGAGTCGAGCTCGAATATGAGTCGAGTCAAACGTTCATCGAGTTTTAACCGAATTGAACTCGAGCTGCTCAACTCAATTAACACCCGAGTTATACGACGATATATATATTTAATGAGTTTGATCTAGTCCCGTATAATATTCTTGTAATTTATCATCGGTTATAGTGAATTTTTTTATTTAGTTTTTTTCGTATAAATCAGTGTATTTTTTTATTCTTATTTGTTAGTATTTACTTTAGTAATTTTGAAAATATTATTGTTAAAATTGAATTATATGAATAGCAAATAAGTAAATATAATTTTAAAAGATACTTCTTTAGTCCGTAAATTATACGAAAGATGATGAAGATGCTAAAATTGAAAATATTTTATTTGATACACCGAATATCTTTTAAAACATATCTCGTATTAAATTTATCCTTATCTTTATTTACATAATTATTTTGGCATATGAACCGTTTAAGGTAAACATTTTAATTAAAGCACATTTATGATATAATGCATGCCAATGCAAATTAATTTACTTATTTGGTAATCTATCTATTTATATATTTATATTTTAGTCATCATTTAAAAAAAAATCATACATAATATTATGTTTTATTTCTATTTTGATACTTCGTCGTTAAAGAATTAACGACAATATCAACGTAACACTTTTTATTTTCTTTCATTTTCTCTATCCTAATAAATGATTTACCCTATTTATAATATTGGATTTATCTTTTCAAAATTTAAAAATTAAGTTGATCCGATATTTTTTTATTTCTTTTAATTATCCTCCTTGGACCAATAAAAACAAACATTACATGTTTATCTCTTAAAGATATTCCTTTAACAGTTTGATCATGAATCTCCATTTTGAATTTCTTAAATAAAAAATTTCGATCAAACTTTTAATAATCTATTGAAAATATTATTATTTATCATAATATTTTTATAATCATTTAAAATTTATTTATTAATCAATTAATTTAAATCAATTACTATTCAAGAATTGAACTCCCTACCTTATTCAAGGAGTTTAAGATCTCATCTTCCTGGACTAAATTAATATTTGATAGTTATGGGTCTTTAAATTTTTTTATTTATTTTATCCATCAATATTAGCTCAAATCCCTATTTCATTGCCCTAAATACTTCAATCTTGCTGTTTTGTCCCTCTAGATGCCATTTTTAATTCTTCAAATCTTCTAAATTACCAGAATTTCTTTTCTCTGTTAGTTTCCCTAGAAAAAAAAACTCCCAAATCTTTGAGTTTTTTTTCTTTCTTTCTTTTCTTTTAGGGTTAGCTTCGTGTTTGATGGATGATCAAGTGACAAACATCATTGGAGAAGAGTCAGTTTCAATTGAAACAGCACTGAAGCCGAACAAGCTCATGTTAAAGCTCAAGATCTCCGAGAAAATCAGCCATGGCGGAGGAGGAAGCCATCATATCTGCTCGGTTTGCAACAAAGGGTTCACGTCGGGGAAAGCATTAGGTGGTCACATAAGGATCCACATGAAGGGCAATAAAGCTAGCTGTCATCGGAAGATCTCTAAACGTCAGCCAAGAAGCAATCACCGCGCAAAGTCGAAGAAGACGATCTCGAACATGAAGGCGTCACCGGATGGTGATCGGAACCAGGACAGCAACGAGAAAGTCAGCTGCTGCATATGCAACAAGGATTTCAAGTCGATGAAATCGTTGTTCGGACACATGAGGAACCATCCCGAGAGGAACTGGAGAGGGATAAGGCCGCCTCCGTCCGACAAGAACAGCTGCTGTTCGAGTGTTTCGGAAAACGACGAAGCTCATGTTGTTGATCAGGTCAAGGGCTCGGTTTCTGATATTTTGAAATCACTTCCAAACTGGAAGACCAACACCTTCAAACGAGATTCCGATCACGGCGATGATGACGACGAAGAAATACCCGAGGCTGCTTATTGTCTAATGAAGCTATCCCGAGGTGATTCATTTGATTTTGATCGATTTAAGACCCCATTGAAGCTTGAGGAAGAACAGGTTGATGAAAAACCTAGCGTTTACCCTAAAAACCCTAGTGGAGAACAATTGTTGACAAACAGCAAGGTTTGTTCATCAAAAACACTGCTGGATTTTGATTTGAATGAACCTTACGTTGAGGAAATTGATGGTGAGGCTTAGATAATGGTTCTGATTATGGATTTAGCTTGTTTTTTAAGAACAGATTTCTGGGTTTCAGCTACCATTTTCTTTTTATTACATGTCTGGTTCTTGTTTTTTTCAAAGATCTTTTAGGTTTCTCAAATTGGATTTGTGACTGAAACCCATTTTGTTTACTCTTGTTTTCTGCATAATTTAGTTGCTGTCAATTACTCTTGTTGGCATTTATCATTATGAATCAAGCTGTTCTTCTATCTGTTCATGTATATATTATATATTTCTTGAATCTATGATCTGTACATGCTAGTTTGATGTTTTTCACTGAGTTTATGATCTGTATATGTAAAGACATGCATTTTCATTAATCTTGCATGATAATCAATAAGAGATGATTGCGAATAGGGTTGAGTTGAATTTTCAGCCAATCCAATCTGACCCGCGAAGCATGTCCCTTGTAGTCAAATCAAGCTCAATTTAAATTTATGGAGGTCTCATTCGACTCAAATTCGATTTGTATTTTGAGTTAAAACCCATATTTGACTCAATCTAATAAAAACATAAAATATTATATTTTTATTTGATAAAATAAGGACCTAATTAGAATTATGTATTCGATGATAGTTGAATGAATGGCTTGAAGGAATATCTTGAGGTAAAAATCTAATCAGGAACATGAAGCTAATTTTGAGGTAAAAATATTTCTCATATTTTATGAAATCCACGTTATAATATGGATTCAAAAAACTAAAATAAATAATTTTAACCTTTAAAAAAAGAAAATGGATTCTTAAATCCCTTTCAAGGTATTGCAGAAGAGAAAACTATAAAATCTGGTTTAATTTACCATGATCGATTAGTCCATAGGTTGATTAATCATATTCTGAAAAAGAAAGCATAAATAGAAGTGAATTAGTAAAGGGAGTTAATTAGTAAGATTTGTTTGGCTTCCCATAAAATGGTTTTAAAATTGATTCTTGTGTTTCTCTGTTTTGATATACTTTCCAATAATAAAAAATTATCCCAAACAATTTAACCAAAAAAATGGTAATTAATTAATTATTTGTTCCCATTATGCATATTTTAGATTTTTTTAAAACCAGATTTTTTTTATATGATATATAATTTTTAATAAATATGGGAAGAAATTTTCAACTTTTTTTTTACATATATTGTATTTTTATTTTTGATAAATATAATATTTATGTTTTAATGGTTGTTTTTAAATTTATGAAATCTTAAAGGTGTGCTTGGATAGAGAATTTTAAAATTTTGGAGTTTTTTTAAAAATGTTAATAGTTCAAAATGCTTCATTTGAAAATTTTGGATAAATAATTATTTTATAAATATTCAAAATGTATAAGTTTGAAAATGAATTGTAACATCCCAAACAACGAGTTAGTGACTAAATTGTAAAAATTAAGAATTTGGTGATTAAGGTAGAATAATTGAATAGTTCAAAAATGATTGTTAGTAAATATGAAATGAATTAAAGGACAAAATGATCCTCTGCAAGGAAAAATAATTAAAAATTTGGATGGGTTTATATTAACCCACGTGAAAGAGGAAAGGAAGGCAAAATTGGTTCCAAGTTCTATTTCTCTTCTTCTCCTTGTTTTCCTCTTCTTCACGGTGGCTTTGGCTACAAGGTAAGTTGGATTTTTATGGTTAATTTCTGGAATTTTAAAGAGGGTTTGGATTGTTTGGATGTTATATAAGCTAAAGGAAAGCTTATATGGCGTTAAAACAATAAGATATGTGTTTTAGAGATAGATTTCAAAAATGAGTTTTTAGATGAAATTTTGATATGGATGAGTTTTTGAAGTTTGAATAAGATTTTTAACTTGTCAAGAGGTTAATTAAGGAATATGCAGTGTTAGAATTGATTAATAACATGTTTGAAATTTGGGTATGATTCTTAGTTTTAAGAATTTGAATGAAGTATTGAAGATAATAAAGTGTTGAAATGATAGAAGTTAGTTAAAATGGTTGTAGTTAAGTTTTGGTGGTATGAAAGGAACTTTGTATGAGAAAATTTAGTGAAGAGTTGATAATTTTCGGATTTGAACAGTAAAATTTATAGATTATGCATAGGAAACCGATACCCCCTGGGGGGAATCGATTCCCCCTAAAGGAAAAGGTTGAAGTTTGGTTATTAAATTAGTCTAAGTTGTTAGTATCAAATTACAAGGGTTAGGCTTCTGATAACCATCATGAAAATTATGTTTATGTAGATATAGAACGTAATCTTGTTCCGGAACAATCAAAGAGTTAGGATTGAATCAACGAAAGCAAGGCCAAGGTGAGTGCATATTATAAGTATAGTACAATGAAATAAGACTTGTGATAAGTATAATTCCTATGTTGATTTTTATAGTACAATAGTTATGAACATGCATACATGATAATTATTATAATACATGCATAAGGTATATATGTTCATATGATTTGATAAATGATATATGTGAATAGATTCAAATGCACGTGTGATGTAATAAGTGATATGAGCTATGCGATCACAAGAGAAATGACATGAGCACATGAACATATGAAACATAAGAATAATGCTCATAATATACGATATGAGAGCTATATGTATAGTTGGCATGCCAAGAGTCGAGGTTTTCATAGGTCATTCGGGACAACTAATAGGTCCTTCGGGACATATTCACAGGTCCTTCGGGACAAACTTCATATGCCACTCAGTGGGACTTATACGAGCTGTGGTGACAGTAATAGTGCACAACCTCAATGTACTCGAATACCTTGAGTTCTCAGTAATGTACATGGGCTTATAAAATGTTATCAAAGGTAATTGCATTATTATTGTTGTATGTTACCATATTGAATTACATGTTATATGATTGAATGGATAGATTGCATGTTCATATTCATAAGGAATGCATCATTATTATATTTATATGCCTCACTAAGTCTATGACTTAACGTGTAAGTGATTTACACGTAGGTACAGAAAAGTAAGAAGATTGATCCTAAGAGCAGCAACGCATCATACCATCATTAGAAGATCAGATCAGAAGTAAACAACAAAGTATGTATTTTAGTTGTATAAAGTGTGTTGGCATGTTATAAGTTGTTAGTTACGAACACTCTGATCGACTTTTCTAATGTTTTAAACGTATTTATATGTAAAAATAAATGCAAAATAATGAACGGTTATATTTTTACGAGTTTTAAGTAAGTTTTACGAAATCACTGTAGTAGCACTGTAGCAGTGCATCGATGCACAATTTGTATTCGAAGTTTTTATGCATATGTGCACTGTAGCAATGCATCGATGCACTGTAGCAATGCATCGATGCACTGCAGCAATGCATCGATGCACTGTAGCATTGTACACTATACACTGTTCATAAAAAAATATATTTTCTTAAATTAGTTGTAACGAACATAATTAGATAGTATACTATCGTATTTTCTTAATATGAATTCAAATGTTTTGTTATTTTGTAAGACACGTGTTTTAAAAAGTTAATGTGATATCTCATATTCGTATCCGGGTCGGGTACGGGTTGGGGTGTTACATGAATTGTGAAAAATCAAGAACATTAATAAAAAATAATATAATAATATGCCATTTTGATATCATTAATTCATTATATTTATAAAATATATAAAAAAATTTAATAATATAAAAATTAGAATTAAATAAAATTATATTTTATTTTTCAATTTTTATAGTGAACTGGATATATTAAATGAGATAATATTGATATTTGGGAAGTATTTTAAATAATCATATATTTAGATTAGATTTAAATAAGTGATTTGGACTAATAATTTAAAAAAAAATTAAATTCTCTATTATTTCCACCCCGAACAAGAAATATTATTTTTAAAATTTAAAATTTTTAATAAAAATGAATTTTATGTAAAATGAGATCAATTTTTTTAATAAAGAAGAGAAACTAGACAGCTAAACTAAATTGCATTGCTATGCAGCAAAACACATCGAGCATCACCATTGACGAGCTACCACTTGATCCCGAACCAAAATCAACCGCATACAAAATTAGGGATGGTATTTAACCCAAATTCGACTCTATAAATTGGTTTTTTATTTTAAAAAAAAGGGTTCGGATTGGGTTGAGTTTCTTAAAGGATAATTTTAGGTGAGGTCAGGTTTGGGTTTAGGGTGTAAAATACTCGATTCGATTCGATTAAGAAAAAAATAATATAACTAATCTTAATATATATTTAGAGATAATTACTATAATATCTCTTTAAATTATTTCAGTTAGATCTAGATTTCATATAACGAAAAATGAGAATTACATATATGTCAGGTTGGGTGTAAAATTTTATCTTAAAAATTGATTCACATTTCATGTTGGGTGGAGCTTCCTTACCTTGGATCGAGTGACAGGTGGACGATATTATACTCTGGTCATATACATGTAGGCTAAAAACTTGATCCAACTCAACCCATGATCATGCATATGCATAGCACGTTATATATTAATCAACTATAAGTTCAATAGTATAATAATATTTAAAAAATCTAAAATATGATCCAAAATTTTCTTATCTAGAAACTCGTATTTTGTTTAATTTGCTCATAGAAGGATTCGAATGTTACAATTGATAAATAAAATGATTTAATTGTACTTTTATGAAATATAGTGACTTAATTGTAAATTTACTTATAATATAGTGACATATGTTGTAATTTACCGATGTCTTACAATAATAGTTATATTTTATAAATTATTATTATTTTGATTAGTATGAAATGATTAAAATATAGTATATGTTCAAAATAATATCAAATTCAAATACTACTATAAAACAATGTGCTTCACAAATATATAGAAATAATAAGAGTTAATTACATTATATATCCCAAATTATGACCCTCATTTTAAATTAGTTCATAAATTTTTTAACATTCTAATTTTATCTCAAAACTATGATCATAATTCTAAATTGGTCCCAAACTTTTAAACATTCCAAATTCATCCCCAAACTATTACCCTCATTCTATATTGATCCCAAAACTTTTGAATTCTCTATTTTCATCCCTAAACTTTTGAATGATTAAGGGGAATGTTATTGGAATGTTCAAATCTTTAGGGACCAAATTAGAATGAGAGTCATAGTTTGAGTATGAAATTGGGATGTTCAAAAGTTTAAGGAAAAATTATAATGTGAGTCATAATTTGAGAATGAAATTGGAAGTTTAAAAGTTTAATGATCAATTTAGAATGAGAGTTCTAATTTGAGGATGTATGATATAATTAACTCAAATAATAATTATCCCTTTAATCGAACAAATATATTTTATCGATTGGTCAAACTATTCATCTTTAATTTCTTATATTCCCTTAAATAATGATTTTAGACTAAAAGCATTTTTATTCCTTCCCTGAAATCTTTTTTTTTCTCTTTTTAGATAAAATTAAAATTAAAATTTATTAAAAATATAATTATTTCTTTAACTACTAAATTCAATTATTATGGCATGTTTTACAAATTACAACAGGTGGGAAAGTTGACCGCATTTACAGAGGTAAAATGTTGTAAATTCATAAAAAAGACTAAAAGAGGGGTTTCCTTCTTCGTCAGCAGCTTTGAAATAAGACCTAACGAGTCGTCAACTTCGAGTCGGTTGACTCAGTTGAAGAGCAACTTCTGCACTACAATTTCAGCGAGCCGGAAAACAAAAGTATGGAAGCTGCGCCCGACGGAGACGAATCATCGGGGAGCATTGAAACCCTAAACTCATTTTACTCCGAATATCTGAGCAACCGATTCTCCTCTTTGTTTTATTCTTTTCCGTCAAATTTTCTCGAGAAAATCTCAAATCTGTCTCGCCAAACGCTTCTTCCTATCTCTACTAAACGCAGAGATGGTTTCCCTCTCCCTTTGCCTTCCAGCTCAGTCGACTCCACTCGGTACACGATCTTCACCTCTCTCTTTTTTCCCATTTTCATTCATTTTTTAATTAATAGAAATGAATTTTGATTTTGATTTTTTTTCTCATCCAGGACGACACCAGTGGCATCGAGAATTTATGAAGTTTTAAATGATATAATGGATCGCTTCATTTTGAATTTGCATAAAATTCAAGAGAATTTGCAATTTTGGCTAGCTATAGCTGAGGTAATGCACTTTGACTTAGTTTGATTTTTAAGTTTTTTTGGTTAATAAAATTTCTGAATTTACTTGTTAGATATGCAGTTTTTCTTAATGCAGCTTTGTCTATAACATATTAATCATAGAAAAATAAAATCATTATTCAGTTCTTACTAAATATTGTTTTCCATTTTTATTCACCGTTCGCAATGGCGATAACTGTTTGTTTTCCATTTCTAGCCCATTAGTGCACTACCTCGGGCCAACAATCATATGCCTCACTGTACTGTTTGAATCAGTTTTTGTTTTCTTATCAGCCTTTAACTGCCTGAGCACATCTACTTCCAGAAATGAAATAACTCTAGCAAAAGCATCCTGTTGATACTGAAGAGTATATTTCTTGTTTGTGCGATTTAGTGTGTATCCTAATTTTCTTGAAATTTTTTAGAGATCTAATGCAAGGAAAGTTTACTTCATGATTTTCGAGAGAGGGCCACAATCTTTTGTTAATGGATCAGTTCAACTCATGCGTGAAGCTTTCACTGAAGGATTGGCAATGCAAAACCTTTCCCATTCTGCATCTGTGTACATCTCTGAAAGGATTGCCGTCTTATCTTCACTAAGGTGTTCACTTGCTGCTTTTCTGGCTCAGGTTTGTTCCATCTTATTCTGGTTCTGTACTGTCATGATACATGTTAACCTTGATAAGGAAGCCTGTAATCTGCTGACACACTTCACAAACGTATCCTTTTTTTCTCACTCAAAAGTCAAACCTCCAAAACCCATAGATAGACTTGACACTAGGAATGTAGTAGTGAAGCATGATAACTGTAAATATTAGCATTGTTTTTTTTTTGTCAGACATGAATTATCAAGGATTCATTGCTTGTTTTCTTGAATAGTTTTATGTAGATGTTGACAAATGTGGAGAGGAGTTGGTAAAAGATCCAGAGAAGTCATTTCCCTCAATAGCATGCACTCTTAATAGCTTATTTTCTAAGTTGGAGGCATCAATTGGCCATCTTCATACGCTGCGTCAGGTATATATTTCTATATGGAGCATTTCAGACTTGCTGCTATGATTAGCTTGCTAAGAACTTGTATGTCCCAATTTTCATGTAAACACTATGCAGAGCGGTTCTTCCGTTGATGAAACCTATTCCTTTGCTCTACTATTTGAAAGATTGCCAGAACTCAATCGGGAAGAGTCTCAATGGTCAAATTCTGAAATTAATGATTCTATCAACTTGGTTTGTCAGAATCTACAGGAACTGGACTCTTACTTAGCTTTCATGGTAATGATCCTTTTATCTTTAGTCCTTGTCATAATAAAACTGACATTTTTTATTAACCATTGACTGGCTTGTTTGTTGACGATTCTTGCATTTGATCTTCAATATAGTTTTGGATTTGTTGCTTATTTTCATACCTTGCTCTTAGGTAGCTAAACACCAAAAACCAAGTAAAGCAACTCGTTACTGGATTCGGTATACCTGTGGTGCTGTTGGCCTTTCAGTTTGTTCTTTCTGGCTCCTACGACATAGTCGTCTGATGGGAAGTTCTGACATAGACAATTGGATTCATGAAGCAAGGGAGTCTACAGTTAGCTTCTTTAATGACCATGTTGAGCAACCGGTACGCTGCATTGTGCTAATCTGATTGCTCAGTTGTTTTTACTTCTCCTCCTGAAAATCTTGAATTGGCCATTTTTATGAATGCTTGAGAATGCAGCAACCGATTTCATTGATGTTAAACTCAATTTATCTTCAGCTTTTGGCAATTAGAGATGAACTTTTGGATACATTTAAGAAAAGACAGAAAGGTGTGATGGATATGCAGGAAATGCACTTGACTTCAAATTCTCTCCACAGGTTAAATTCTTTCTGCCGATTTGTATTCATGAATAAGATTAGTAGCAAGGGCATTGTTAGATGTGATTTCTTTGGTCCCTTTCTTTTTTTACATCTATGAATGAAGTATATGCCTATGTGAAACTACATGGTTCTGAGTTCTAGGCAGCTAGATTATTTAGAATTAAGATAAAATTCTTTTAATATATCTAACGGGCCTAACCATGTTACTAGAAGTAAAATTGGGTGCGGCTGAAGTTTAAGGATAAAGAAGGGCTAGTGTGTAGCTCAAAGACCAATGGGCCTCCATATGTAAAAAAACGATGGGTACTCATCACTCTAATCTTTGCTTGAGATATCAAAAACAAAGGAAGTTGGATTCTAGGTTGTTTGAAGTTTGTTTTATTTGGCTTTAAATTACTATTTGATCTCCTTTTTTCTATGGTGATTGGATGTAATGAAGTTCTTTTCATTCAAGGGTAATTGCTATATTATTGAAAGCCATAGCTGCTTCCATGGTTTGCAGAATGTTATTGGCATTCAGTGAGGAAACCAAAGGTACAAAATTCCCAGAGAGTGCATCAGATCAGGAAATGCTTGAGATTGTTATGTTAAGGTGCGACTTTCTTTCTAATATTATGGTAGCACTAGTCATGTTTGCACTTAATGACTTATGATGCACACCTTACGTGTAAAATTTGAACTTACACTTTACGTGTAAAATTTGAACTTGTTCTTTTGTTCGGTATTTTACCTTTATGAAAGCTTCAGGCACAAAGTTGCTTTAGATAAAAAACACAAGTAATAATAAGTTTTATAGATGCAAATACATAAGAAATCTAGGATTCTCGATTTCATGCTTTTCTGTTCATACTTGGACAATATTTCAGAATAAGTATGTTCCTTTGATTGCTAATCTGATATATTGCTTTTACTGAATTGCCATGCTGTGCTGTATATCTCTTAAGTGTGCCAAAATTCTTCTTTGAGAGACTCTAATTCATTGGGATTTATAAGATATGAAAAGGAACTTATGCATCCTATCCAGAATCTTCTCCATGGAGAGCTTGCTCGCTCTGCTCATCCAGGTAATGCTTGTTTTTACGACACAGTTGCTGCCTTTTGTTCTGGTTGCATAACCTTATGCTTTTCCAGT
This sequence comes from Hibiscus syriacus, assembly GCF_006381635.1. Lineage (NCBI taxonomy): Eukaryota > Viridiplantae > Streptophyta > Magnoliopsida > Malvales > Malvaceae > Hibiscus > Hibiscus syriacus. The sequence continues at coordinate 1,784,678 of NW_024063176.1, forward strand.
GCAGGTTCAGAAGTTGAAACTGGATGTTGAGATGTATGTTCAACACCATCTTTTTCCTACCTACATAGTTGCATTCTAGTTTATTTCAATTCTCAATGTTCTTACTTCTTAAGGTGCTCATTGAACTAGGGCAATGCTTGAACTGGATCAGATTCTCAGAGCAAATGAAATCAACTTTGCAATCCTAGCTGCCTTGCCAGCATTCTTTCTGTCTCTTGGTCTGATTGTAGCCGTGCGTGCATGGTTTAGACAGGTTTGAACACTTTCAAGCTATACAATATGTTACCCAATTAATTTTCTTTAGTGAATTCTGTTTGCTGATGACTACTTGAAGAGACAAGATGCTAGGTTAGTGATGGCACTGTGTAGATGGTTATACAAGTTTGTATTGCTACACTATCAATTCAACCTTGAACTTGTAGCATATATATATACGCCTTCTAAATGGTTCTGTCTCTTGGTTTGATCGTGGTCGTGCTTGCATGGTCTAGACAGGTTTGAACACTATACAAATTTATATTGCCACGCTTTCAATTCAACCTTGAACCTCCAGCATATAAATGCCTTTGAAGTTTAGTGTATTTGACTGTCGGTTTCTTTGTCTAGAGTGACCAAAGCTAAAGTTCCATCAAAGAGCATTTCCACGGCGTTCCATTAAACAAATTCTTCTTTCTTTTGTGTTTCTCATGCACTTGATTATCTGGTTTTGTTATTGTATTCAGGACACTAAAGCAGAAGGCAGGGGGAGAATTGCTCGTATCCAAAGGAGGCTACTTATTGTGGAGGTTGAGAAAACAATTTTGCAGTACCAGATTTACCTTGACCAAGGGATGGTAAGAACCTCACTTTCGGTTTGGGGCTTGGATGCTCCTGATTAATTTCTCTTTTCCCCTCATCCTCATAGGCTTCATTTTTTTTATTTAACATCATTTGAAAAGCAAAGGGCCTCGATCAAATTTAGATTCTGGCTTAGCCATTTTCAAGATCTTGACTTTATTTGCATTCTCAACCGAGACCAAGTTATAACTAGCTTTAATGGCCTTGAGGTAAGGTTGGAGATCGAGTCAATTGGAAGCATCTTTCTCTGTTGTCATTGGCTCCTAGTTTTTATTTTGTTTTTTTTTCTTTCTGAAAGCATCTTTGCCCTCCATCCTTTTCCCATTGATCCCTCTCTAATAATCAGTATATCATCTGTTAGCCGGTGTGATTTAATGTGCTCGATATTTGTGCATTTGTGTTTCCATAGGTTAGGCACCAAGAACGAAGCTTGATCTGTTAGAAGAACCTTTATTTGGTTCAAAAGCTCTATGTACTTTTACTTTACTGCATTTGGTCTCTCTGGTGACAGATTACAGTACCTCTGATCTGCAACTCTTTCTGAAATTCCTTTTGCTTTGACTCGATGATGCACATCACTAGCTCTTACCACATCTATGATCCAAAGGGTGAAAAAAGATGTAACATATTAATGCTCTCTTTCGCAGGAAAACGATTCCCAATGCATGTTCGGGCTGTTGATTTATTGTCTAGATCGCTTATAATTCTGTCAGAAGACATGCAGAGGCAGCTGGTGAATGGCAGTGGTTAGTTGATTCATCTATTTCTCAAATGATTTGAAAGTTAAAACTGCTTTGCCGTCTTGTACTCTCGTTTCAGCTTTTCTGTTGTAGAATGATGAAGTTGAACCAAAGATAGCAACTAACAGATAATATAACTGTGATGAACAGCTTGAAACAGGATATAATTGATTTGGGAAAGCCTGGTCTTCAAACTTCTCACAAGCTAATTGTGACGGCACGAATGGAACGCTTGTACGACTGTTTGCTTCCTTCCCAAAAACGTCAATAGATCTTTACCTTTTGTCCAAAGGGCTAATGCAAAACTTCCTTGGCCTTCTTGAATTGTCGTCGGTTCAAATTTTGTAGGGCATTGCTTCATTTTGGTAAACGGCTAAGGTTTGGTGCGAATTTTCGCTATGTTACTCGGATTCAGATGTGAATGTCATAATCAAATATATGTTCAACATGGGTATGCCAGTTTTTAGGTCACGTCTTAATGCCCATGTGTGAATGTGTCTAAAATGGTCCCGAACACGAAGACCACTCTTTTTTTAATGAATTTTTGTGGGGTGGGCAAGTTATTCAAGTGAAACGTTATTTGAATCGAGTTTTTATTTGAAAATTCGCGATCAAATAAATTCTTAAAATTGAATTATCGTTTGAAAGTTTTATAGTCAAATATTAGAAGTTCGTGAATTTTAAAACTAAAGTTCAATTGAGATAATGTGGGGATTTATTTGATAATCGTCTGCACTAATAAAAATGTATATAAATAAATTATACAGGTCAAGTGGTAGGAAGATTGATGTTTTCTGGTTTAGTTTTGGATTTGGATATTGTAAACGAAGAAAGTAAGTGTTAAAAGAAATTTGCTCTTTGATTAGGGTCTGAGTTAACTCGGCTGTTTTTTAGTATGTTTTTGGATTTGAATATATAAAATTTTAATTTATCATTAGATTTGAGTACTATCATTTCAAAAGATATCTTGTATTTAAAGGTATTTATCATGAAATAAGTTCTTCTTCTTCTTCTTCTTCTTTTAATATTTGACTTCGTGTTAAGCGGGTAACGTGACCTTTGGAGGAGTCTACAATTATAAAAGAACAAAGCTTTCTATTATTGAAGTCTATGCCAAGGAAACAACTTCCAAAATTCAAACCCTAAATTTTAAGTTAATATTGTATAATATAAATCATAGTATAAACTCTGACGGTGGTGTAAAAACAATTAAAACGAGATAAATATAGGAATAGTTTTTGAATATTCTGAGGAGATTATAAGGGGAAATCATTTCTGCTCAGCCAAAGAGATGATTTCGGTAGCTCCAACTTTCTTCCTCAAGTTGGTAGTTAACTTGACAGCATCGAATCCCTCTCCAATCACCACCACCTTGTCTCTCATTACCTTCTAATCCAACAAAGTTCCCCTGTTTATTCATTTCATAATCCGTGTTACGAAATTCGAGTCATAAACCCTAACGACGCGAAATAAAATAGTAGAGAACGTATGCATATCACTTACCCTCTTGTTTGCAGCCACCTTGAGTGCCTGGGTCCTGCATTTTTGGCACTTCATGCTCACTCTCAACCACTTTTTGCTGCGTATTAAACACGAGGGTCGGATACGTTCGAATAAATAATTCCTTGCTAAACCAAAAATTAAAAAAAAAAAGGTATTTACCTTCATATTGTTGCTTCTTCTTGAATGGAGAGGATATGAAACTCAGCAGCTGAGAAGGAACAATGAGTTTAGATACAATAATTCCTCGTTTATATAGTGAAATGCCGTGACTTGATCCTCAAGTTTCCTTAAATTTCTGCTGTAGAATTGGAAGAAGAAAAAAAATGAAGTATTGAAGAAGTTTCATGTCATTTTCTGGGATTCTTCTGTTCACAACCATAATCTACGTTAGTCTTAAAAGTCTAGACCCAGTCATTCCATCAATTTTTCAAACCAAAAGTAACATATTCATGATGATTTAAGGGGAAAATTTTAGGCATGATATTAAAATTAGTCCCCCGACATTTATCAAGATGGTCATTTTGGCCCCTATTCCTTTTTTTTTTGGGAGTATTTTGACCCCCGATGTTTCATTTTAGGGAAAAAAATGCCCTTAACATCTGAGAAAATTGTCATTTTGACCCTAAATTCTCTTTTTTTTTTGTGTGTGAAAATTTTTGGCCTTTAATATTTTATTTTAAGGTAAAAAAACCCCATTTGGAGCATTAATCGTGTGTTAACAGACAATTTTCATCTATATATTTTTGCCCCAAAATGAAAGGTTGGGTTCAAAATACTCCCGAAAAAAGAATAAGGACAAAAATGACCGTTTTAATAAATATGGGGGTGGGGCTAATTTTAGTTTTACGCCAAAATTTTACTTGTTTTTATTGAAACCGGTTAATAGGGGGGGAAATATGTTATTAGAGTTTGTGACTTCGATTCTATTTGGATTAGCTTGGATAGAGTTATTATGTCCGTAAAACAATAGTGAAATCATCCATTACCGCACAACTAGTGATGCTGAATTACGAAAACTCTTAATTACGAAACGATATGTGACACTACAATCATTTTATTCATGCTGTACAAGTTATGATACATTTGTATGTCTATCATCCATTCGTACTATACTTTATTATATTACTTCAGTCCAAAACTTTATTTTATTTTATAAACAATATCTCAAATTACGAAGCTCATAATAAGGGAATGGTGAATTACAAATAAAGGTTTAATAGTATTGGACATTATCTAAACAGAAAGAAGATAAATACTACAATGTTAATAAATATGTATATATATATATATATTGTGGAAAATTATTGTTAAAATGTACCCATTTCACACACTAGTCCATGTCAATGCATAGGGATTTTGTGGAACAACATGCCATGGACAGCTGGGAAGACTACAGGGTTATATTAAGTCAACTTTCAGGTCTCCTTGTTAAACATATTTAAAATTTGACTTCACTTACCATTCATTGTATCGGTGCAGTTTCTATACAATTTCTTTATTAATGCAACCACATGTTAGTTGATCGAATTTTATTCAGAATTTGTACGAAGAGAACTTAGCCTTCTCCGTTTAAAACATTAAATATAAACACCTAACATTCCTTACAAGACCTAACACTTGGTCTCCTAGATCAATAATAAAATTTAGGATAAACTATACTTTAATACCTAAACCTTTTTTTATAATTATACCCAACGTTTAGTTTGGTATTCGCCGTTAAAAAACTTAACAAATTACTAACTTTATATGTTTCATTTTTTCATAATAACATAACATTACCTTACGGTGACACGTTAACATCAATGTTAAATTTTTATGGTAGAATATCAAAATGAAACATAAACTAAACATTGAAATGAATGATTTTGAAGAAAAATAAAGTTTAGGTACTAAAATAAAACAAAAGTAATAGCTTAGGTACTAAACTTGTAGTTTACCCTAAAATATAAAAAAAATGAAAAAAAGAGGCAAAACTGGGCTTAAGTCTGTGTATATATTATCATCCGGTAGTCAATGAAAGATACATAGGGTTGAGTTCAAGAAACAAAAAAAGTTATTTAGAAAGCAACTAAAATGGGAGCAGCAGAGGACAATACACTGGCCTTTCCTTTCAACTCGCCAACATATCACATTTTACAAGCAATCCAGCAGTTCCTGAGAAGTATGTCTCGAAAGCAAAAACAAGATGTCGGTCGCTAGTCGATGACCGAAAAGGCATTTTCTCGAGCAATTCGCGGGATGCAGCTTTCGCTCATTTCTCTTTTCTAGCCAAAGATTCTGCCTTATACTCGCTTCCGGCAGAGACGACAAAACCTGCCCCGACCTATAAGAAGCACAATGTGATCACCATGGATACGGATACTAAATGGTACGAATAACAATTTGACACTTTAAGTGTGTGCGAAGTTTACGGAAGAGCTTTCGAGAATTACTTGGCAATCTTTCAAAACAACGCGGTCTTGAAGCTGTACATTGCTACAAACAACAGAACCCTGGATTATACAGCCATCGCCAATAGTGACATGATTCATTACAACTGAATTGACAACCTGCATATGCAATGAAAGAAATTTTCAAGTTACAACAGGAAACAATTACCAAAGCTCGAAACGGTTAATTTTCATAAATGAAGAAACCGCAAGAAGCAAGTTTTACACACTCTCAGGTACTTTCTGCTTTACCTTAGTTAAGGTAAGAGAAATCATCATACCTTCACATGGGAACGTATCCGGCAGTGACGGCCAATGACAGACCGTTTTACTTGGCATTTGTCACCGACTTCCGAACCTTCACCCAGCATGCAGTGCGGCCCCTAATCTATAGAAAGATTTATAAAGCATTGATATTATCCAACTGATTTTAGAAAATTCTAACAGTATGTGTGGATGAAGTAGGCTCACAGTAGTTTTGGTTCCAAGCTTTGGTGGACCTATGTTATAATTGGGATCTGATGAGGTGCCACTTAGCAGATGATCCGCCTCACCAGTAACCTGAAACATTAGTAAGAGAAACAAGCCAACCAGACAGACATAAAACGTGGACTAAAAACACAAAATGGCAAACAAGAAAAAGCATAAATGTGAAATACAACTCACATCTCGATTGATGTCCATAAATGCTTGAATGTAATTCAAGCGCACACAATAACTGCTGCTACTTGCAATATAAGCACAGCATTTATGGGTTTTCCGATTAGGGGTAGAACCATCAGGATTCTCAGAACTGTGGTCATGAAAGCTTGGGATAGATGCATTGGCAAGGATTCGAGAGACAAATACTTGATTGTTCTGGGAAGTAACCTTCTCATTGCCATTTTCTTCTCCTTGCGGAGTCCTAGTTGATAAGGCCTCTGATTTCTGGTAATTATAAAAGAATCGGAACAAATGAGATTATTCTGGTCCACGTGTAGCTTTGGAATATTTGGACATTTAGTGATACTAACCAGCTGGCTCCGGACAAGATAAGGAAGTACATCCTCTTTCAAGCTTTGAAATGTATCCTTTAGGTCTAAAACTTCTTGCAGGATAGACCTGAGTGGAAATGCAACGAGGAATTATAACAAAAAAAAGGGGACCCCTGATCTCTAAGCAAGTAGGGATGGGGATGTCAAGTGGAGGGTACCAACCTCTTGAATGCATACATATGAGCATCCATCAGATCCGATCGAATTTCCATCTATATAAAATACAAAACAAAAATGAGGTTGACAAAAGAATATCTCAAATTTTAAGCCAATTGATGATCAAAAGGCAAAAGAGATAATATATGCATATACACACACATAGAGAGCAAGGGACGAGATATACATATGTACATAGAAAAAGAGTTATAAAGACAATAGATTTTACAAAATAATATATATATATACTTCAACCTTCACTTTTTAAATTTTTTGCCAAAAAGAATATTAGTAGCTTTAAATTAACAATCGAGCCTCAGACTTGTGTGTTGCAGCTCACAATGCCATCAGTAATCAATTTCATTATACTGGGCATCCATTGTCATTTGTTGGAGAGAGTGGTATAAGTACAGATTGATGGAAAGCAATATCTGGCCAACTGCACGGAGAATGCGCTTTGGAAGTCTAGCATCTTTCTCAATTTCAGCTCCTATAAAGCATTACAAGATTATATGCAAGGATCCAATAGAAGTAGCACACTGAATAGGAGAATGGAAAGCTAACCTGTTGCTATGTGTAATAAAAACTGTTTGCCAGGGTCCAGTCCGATGATGTTGTATCGTCCTAATTTCTTGGCTTTATCTTTTCCACCGGAGGATCCAGACTCTAGAGGTCCACTGACAGGAATAGAGCAAAGCGTTGCAGTCACTGCTGCATCATGTCGCCTGTGGGTGGCAGCAACTGCACCAGGAGGAACATCAGATACAAGATCACCACTCACAACCTGCATGGTGAATAAGCCACCATAAAGAAATTACTCCGTCAGGACTGAAACACTATTAACGAAACAAAATCTAACCAAAATATCTTTTGCGTGAGGTGATGTGAGAGTGCACGAATTGCTCCAGCTGTCCAATGTCCTCGGGGACTGCAGCAATCTGCAAAGTAAAAAAAGAGGAACTAATTTGTAGTCCTCATGAGAAAGGTTTATTTTCATTTTATTACTTTAACTTGTCCATTGTCTCCGAGTAGATGAAGCAAAAAAAATGCTACTCTAGTTCATTTTCATTACCTCAAATTCTTCAATAATTAAAATATAATTATACAAAAAATATATTATTTTTTTATATTCATATATTCCCATCATATTTATTATATGTGTTTGATTGTATTTAATATTATATTATTATAAAAAAAATAAACATAAATAAATATTGAAATGTTTAAAAACAATAAATTATTAAAATTTGAATTCAATATCCTAATTTAATTTTGAAAAAATAAAATTAAATTTGAGAACAACTATAGAACATCAATCTTCTTTGGAGGCTACATTGCCCAATGTTTCCAAATTAGTCCAACTTCATAGTTCAGTACATCTATTAGACGATTAATAAAAAAAACTCGAATTGGATCGAAGTCGATAATCGATACGGAAAAGAGTCCATAAGCTTAAAAGTGATTGCATGAACCAGCTGAATTAATCTCGGAATTTGATCGATTGTCTTTAATTAGCTTAGCTAGTGCTAGTATCAGCTGCTTCTTCCACCTTGACCTTGGCTTTGCAACAACCCTTATTATCATGTGCCTCGGTCTCAACCTTCCTTCGGCAAGATCCGCCATCCTTACTGAGTTCCGACCTACGCTCGAGAAATTCTGCATTCTCCTTCCAGACTTCTCCGTTAGAATAAACCTCCTTCTTCCAAATCGGAACAGATGCCTTCAACTCGTCGATCAAGAACTTGCATGCATCTAAAGCATCAGCACGATGAGTAGCCGATACTGCAACAAACACACTTGTCTCTCCTACAGGAACCGTGCCTAACCGGTGGACAACCGCAATAGAACGGAGATCCCAGGATGATCTAGCAGAGTAACAGATAGACTTGAGGTTACGAATAGCCATCGGTACGTATGCTTCGTATCTTAGTTCAACCACTGTTTTCCCTTCAAAAGTGTCGCGCGTTGTGCCGGAGAACGTGGCTATGGCACCAGCTTCTGGGACACTGACATAGTTTATGTACTTGGCAAGGTCGATCTTATTCTCATCTAAGATTTCAACAAGAGTTCTCTCCTCGGAATTCATTGCTGTTTTCGGAGCTTTTGTGGTTTAAACGGGTCTTTGTTCGGCACAGGAGTTAACGGAGCCCAGAATACAGTCTAGACACCAAGACAACATAATGTCAAGCACAATCAATAGACCAAACTAATCTACAAAACAAATCTAAATTAATCCAAGAAGGAACAAGATCATAAGTGACTAACAACATAACAACTTGATTCTACCAGGTCCAGATTAATAGACGACGGACACCTATATCGGACATGGGTTGAGGGTTTCATCCTCAACACAAATGAAATAATTTAGGGGGAAAACAGGTATTATTAGACATATATTCATATCAGATGCTCATCTTAATCTGAAAATATAAATCGCAATTCGCCACTCCTAAAACAACGTAATAAGATATAGTCTTCTACTGTTTTAGCATGGACAAAATCATAAGTGAACTAACAACATATACAGCTTGATTCTACCAGGTTCGGATTAATAGACGGCCGAGTATCATGCCGGACACCTCTATCGGACGGGGATTGAGGGTCTCCTCCTCAACATAAATGAAACAATTTACGGGGGGAAAAGCATGCATTCTTAGACATATATTCATATCAGATGTTCATCTTAATCCGAAAATGTAAATTGCAATTTGTCACCTATAAACCAACGTGATTCGATAGAGTAGTCTTCTACTGTTTTGTTTAGCATGAACAAAATATAATTAATTGGAATGTATTTCCGAAATTTATATTCGTATAAATATGATTTTGCCAATAGAATCATTAGTTTTACTAAATCGCTAGGGTTCCTCAATCGGAAACGAAAATTGCCGCGGAAGCAGCGATTTCCGATCACAAACAAAGGCTTAGGTGAGGGGAAAGTAATGAAGTAGTGGGATTCTTCAAAATTCCAAAAAAAATCGCCACAGTAATTAAACACAAGTAATTCATTTGTCAAAACAAGAACTAAACCAAATCCCTAAAAGAAAAGGGGGAAAAGGGTCAACAGAGTAGCCAAAGAAACATATCAAACAATGGAAAATTCAGCTCCAGCAAATTTCAGAAAGGAAGAAGAGAGAAAAACCAATAACTGAGACGATTAAAAACAAAGTCCAAAAGGAAAGCATAGTTCAGATTACCTCGAGAAGGAGTGGGAAGATTAGCTGTTGCTCATGAGCGAAAGTAAACGATAAAGAGAGAGAGAGAGACAAAACAGATATAACAAAATCAAGGAGAAGACAAAAGGCAAAAAACAGAAGATTTAAATCCGTGATAATTAAGGGTAAATTACGTCTCATCATTCAACTTTCTTCTAATATTCTATTTTGATCGCTTAAGTTTAAATATTTTTAATTTAATCATTTAATTTGTGAATCGCTAATACTTTGACCACTCTACCTTAATTAATGACATTATGACATGGTAATTTACACCAATATGATGCCATTTTGAATCTTTATAAAAAAAAATTTAAATTTAGACCAAAACAATATCATTTTAAATCTTTATAAAAATTATTTTCCCTTTGTTCTTCAATTTTTCATTTTTCTTTCTTCTTTCTCTCTTTATCTTTCTCAATTTGAACTGAACTCTATTTCGACCAACGTTCGAATCACCACCAACCACCGTTTGGAGGTCAATGAGTCCTAAAATTTCTAATTAAACTAGTCTTGTTCTTCTGAACATGAATTTAATATTAGTTTAACCGAAAAATACTCTAAACTTCACGAATATGCTGCTCAAAAACTTTAATCTATTAAATTACCACAGTTCGATATCATTTTCGACCAACAATAGTACCATTCAACTCATCTTTTTTTCATATACAAGTATTTCGGTTTAAGAGACGGTTTAACTTTTGACTCTCTTTTATCGATCTCAATATTTGACATTCAAATCACTACAATTTTAAAATAAATTATTCTCCTTATGGATGTCCATCTTATCTTTTCATCTTAGGGATTCTCCATTTAACCATTAGAGCGTTGATGTGATAAGGATGTATAGATTCGAGTGAAATATAGGGCGGGGGGGGGGAAACAATCTAAAAAATTTGAGTTTAAGGGTATGTTTGTTTAGCTGTAATTGGTTTTTCAGAAAATGAATTACTGAAATTTGAATTACTGGAATTTGAATTACTGGAAAATGAATTACTGGAATTTGAATTCTGGAAAATGAATTACATTTCTGTAAAATGAATTACATTTCTGTAAAATGAATTACATTTCTGGAAAATGAATTACATTTCTGGAAAACATCTGGAAAACGTTTCATGATGTTTGGAAGATGTTATTTAAACATTTTTTCGGTATATTTTAGTGAAATAAAATTTTATAAATTATTAATTATTTATTAAAGTAATAGTACTATTATATTTTAAAATATAATTAGTATATTTTAATATCTTTACTAAAATATTATTGAATATATAAATAATATTTCATTATTAAATATATAATTTTTTTATTTATATTATTATAATATAATTGATTATTTTATAATATTAAAATATAATATTATATTATATAAATATTAATAAATATATTTTAAATATTTTAATAATTAATATTTGATGAAAATGATATTAAAATATTTTATTAATATTAAATTCATAAAATAAAATTATTTTGAGTATTTTTGCTTTGAAGTGAAAAGTTTGGAAAATGACTTACGGAAATGAATCCGTAAGTCATTTTTACAGAAAAAACACAAAGGAAATTCTGTTACTAGGAAAATGAATTACATTCCGGAAAACGAATTACGTGAAACAAACACGGGAAAACGTTTTCCGGAAAACGAATTACGTGAAACAAACACGGGAAAACATTTTCCGGAAAACGAATTACGTGAAACAAACACGGGAATTCGGGGAAAACCAATCCGTAATTCCAATTACGGAAAACAAACAGACCCTAATTTTGAGTTTAACAAAATTTCTTCAAGGCCACTTCTTAAAAGTCTTGAAGTAACAAAATGAGATCAACCACTAAATTAACAACAAACACAGACACTTAGGGTCTGTTTGTTTAGCTGTAATTGGTTTTCCAGAAAATGAATTACTGGAATTTGAATTACTGGAAAATGAATTACTGGAATTTGAATTCTGAAAAATGAATTACATTTCTGTAAAATGAATTACATTTCTGGAAAATGAATTACATTTCTGTAAAATGAATTACATTTCTGTAAAATGAATTACATTTCTGGAAAATGAATTACATTTCTGGAAAACATCTGAAAAACGTTTCATGATGTTTGGAAGATGTTATTAAATATTTTTCGATATATTTTAGTGAAATAAAATTTATAAATTATTAATTATTTATTAAAGTAATAGTACTATATTATATTTTAAAATATTAATTAGTATATTTTAATATCTTTACTAAAATATTATTGAAATATATAAATAATATTATTCATTATTAAATATATAAATTTTTTATTATATATTATTATAATATAATTGATTATTTTATATAATATTATATTATTATAAATATTAATAAATATATTTAAATATTTAATAATTAATATTTTGATGAAAATGATATTAAAATATTTATTAATATTAAATTCATAAATAAAATTTTGAGTATTTTTGCTTTGAAGTGAAAAGTTTGGAAAATGACTTACGGAAAATGAATTCGTAAGTCATTTTACAGAAAACACAAAGGAAATTCTGTTATTAGGAAAATGAATTACATTCCGAAAAACGAATTACGTTAAACAAACACGGGAAAACGTTTTCCGGAAAACGAATTACGTGAAACAAACACGGGAAAACATTTTCCGGAAAACGAATTACGTGAAACAAACACGGGAATTCGGGGAAAACCAATCCGTAATTCCAATTACGGAAAACAAACAGACCCTTAACTTCAATTCATTCTTCTAATTAGCTCATTGATATAGTTCTCGCGGTTTCCGGCATCTCCGCCCTCAACGTAGTGGTTTCTCTTCTTCTTCAAACCGCCCAATGGCGCCTTCAGCTGGAAGGGCCAAAGGAAGTTGTTGGCCTCCTTAAAATGAGGTCCCACTGTCATGATCTCATGGATGAGATCTTCGACACAGATGATGCCGAATTTGCCAAGAGCCTGCAATCAGTACGAAAAAACAAGGATGCTCAAGAAACATTTGGCACCAAAAATGTAACCTGGTAAATGGAAACATATATAGACCTGCTCAACGATTGCATTGTCAGTCAAAGCAATTCTCTGATTCTTCAACTTCCCGTAACCTCTTTTGTAAATCAATTCCCTCACACTCTTGAGATTAGGGTATCTAAAAGAATATACCGATGAGAAATAAGACATGGTGAGTACGTATAAAAACTAGAATAAGGGAAAGCAAGGAAATGGGGAGAGCAAATTATACCCGTAAGTCACGTAAGGTTCAACAAGGTGAAGCATGTTCATTGTCGCCTTGTTTACTTTAAGGAAAACACCATTGAAGATCTGTGCATTTTGTGAAGAGCAAACATGACATTTTAGGTTCAGATAAGAAGCTATGCAAATCGATATTATGTTCACAATCAATAAGAAGCTACCACCACCTGTATTACTCAAGCTCAGCTGTGTTTCAAACACGGATAAGTCCATTTTCCCCCAATATTTTTCAGTCAATGGACAATCATGCTTTCATGCACACAACATACAAACAGGGAAAGTGGAAATCGAATATCATAACCAATATTACTCTTAGTTTAGGAAAAAGATTTGGTAAACTACCTGTCTCAATCGCAAGAGCTGCAAGATCTTTCTTGTCCTCGGGTGCATGGCATTGATACTGAAAAACATGAATTTACAACATGTCACTATTTAGAACTTATATTCGGAAAAAAAAATGTCACATTCAACACATACCACGAATTCGAACGATGAACAAAAGATTGGCTTCTGGATCAACATAGAATCCTCCTTTCAGCTTGGCCTCCCGCTTCAATTGAATCAACTCTTTCTCCTGAGAGTTGCAAGGAGCACAATATGATTCAGACGCTTGCAATATTTGATTAAAAAAAGTCTACATGAATGCAAACAGAAAACATCATGTTTACCTGAGCCTCGTACTCCTTTGCATATTGCTTGGCCCTATTGAAAATCAGTTGCGGTTCTCAACTTTCTTCTTCTTCGCGGCCTCAAGCTCCTGCTTCTTGACAAGCTCCCATTCTTCATTTCTCTTCTGCTTCTTCAAGAGTGATTCGGGAACCACTGCCTTAGCTTCCCTCACCCATCTCTGGTCAAAATTATATCAACCAAAACCAATCAAAAACAAGTCTTAAACATTTAACCAATGTCACCGGACTCGTCATCTCTATTAAAATATTTCAGTCCAACAAATCCAAACATGTATAATAGTTATGATCCTACAACATAATGAAAATTCGAGCATAATCCCAGAACTTACGTACTCGTATTCAACACTTATCCTATTTTGATTCAACACATAATTGAACATGAAAACATACAAGAATCTCCAATATACTAAAAACTAGAGTAAACTTCCAGCTGATCCATACACGTATTACACTTACCCGAATACAGTCTTAGAAGAATATTAACACAGAACAGAGGTACAGTGAAACGTGTTATACCCGTAAAGCTTATTACTGAACAAAACCCAGAAATCTAAGAAGAAAATACAGATTTTTGCAAGAAAGGGCGTGCGGTAGTACTTACATCTTCGTGAACTGTGGAAGATAGAAGGCGGCTAGCTGGGAATTGAATTTTAGGGTTTGAGCAAGAATCAAACAAATTTATGGATTCCCTGCGGGTTTTAGGGATGGGTTTGGACTATTGGAACTAAATATGATAAATCCGGTCCAATATAAAATTTACGGCCCAATTTCTTTGTTTAAATAATTTTTTTATCCATTTTTTGTTGGGTAAAGTACATAAATAGTCCCCGACTATAAGATACTATTTTGTTGAGTCTTCTGACTATTAAAAGTTACAAAATGATCCTCCAATTATAAGGAGTTACTTTGTTGAGTCCCTTGATAAAAGTTATAAAACGATCACCCGACTATTCATTATGTTCCAAACTCGTCATCTTCTTTCAAAAAATAAACATACGTCTGAGTTGGACGTCAACATGCTGATAAGATATGATAGTCTTTTAAGATTATGAGATTAGATTTTATCATATCTCAATTAGCAAGTTAAATTTCAGCTTAAACTGTCGTTAATTTTTTAACGAAAAATGATGCATTTAGAACATAATGAATAATATAGTGATCATTTTGTAACTTTTAATAGTAGAAGAACTCAACAAACAACTTCTTATATCAAAAATCATTTTATAACTTTAATAATTAAATGACTTAACAAAACTGTATCTTATAATCGAGATATCATTTATTATTATTTATTTAACCATATGCAAAGAAAGTTTTTGGATTTGACGCTTTCAATTTTGTGAAGGAATGTGTCATTTTAGATTTGCATCTTTTCAAATTCTAGAAAGCTTTTTTTAAAAAGGTATATCTTTGCGGATTGTCTCAGGAAAAGCGGGTTAATATACGGCGTTACCGGATACATTATAATATATTTAAAAAATTCGGTTTAACGCTACCTGAAATCGAATAATAATGTTGTCGGTGGAAATCATGAAGAAAATATTAAAAAATTTGGCAACCGGCAAACTTAATTTGTCGGTTTGTCGATACAAATGAAAAATGTATCGAGCAATATAACTGGTAAAAATATGATAAACCGGTAAACTGCTACCGAATTTTGAAAGTATCGATAAATTAATAAGTATCGACACTTTTGTAATTTAAAAGAGAAGAAGTTATAGCGCCTATAAAGTGTCGATACTTTATACAAATGTATCGATCCATAACAATATAACATGTAATAATATGACAAAACCGGTGTCATTATGATAAAACCGGTAAACCACTACCGGATATATTGAAAGTGTCGATAAATTAATATAAGTATCGACACTTTTGTAATTTAAAAGAGAAGAAGTTATAGCGCCTAAAAAGTGTCGATACTTTATACAAATGTATCGATCCATAGCAATATAATAGGTAATAATATGACAAAACAGGTCTCGAAATGATAAAACCGGTAAAAAGATATCGGATATATTGAAAGTGTCGATAAATTAATATAAGTATCGACATTTTTGTAATTTAAAAGAGAAGAAGTTATAGCGCCTAAAAAGTGTCGATACTTTATACAAATATATCGATCCATAGCAATATAACATGTAATAATATGACAAAACATGTCTCGAAATGATAAAACCGATAAAAAGCTATCGGATATATTGAAAGTGTCGATAAATTAATATAATTATCGACACTTTTTATATTTAAAAGAGAAGAAGTTATAGCGCCTAAAAAGTGTCGATATTTTATACAAATGAATCGATCCATAGCATTATAACAGGTAATAATATGACAAAACAGGTCTCAAAATGATAAAACCGGTAAAAAGCTATCGGATATATTGAAAATGTCGATAAATTAATATAATTATCGACACTTTTTATATTTAAAAGAGAAGAAGTTATAGCGCCTAAAAAGTATCGATATTTATACAAATGTATCGATCCATAGCAATATAACAGGTAATAATATGACAAAATAGGTCTCGAAATGATAAAATCGGTAAAAAGCTACCGGATATATTGAAAGTGTCGATAAATTAATATAAGTATCGACACTTTCGTAATTTAAAGAGAGAAGAAATTATAGCGCCTAAAAAGTGTCGATACTTTATGAAATGTACCGATCCATAACAATAATAGGTAAAAATATGACAAAACCGGTATCGAAATGACAAAACCGGTAAAGCGCTACCGGTTATGTTGAAAGTGTCGGTACTTTAATAAGTACGCGTAAAAAAGTATCTACACTTTAAAAGAAATAGGTAAATATCCTATCGAAAGTATCGACACTTCACATAAAAGTATCGACACTTAGGTAATTGTATCGATTAAATATAAATAACATATCCGGTGTAAATATAAAGGCATAACTAAATTTCCTCTAAAAATATATAGAGTTTTTGAAATCGAAGCGTAATTGTTGCTGCATTTCAGAAGGCGTTTCTACGTTGAAGTTTTTTTGTTTGTTGTTGCATTTCAAATCGAAAGGTACGTTGTTGAAACCCTAGTTTTTTATTATTACAGTAATTAGGATTTTTATGTGTTATTATTTGGGGTTTTCGAAGTAAAGAAGCATTTGAGACCGATTACATGTAGAAAATGATCTTCTAGGTAGATGATAAATACCGATACTTTTATTTAATATTATAGGTTGTATAAATGTGCCGATACTTAGAGTATTGAGTGTTCCCATTCGTTTGAAGGAAATAGGGAGGTTTTGGGACCGATTATATTATATAATATTATAGGTAGAAAATAAATATGGATACCTGTATATAATATTATAAGTAGAAAATGATTTTTTAGGTTGTATAAATGTGTCGACACTTGTTGTATTGGCCATTCAAATTCTATTGAAGACCAACCGTTTTACCACAAGAGTGGTTATCGATTTTGTATACAAGTATTTGATTTGCGTAAACTGATATATGAAGGAAAAATGAAGTTAATGGGTGGAAAGCTACCAAAGGGTGGATATATGTACTTATAGTAAGTGTCAATTTCTTTTTGTTATTATTGTTGAAATGGTAATTGGATTACAGTATTTAGGAACTTTAAATTGATTACAAATTTTAAATGTTGACAGTATGGACGAATGCAAAAGGATGAAGGAAGATGGCACACACAGCTGTTCAGTATGTAAAATGAAATTGACATTGAGTATTATTTAGTGTTAGTGTATTGATTAAGAAACATTTATGGTTAATATTAGGTGACAAAAAATGTGAGGTCGAAATGGAATTCGATGAGTGATGCTCAAAAGGAACCTTACATCACACAGTCAAGGAATGATAGTAAAGAATACAAAGAACGGAGGAAAGCACATGGAAAGAATGTATTCATTAAACTTGTAAATACGTTGATACAAGATATATAAGAACAATAACATTATATATTGTTAAAAAATGTAGGATGTGTCGACAAGGTGCATCATAAAAAGGGTGTATTCATTAATTGAACATCTTAAAAAGAATGATCATTTGAATGTGTTGAGTGAAATGGGGTTTGGATCATTAAAATGAGTAAAGGATCGACCAATTCGGAGGGAATTGTGTCGATCCTTGATGGAGCAATTTGATGTCAAACAATGTATTGCTAAATATGGCGATTATTCATTCCCTCTGGGGGTATCGACTGCTGCAGCCGTCTTGGGGGTAGAAAACAAAGGCAAAAGTGTTGTAGAAGTCTGTACGAGTAAGAACTGGAAAGCACTTGCCTCCAAATATGGTTTGAATCATAAGGTGACATATGCTGAAGTTGAAGAGGATATCAAAAGCGGATCTTACCGGGGGATGAGCTGAAGGCCTGAGTTATATTGTACCTTGTCGGGATATTTCTTTGTCCAACGGGTGATACGTCAACGAACAAGGACAATATGAAGCTCATTTGCGATGAAGGCTTGAAGGGTAAAAGGGCAGCCAGAGATACCTCAAAGGGTGCATAGTAATCTTAGAGGTAACTGAGTTGAAGAATGTTTTTGGTTTTTTTTATATAAAATGATGGTATAGTTATTATATAAAATGATTAATTTTATTATAAATACAAGTTGCACTGTTCGATTATTGGTCGGGATGTGATAGTTTGTCGGCTTATGAAAGACACGGAGTGGCACGCATCAGTGTATGGGGGAAGGAAGAGGTGGTTAGAGTGATGGCAAAATTGAAGGTGGATAGACCGAGGAAGCTAGAAATGGTAATAAATGAAATTAAATAATATTAAGAATATAATCAATGTCTTAATACAAATTTAATTTTGAAGGTTGTTTTCAAGGACGTAGAGGAGGCAGAGGAGAAGGAAGAAGAGATGGTTGGAGGGGTGGATGATGGTCAGGGGGATTTCAGGGAAAACAGAGTAAATTCGACATTTTGATGTCTGAATTGGCTGATATTAAAAAAATCATTTTTGATATTCATCAAAGACAATCAAGAGTCGAAGAGACACATGAAAGGCATAAGATGGAAGTGGAAGGAAAGATAGATGTATTGGTGAAAAAAGTTGAGGTGTTGAGTGGTGAAGTTAATATGTTGACGGGTGGAAAAATTGATGGAGTTGTCAAGGAGGTTGTGGAAATAAGGAGTGAACTTTTGGGGGTGAATGAGGTGGTTCAGAAAAACTTGGATGAAGGGGGGAAATTGAAGGGTGAAATAAAGTGATGAAGAGCTATGTAGAGAAAAACGATGAACTGAGAAAATTTGAAGAAGAAAGATGGAGGAAGAAGAAAAGATGGAGGAAATGAGGAGAAAGGATGTCACTACACTATACACCGGAGAGTGTTATAGATGCAGATTTGGATTCGGAATGTCCTGCACCCCAGAAGAATAAGCAGAAGGTAAGTTGAATAAAAGATAACTTAATTTGATTTTTATCATGTTGTTGTGACACAAATTTGTATGCAAAATTGTAGGTTGTAAAAGCGGATATTCTAATCGGAATTGAACCAGTCGAAGCTGCAATTTGTGATTATTTATGGAATAGTGGGTTAGAATCAGGGTAAGTCACTTATATTGCTTTGTGAGTGATATTTAAATATTTCATGAAAAGATATTAATCATGAAAGATATTAATCCTAATGATTCATACAGATATACTGTAATCTTAATGGGAAATCAATACACAAGTATCCGACGTTGCAACGTTGAAGCCTATGGAATGGGTTGGCGGTGTGGTAAGTAGAAATCAATTAAAAGACAAAACCTATTGAATATGTTCTGATTGTGTAATTAATTTTGTTATTAGGTTATTGATTTGCTCGCCTGGACAGTATGCTACGATTCTAAAAAGTCAGGCCGGATGATTGGCTACATTCCATACCACTTAGCGGTGAGTTAAATTAATAAATGTTGAAAAGTAATGTTATAGACGGCAAATTAATAATGATTGTCCCGTAATTGCAGCAACAGGCGTTGGACAACAACGGTAATGTTGAGGGTATTGCGAGCTTTTGGGGTGCCATGTTGCCTAACTATATGAAATTCACCACTGTGAGAAGTTAAGACACCATACAAATAAGCAAATGATGTTTTGGATATATAATATTGAATTTTGTCAAATTGTGTGTGAAATTTGTTGCAGATCATGATCACAATAAACTACAATAATTCACATTGGTATCTGTTGGTGTTGGATATGAAAAATCGTGTTGGAACTGTATATGATAGTCTGTTTAAATATGAAGCAGCTAAACAGAGAGTGAATGATGCTAAGAGATTGGTATGCATGAAAGGAAATTATGTAAATTTAATGCATAATTTGTTTGGATCATAACTTCATATTTTTTAATGCAGATGAAAATATTAGATAGTTATAATGAGAAATACATTTGGGTAGAAGCATGTGGCTCTCTAGGAAAAGTCCCATTGCAAAGATTCATATTCGTGGAGCATAAGATGACCGAACAATTTAATGGATATGATTGCGGCATCTATGTGATGATGTAGATGGAATCGATCGGTTCTAGCGGGGCCACTGGTGATTTTGTAAGTAGAATTAAAAATTAGTTTGTCGTTACATTGTTAAAAGTCATAGATTGAATGTTGTGGTTTACAATACTTAACATACTGACAATTTGAATATAGGTTGTTGGAGAATGGGATCGTATGCGAATATTAAACGATCTCGTATGCCACAATCAAAATCAACTAAGAGAGAAGATGACAAAAGTTGCCATTCTACACAAGAATAACAAAAGGAAGCGATGATGTAAATGTAGGGTTAATTTTGTATAAGTTTTTTAATTTTGTATACGATTTATAATTTTGTATATGAATGTAATTATGTATGAGATGGGAAAAGTTATTAATTGGTTGTTGTACATGTTTCTTATACACAGTAGGATTCTGCATTATTCCAAGTGTCACTAACATAATTGTCATCATGTACGGGACTGAATGGCCATTCCAAGTATACTTTGTGTCCAGAATGATTTCCTTACCAAGTGCATGGAAATGTGTTGATACATTTATAAAAAGTATCGATCCAAAAAATATCGAGACCCATAATTATAATGTAATAGGTAAATTATCAATCTAACCGGTCTAAATATACCGGTTTATGAGAAAACATGTGTACATAAAGTATCGACACTTGTTTAATTTGTGTCGATCCCGTACTTTGTGTCCAGAATGATTTCCTTACCAAGGTCACCATAATGTTTCGATACCTTATAAAAGTATCGATCCCAAACATCGAGACCCATAATTATAATGTAATAGGTAAATTATCAATCTAACCGGTCTAAATACACCGGTTTATGAGAAAAAAGGTGTACATGAAGTATCGACACTTTTTGAATTTATGTCGATACTTTGTGTCCAGAATGATTTCCTTACCAAGGTGACCATAATGTGTCGATACCTTTAAAAAATATCGATTCCAAAAACATCATAATTATAATGTAATAGGTAAATTATCAATCTAACCGGTCTAAATACATCGGTTTATGAGAAAATAGGTGTACATGAAGTATCGACACGTTTTGAATTTGTGTTGATACTTTGTGTCCAGAATGATTTCCTTACCAAGATCACCACAATGTGTCGATACATTTATAAAAAGTATCGATCCAAAAAACATCGAGACCCATAATTATAATGTAATAGGTAAATTATCAATCTAACCGGTCTAAATAAACCGGTTTATGAGAAAACAGATGTACATTAAGTATTAACACTTTTTGAATTTGTGTTGATACTTTGTGTCTAGAATGATTTCCTTACCAAGGTCACCACAATGTGTCGATATATTTGTAAAAAGTATCGATCCAAAAAACATCGAGACCCATAATTATAATGTAATAGGTCATTTTGCAATGTAACCGGTATAAATATACCTATTTAATTTGAAACGTGTCACCATAATGTATCGACATTTTATAGTTCGATACATTTTTAAATTACTCACATTTTTTTCATTCATTATTTATATGATACAAACTCCAAATCGAAAAACCCTAAACCTTACTAAACCTAAACCTAAAGGCAGAAGAGAACTCATCGACTCTGACGAATACCAACGTTCATAACAGTTACGATCAGATATTCAAGTAAATTTTTCGATATTTTGCCATAAATTAGGGTTTGGTTGATTTACAGATTGGTCACTTTTGTTTCCTTAATGTGTTTGTGTTCCAATGTAACAACATCCACACCGAAAATGGCTCCAAAACGTAAGTGTCAGAATCGGGGCTCTTCTCAACCCATCTCTTCTCAACCCACCTCTTCTCAACCCAACTCTTATGAGGAAATCAGGTCGTTAGACACTGAGAACTTTAGATCCGATGTGGAGAAAGAAATATGGCAAAGGAGTTTTAAAGTAAGGAAGATTCGTCCCGAACATGTCATTGACCTGGGTTTCTCTTGTTTGATGGTAAATATGATTTTAGTTTTAAATTCATATTTACATCATGGGGTTGGCTTGAATTCCTTGGTGTAGAACCAACATATTACCCCAACCTAGTTAGAGTATTCTACAACAATGCTTCCTTCCAGTATGAGCCTAATAAGAGTAATATAATATGAATTAATACCCATGTCATGGGGTAGGATATATATATATATCTCCGGAGACTATTGCTTTGGGTATAGGTGTCGAGAATAAAGGGGATTTAGACGAAATTGATTTAGATACTACAATAAAATGTGTTGATAGAAATAGCCCAATTAACCTAGATGTAGAGGCGAGAGTGTTTCAATAAATGCTGACTTGGTTTATTCGGCCTTCTGGGGGAAAACATTAAACGATTCGAGACAGCGATTATTGGTGGATAACAAAGTATAGATCCAAAACGGCTCCAAACATTGCTAAACTGATGTTTAAAACATTTGTATATATGGTCACAAAGGGAGCATCGATTTCAACTTCACTACCATATGGATGTGTCATCACCCATCTGTTGAAAAATGAAGAAGTTGATTTTTCGCTTGACGCCCCTGTTCGATTAACCCGCAAGATTGACATATTATTTATTAAAAAAGCGGGATATGATTTTGTTGAAAAAGTCGGTTTGAAGCGTGTCAAGGATGTCAGATTAGATCTAGAGAGGGAGGGCAATGAAGACAACCAAGCAATAGGAGACGGGGGAGGAGACGCAATGATGGAAGAAGCTCCAGAAGCTCAAGTTGGACAGGATGTCACAATTACGACAGTGATGGAATACATGGTCAATTTTCGGGAGCATATATATTCCCTTGTGAGCGGAATGTGAGCCGATATTTCATCATTGCGCAATGAAGTCTCCATGTTGCGTGACGAATTACGTCAACGACATCAAACGAGTTAGGTAATTAATTATTTATGTTTCTAAACATTTACACGTTCTGAAATGTATTTTATTTTCTTTTAACAGATGTGGACAACCAAGCGGCCAATGAAGATGACGATGAAGATGAAGAAGATGATGATGATGATGATCCAAACAAGTATATCGTGTCTGCAATGCCACCTGCAAGAAAACTAATAATTTTTTATGTCAATGGTGTCCTTGCTTACATCCCAAGACATCCAAAAGGTTTCAATTCTGTTAATTTGTATCCATTATTTTAACATATAAGCGTACAACTTTAATCTTATTTTCTTCATGTTGCAGATGTTATCCTCAGAAATGGATTATGTGAATTTATGCAATTTTGTACACATAATTTTGTTGTTGCCATTTGGTCATCTAAGATGAGGTTAGAACTATTGAGTAATTCAAATTACTATAGCCAAAATCGTTAATATACAATTAAATGTTAATATTCAAACTTGATTACAATCTCAGGCATAACATGGACCGTGTACTTGATAAACTACGTTCGTTCTCTGACCACTTTATATTCGTTTGGGTAGGATGATTGTCATTACACTTTGCTAACTTTAATTGTCTAAGATTCCTACATATTTATGTTCGACTGTTTGTAAACAGGATCAAAGAAAGTGCAAAACATCAGATAAGTTTACATACTGTAAGATCTCAATGATGTTTGTAATGATTTATGATTTTAATGTCCTAAATACTGTTGGTCGATGATTCACGCGAAAAATGATTATAATCCGGTAAGTTACAATTATGCCATATTTTTCTAGTTAAACAGTTGTTCATAGATTGATTGATTAACAATTTATGTTTTTATTAGATATAATTACATATGTCCACATTCTTTCAACGTTGCTTCCCATCGGACGACGATGCTCTAAGTATGACACAAATTTATTCTGATTATGCTCATTAGTTTCTTGTTAGTAATTGCACCTGATTAGTTTGATTATTAAAATTATTTATATATGTCCTCAGACAAAGGTGGTACCATACGCAAGTATTTGGAAAATTTGTTGAAGGCGCCTAATGTTCCGGACTTCGTTAGCGATAACCTTTTTCCATCGGATTAATTTCGTTGTAGGTACATTATTTGAACATTGTAATCCAAAAATTTGTTGTGTATGTATGTTATGGTTTGATTATATTGTGTGTATATTTTCATTTCATTCAAAAAAACTAAATCATATAACACAATAACTGTGTCTTTTAATATGAATATTACATTATAACATGTGACTTATACAATAAATATTCCATTCCATGTGACCACTGTGACAACCCCATCAACTCACAACTCAGCTTTGTACTGAAATATTGTCTTTTACCGGCTTTATCCGCATGTTAATTGAACAGTATGAATCAATTATGCAATTTCCATGTTCAATCTAGCATTTCATTTCATTTTCATTTCATTTCATTTTCATTTCATTTATAATTAGAGTTTGAATTTAAATTTCAATTTGAGTTTGAATTTAAATGTAAATTTCGCTCCACTATAAATATTAGCATTAAACCGAAATTCCATCCATCCAAAAAATAACTTACTCAATGGATGCATCGGGAGATAACATCAAATTCCATTGCTAAGGTAACAACTTACCTTTTTTCAAAACTTATTAACTTACTTTATCCAGTCTGCCTGCTTGTTACTCAAAATTATGATGGTCGGGATTTCCCTCGTGTTTCATTTAGGTTGATTGCTCCGAATATATAACGACATTTGATCTCCAAATCGTTTTTGGTTGATTGGTCGGGCTTTTATATCCATATTTGCTTCTTTGTACACCGATACATTTGAGGATTGTTGAAATATCAACACTAATTATAATGTGCATAATGAATTTGCTTTATTCATTTGTGTCGATACATGTTGTCCAAAATGTATTTCCAAACCAAGTACACAAACAAAGTGTCGATACATTTATAAAAAGTATCGATCCCAAAAACATCGAGACCCATAATTATAATGTAATAGGTAAAATAACAATGTAACCAATCTAAATATACTGGTTTATGAGAAAAGAGGTATACATAAAGTATCGACACTTTATACATTTGTGTCGATACTTTGTGTCCATAATGTATTTTCCAACCAAAACAAGTTCACAAATAAGTGTCGACACATTTATATCAAGTGTCGATCCCAAAAATATTGAAACCCGTAACTATAATGTAATAAGTCACTTTACAATGTAACCGGTTTAAATTTATCGGTTTTATGAGAAAATAGGTCTACAATATGTATCGACACTTTATTCATTTGTGTCGATACATGCTGTCCAGAATGTATTTCCAAACCAAGTGCACGAAAAAGTGTCGATACATTTATAACAAGTGTCGATCCTAAAAATATCGAAACACATAATTATAATGTAATAGGTAAAATAACAATGTAACCGGTCTAAATATACCGGTTATTAAAAAAGAAAGGTATACATAATGTATCGATACTTTATACATTTGTGTCGACACTTTATGTCCATAATAAATTTTCCAAACAAGTTCATGAAAAAGTGTTGATACATTTATAACAAGTGTCGATCTCAAAAACATCGAAACACATAATTATAATGTAATAGGTAACATAACAATGTAACCAGTCTAAACATACCGGTTATTAAAAAAAGGTATACATAATGTATCGATACTTTATACATTTGTGTCGACACTTTATGTCCATAATAAATTTTCCAAACAAGTTCACGAAAAATTGTCGATCCTAAAAACATCGAAACCCGTAATTATAATGTAATAGGTCACTTTACAATGTAACCGGTTTAATTTTCCGGTTTCATGAGAAAATAGGTCTACATAATGCATCGACACTTTTTAAATTTGTGTTGATACTTTTTAAAATTACGCTTGTTTTTTTCTTATATATACAAAACCCAAATCGAAAAACCCTAAAGGCAGTCCGATGTTGATGACCTTCAAATGGAGCCCCAGCGTATCAACATTGAAGAAAATTGAAAGCGACCAGTAAGTATCAATGTATTCATGTAATTGTTCTTGAAATGGTAATTGGATTCAAGTGTTTAAGATCTTTTAATTGATTACAAATTTCAAATCTCTACAGTCTGACTGAATGCAAAATTATAAAGGAAGCTCATAATCCATGTTGACTGTATAGCCAATAAAATACCCTTTTAGGGTCCAAATGGTAAACTACGAATTGGTAAGACAAGCTTTCTTTGAGGGTTTAGGGACTGAATCCCTACAACGTAAGGAGTACATGATTGAACATTACATATAATAGTTGTATTCAGTTGTTGAAGAATTGTTTTTAATTTTACACGAATATAGTTGTAATGTTCAAACATGATTGAATGATGTGGTTTATTTGCAACAACAATAGGTTGTTGTACATGTTTCTTATACACAATAGGAGTCATGTTGATACTTAGGATATAGTTGGATCGTTGTATGCATTATTCCAAATGTCTCTAACATCATGTGCGGGACTGAATGACCAGTCCATTCCGTCTTCAAAAAAATCAGTTGAAGTAGGTTGCGTGCTTGTATTCAAACCCAACTTGACTTGAGGACATGTTAGTTTGTTATGTCCCTCACCGTTGCAGAACCCACATCGCTTAATTTTCTTCTCAACCTTGTTCTTTGTTACTTCTTTTCACTTGCGTTGTTTTCGTTGAGGGTCGCGAACGTTGTTTAATACACTGCTTCGATTGACTGAATCATTTAAACCAAACGAGTTCTCAAATTCTTCTGTTAATCTTTTCATCTCATCTCTTGCGGTTTTGAAAGACGCGTCTCTCTTTGATGCAGCATAGCATAACATACTTGCTGTTGCACGTAGAGAAGCAAACCTTGCCATTTGCATCATTTCTGGAGGCACATTCAAATCAACAAAACTGGGTGCAGAAGCTTTCGCATCCTTAGTCCACCTAATTTGAATCAAAGACCCGGGCAAATATGTGTAATCCAAGTGCTTCAAAACGTGAAGTTGATGGCGACATGGAAGTCCAACTGTCTCGAATTTTTTGCATGAGCAATTTAAGGTTTCCGTATGAGAATCAAAACTAATTTCAAATGTCTTATTTTTTCTTTGTACTTTTTCAAATAAAAATATTGACATTCATCTGATAAGGACTGAATCTCTTCCTGAATCCGGTACAATGTCTCCCGTTGAAGTTCTTCTTGGAACGCACGAAAAGATTCGCGCGTATAAATCTCATAAGCATGACTTTCAAATTCAACCAGTTTTGTGATCAGGAAGGGCTTCGTCTGGGAACTTAAGTAATCCGCTTTCAACTCGTTCAGACGCATTCTACTAATTCCATCTTCAATTGCACGAACAACATCTAAATATGTCTTATTGTGTTTCAGTGCAATTGCGAGTGAAACATTCATAGACTCGCATCGAATATTAGCAAAGAAATGACCGGTTAAATATGATTGTGCCCATAAGTGTCGAGTATTTCCCTTCTCAATCACCCATGGATGCTTTTCGACGTTGAACTCTGAAACAACTGAACGCCATTGAATATCAAATTCGTCGGTTGTCTACCAGGAAACCATGCATTTTGAGAATGCTGCTGTAAATTTTGGGTCACCAATGTTAGCTTGTGCATTGCGAGAAATATACCAAGAACATAATATGTGCTTAGCATTAGAGATAACAGATTTGATAGCCCTCTGCATTACTCTATCCCCATCGGTGACAACTGAAATAGGCGATTTGTTCATCATGGCTTCTAAAAAATTCTGTAGCACCCACTCGAAAGATTGGGACGTCTCGTCAGCGATTATGGCAGTAGCAAACACAATTGTGTTATGGTGATGATTGACACCGACAATAGGCATAATTAGTCGACCATACAAATTATCTTTATACGTTGTGTCGAACGCAATTACATCACCAAAGCATATGTAATATGATCTCGATGTAGAATCCGACTAAATAAGATTATGCAACGCCCCTGATTTGTCTACCGAGTATGTCACAAAAAACCCGGGATCATCATGTTTCTTATAATCAAAGTAAGCAATAAGCGCATTTCATCCCCATCGACGATTTGCTTTGCTTTGCCTCTTTGAAGTGCATTGTAGAGGTCTTTATGTGTAAATCCAACATTATGATAGCCCCCTGCCTGTTGCGTTAAATAGTTCATTACTTGTGACGTGCCAACACCGACCTCTTTCAATGCTGTTGCCTCATCGATATCAGCCTTACTTACCAGTATACATATACCGTTTAATTATAAAACAAGTTAACATAAAGTATCGACACTATTAGATTTTGTGTCGATACATTTATAACAAGTATCGATCCCAAAATCAAAGAGACCGATAATTATAATGTAATAGGTAAATTTCCAATGTAACCGGTAGAAATATACCGGGTTCATGAGAGAATAGGTCAACATAAAGTATCGACACTTTTTTAATTTGTGTCGATATATTTTTCCAAAATGAATGGCAAACGAGGTGTACGCATAAAGTGTCGATACATTTGTAAAATGTATCGATCCTCGAAACATTGAAATCGATAATTATTATGTAACATGTAATTTTACAATGTAATCGGTTAAAATATACCGGTTAATTAGCAAATAGGTCTACATTATGTATCGACACTCTTTAAATATGAGTCGATATTTTTTTCTAAAATAAAGCACAAACGAGTTGCACGCATAAAGTGTCGATACATTTAAAATTGTATCGATCCCGAAAACATCGAAACCGATATACATAATGTAATAGGTTAATTTATAATGTAACTGGTTTAAATTTACCGCTTTTATGAGAAAATAGGTCAATATAAGCGCTACCTAATTTGTTATTGTACTTGATAATATTTCCGGTTAAATGCCTATTTTATTATATAAACGCTACCTATTACATTATATAAGTGCTACCTAATATATTATTGTGCTTGATAATATTTCCGGTTAAATGCCTATTTTATTATATAAGCGCTACCTATTACATTATATAAGTGCTACCTAATATATTATTGTGCTTGATAATATTTCCAGTTAAATGATATAATATAACCGGTCTAAATTTTAACCGGTCACGCCGTTTTTAGGCGCCGCACAACAGAACTTCCCATATCTTTGTGACAGCTCCTTTGCCCCAATATTGTCAGATAAGACGAATGTGTGCATTGGTGGAAGCGTCTTGATCATATGTGGCATAAATATGTGCCATTTTTAGAATTAATGTTATTTGAGTGCTATTTCAATAAATAAATGTTAAAATATGTATTATTTTAATAATTTTGCCCACGTTTTCAGTTTTATTTATTGGTCGTTTGATATTTTTTTGCTTAATTTTTTTAGGATTTAATTTGACATAAACTCGACTGATCAATAAGACACTTATTTATTATCATGCTGATCTTTCTTCTTTTGGATCATCGGATTGGATTTGGAGACATGGTTCTGTTTGGAGATAGTTTTCTCACGACGTTCGCTTTTGATTCGCGATTGTCAGTTATTTTTCAATAGTTTAATCTCTCGTTGTGATTTGTTTGCTGATATAGTCACTGTTCATATATATCATTTGTTCAAACTTTTTGGATGTGCTTATAATTTTTTCTTATATGATCTCAATTGGTTAATTTATTGTGTTAATAATTACAAAAACATATCTCAATTATGTGTTTAGTTTATGTTTATGATTGTAATTTTATATATATATATATATATATATATATATATATTAATAAAACTAACTACTTTTATTTGTATAAAAGATAAATAAATAAAAATATTTGAAAACTTTAATATATAAAAGTTAACATCATTATATTATTGAGGTTTAATTTAAAAATAAACATCAAATTATATATTTTTATTTTTAAATATTATAAAAAATATTTATCAAATAATAATTTAATGTTTTATTTTATTTTCTTTCATCTTTAAATTATGACTCTTATTTTAAATTAGTTCTTAAACTTTTAAATATTTTAATGTCATTACTAAACTACGACTATAATTATAAATTAGTCTTCAAACTTTTGAATATTTCATTTTCATCCTCAAAATATGACATTCATTCTAAATCAGTCCCCAACTTTGAACATTTCAATTTCATCCCAAACTTTACATATATATTAATCACATCCTTTGTTAATAAAATCATTAGGCCAAGTTATATTATTATATGTTTGAAAAAAAAATTAGGTTAGACTATGCTTGAAACTACTTACATATTTGGATGATTTTGGGGATGAAATTTGAATGTTTGAAAGTTTTAGGACTAATTTAAAATGAAAGTCATAGTTTGAGGATGAAATTGAAATACTCAAAGTTAATACTCAAAGTTTAAGCACCAGTTTAAAATAGGGATCATAATTTGGGGACATATATTGCAATTAACTCTTTTAGGACTGAATAGTAAACTTCCATTAAAATAACTTTGTCAGATACTCCTTATTTGACACATGGCCTGTTGTTTTTACCCTAAAAAGAACAGGCAAGCCAAAACATCTTTCATCATTCTAACTCTAATCTGACCCTTGGGGAAGTTATACGCGATAACTTGAGGAAGTTCTACAGTGTCGCAATTTTAATATAAAATTAAAAAATTATCGATTTTGTTATTATTTAAATAATAAAATAAATAATAAATTATTTAAATATTATTATTTTTACTTAAAACATTAATATTTTTTAATATTTTTAGTAAAATGTCTAACAAAAACAAAACCAATACAAAAATAATAAAATCAGTAGAAATAATAATATTTTCTATAATTTTTTTACTAATTTTATTATTTAAATAATAACAAAACGAATAACACTTTTTAACTGTATATTAAAACTGTCATACGTAATTATTTTCGTACAGCTTGTCGAGTGATAGAGCTCTTTGAACCAGGGCGGACCTTATAGTTGCCCTGTGTATTCCAAGTAACCCCTCAAAATTGTCTACTTAATGTTAATTATTTCTAATTTTTTTAAATAATACAAATATTACCTTTAATATTGTGTGTAACTGTTGCTCTTAATTATAAAAAATAAATAATATCTTATTTAAAATTAAAAAAAGAGATTAAGTCCAAAAAAACAAATCTCAAACCCATGAATCAAACACCTAATTTTAGTTTTGTAGAAATTAAAATATGCTTGAATTTTTGTGCAACTCTGAATTTAAATTTTTGTCCTGGTCCGCCTTTGCTTTGAACAAACGTCATTCTTATCAATATTCAATAGATAGATGATGAAGTGTTTGTCATAATTCCCAGTGTATGAATCCCAGAAAAATAAAGTTCCATACTTTACACACAGCATTGGTGGCTGGCCAACCTGACCTGCTGAATTTGACCTCTGACTTTATTATTCCTTTGAATTACTCAACTGTGTGATTGCTTGCAGCACGGCCCCTTACTATCATGAAACGCTACGCCTCTAGAATTACCAACTGGTCTCTGCCTTCAGCCTTTCGTAGCTTCAATTTCTTCTGGGTATCTTCTTCTTCTTCTTCAATGTTCTTTCAGTTCTTTTCTTTTGAAAAAACGTGTTTTTGGTTCTTTCTCTATTTATTTTTTTTGTGGGTAAAAACCCATTTCTATCGTTGTTTGATTTTGACAAATGGATGTCTAAATCAGATGTTACTATTGCAAAACTGGGTTTTTCCTTTGTCTTACTGAATTACAATCTGAAACTGGATTTAAATTTATTCAGGTGGATAAGAGGTATAGGAACTTTGGTTCAAAGACGGCGGAGGATCTGATTAATGGGGAAGAAGTCAATGATAAGGATAAAGGGAATCAAGTTTCCGATATGTTGATTGATAGCTTTGGAAGGAAGCACAGTTACTTGAGAATCTCCTTGACGGAGCGTTGCAACCTCCGATGTCAGTACTGTATGCCGGCGGAAGGGGTGGAGCTAACGCCGTCGCCGCAATTACTCACCCACCGTGAGATCATTCGTTTGAGTGATCTCTTTGTCACTTCCGGTGTCGAGAAGATTCGGCTCACCGGCGGTGAACCGACCGTCCGGAAGGATATTCAGGATATTTGCTTGGATTTGTCGAACATAAAAGGGCTTAAGAATTTGGCAATCACTACTAATGGAATTACTCTTGCTAGGAAGCTTCCATTGTTGAAACAATGTGGGGTTACCAATCTGAATATCAGCTTGGACACGCTTGTTCCTTCAAAATTCGAGTTTATGACTAGGCGTAAGGGACATCACAAGGTTATCGAATCCATTAATGCTGCCATTGATCTTGGTTACAACCCTGTGAAAGTATGTTTTTACTCTTAGATCATGCCCTCTCTTGGTTTTATTTGATTGAGTTTTGAGAGTGTGGGTCTGTTTCTGCTTGTTTTCAGGTCAATTGTGTTGTCATGCGTGGATTTAACGATGACGAGATGTGCGATTTTGTCGACCTCACTCGTGAGAAACCTATTAATGTTCGATTCATCGAGTTCATGCCTTTCGATGGAAATGTATGGAATGTCAAGAACTCGTGCCGTATGCAGAGATGTTGGATACTGTGGTAAGGTACAACTCTTATGGTTGATCTTGCCTTACACATTTGTTTGTGCTTGTTTCTAAACTTCACAACTAACTAATTTCTTGTTCTCTGTTATCTGACAGACGAAAAAATTCCTGCCCTAAAGAGGTTGCATGATCATCCAACGGAGACTGCAAAGAATTTCCAGATCGACGGCCATGCCGGTACTGTATCTTTCGTGACATCGATGACTGAGCATTTTTGCGCCGGTTGTAATAGATTGAGACTTTTAGCTGATGGCAACTTAAAAGTATGTCTCTTTGGTCCTTCAGAGGTGAGCCTATGGCCTTTAAACATGTTTTAGACCTTCGTAGTTAAATATCAATATGTTCTGCGTTTGATATTTCTTTTGATATCTTCCTTACTAGTGTTGATTTCTCTCAGGTTAGCTTAAGAGATCCTCTTCGATCCGGGGCTGGTGACGACGTACTTAGAGAAATAATTGGAGCAGCGGTATGGTAGCTGCTAAAGAACACTTTATTAGGCTGTTACTCGATGAAATTGTGTTTCAAACCTTGTTACCATGCAATGACAAACACTGCTTTTTTACCCGTTTTCGTGTTTTTCCCCCCGGATTTTTGGTTATCATGCTCACTCTTTCTCTGTTTTCTTGGGACCGGGATGATTAACGAGTTATATGGCTAGTTGATTAATCATGATAGCATCAATTCATGCTGACAGTTTGGGGAGAAATCGGTCAAGTCTTCTTGCCTTCTCTTGTACCGCATGCATATACTTATTTTCTTCTTTGGATCAGGTTAAGAGGAAGAAAGCTGCACATGCTGGGATGTTTGACATTGCAAAGACAGCCAATAGACCGATGATACACATTGGTGGCTAAGGTACTTAACATCCTTATATAATGTTTTAAGAAATTTGGTCGCTCGGTTTCTTGTTTGTCGATCTCGTTTTCTGTTCTTGTCCATTGAGGTTGAACAATTGTAGTGCTTTTCTGAAGTGAGATCTCTTTCTTGTTTAGTACTCTGCTTCGCATGTATGGCTCAGAGTAGCGTAGGAGGATTATAATTTGTTCATCGTTATAAGTTGTCCTCGATCGGTTCATGTTGAACATTATCTTTTTTTAGATTCAATGTAAAGAGCACAGTTCAGCCATTTCACTCCATGTGAGTTGCATTATTTGAACCATGAATCAATAATCATCAGCTATATTAGAGTTGGATAAGAACAGAATCCAGCTGTTCGAGCATCTTCTGCCTAGTTTTTAGGTTGGTCGAACATTCAAAGATTCTCATTATTCTTATCCCCAAAATTTCATCATATTCAAGCAACTGCTCCAGCAGTTTCTGTATAGGTTTATAACCACGATTGATCAAAATGAAATTAAAACGTAATATTAGATATAATTTTAAAAAATATGATAATTTAACTATCAAAATAAAACAAAAGTAATAGTTGAGGTATATTTAAACTTATATAACTACCTTATAGAGGTATACAAACTAAAAATTTTAAATAGATTTTGACAGATACTAACCTAATACATTGGGTGGTCTGATAGTAAAATAAATGTGATTATTTTTAGGAATTTTAGATTCATACAATTACTCAATGAATACATATAATTAATTAATTAAAAAATTCTAAATTAATATTATTATTAGGAAAAATAGATACTAACCCTATACGATTATGATTGGCTTGCACGCAGAGAAAGCTTTCATACTTGTTTATCTGCAAAAGAAGGAAAAACGTAAGCTTAGCTTAGCTTTAGTTACTGGTTGTTTCTACGTGGTGTCTGTGGGGCCCGGTTTTCTCGGTTGGATGCAACTATGCACTGTGGGGTCCGTCGTGGGAGGGGAGATGGAGGGGGACCTACATGTCCACCACCCATCACCATCATACGTCAGACCTCACCAGGCTAATGGGGTCCACCTGGGAATGCATGCAGCACGGAGTACGGACAGGAAGGATCAAATCCATCCACCACCACCGGTGGTCCACTTAGGAGATATTTGTTTATTTTATAATGATCAAATGTCGAATGATTTAAACGTTAAATGATTTAAATGTTGAATGATTTAGATGTTTTATATGAATGAATTATAGATGTGATATACTGTTTGATAATGACTCTAAATTATTCAGAATATACTTTTGTATTGAATCATTCAATACTATTTTACTGAATCAATCAATACTGAATCATTTAAAATTATGAAACAAACGCATTAAATGTTGAACTGTTCAACATTAAACGTTGAATGATCTCTTACTCTACAAAAAATCATAAAAACGATAAAGCATAAACCTCGTGTTCCCAAAACATCACGACAAACAACCCATCACATTGTTCTTCTCCTTTCGCTAAAAATACCATTTAAATATCAAAATACATATAAATATCAAACATTAAAAATTATCAAATAAAAAATATTAAATTATACAACAGAAGTTTATTCAAGTAGTAAGTAATTTAATATCGTTTAAGCGAGTTTCGAATTTGAATTTTGTGTATGTAGAAAATATATATTGGAAGACTCACCCATCAAAACTAGGTATACGACTAACGACTTAGATCAATCCGGATTAATAAAGGTAAAATCTTAAGAACCGAGAGTTCAACAAATTTTTTTGAATTATATTGTAACAAATTTATAAATAAATTTTTATACAATACTTAGACTAGAAAGATTCATCCCTCCTTACCAGTGATTAGAGGATATTAAATTTATCCAATCTTACATCCTTTGGTATATTGTAACAATAATAATATCAATCGAACCATCAAAACTAAGAGGACCTATAAAGCAATTAAATCCAAAAAACATGAGGGGTAAAACTTAATGTCTACCTTCAAAACTAAGAGGGACCTATAAAACAATTAAACTCAACTGCTTTTAGGGAGGCATGGCCCCTCCCACGTTATACATAGCTTCATCCCTACTAATTTGATTTTTTTTTCTATACTTTTCAAAATTTAAATTCAGTCCTAGCCTAAACCATGAATGTTTGTGTTAAGTTTTTATATTGATTAAGTTACAAAGTATTTCCGTTAAAACTATCAGTGTACAAACTAATCATTAAATAATTAAATATGGTTCCAACAACTAATTGATTTAGTAAAATAAAACACTATATCCTTTGAGTAATGTCAGAGGTTCGAATCCTGACATTATCAGAGGTTCGAATCCTGACATTATGAATGAAAAAAACTGAATCGATGCATGCATTTTTTTCACTTTGCAGAGGGTTCACGTGGTAAGTTTGCAGCTTATTTACTTCTTTCTGTCTTTACTTTGCAGGTTCACGTGGCCATGTGTTTAACTTTTTAATCTGAAGCTTTGCAGGTTTTGGGAATAGGGATGGACGCATTGGGAGCTTTGCGTCAAATGGGGGATCGCATTGACTGCAATGCGACACAGGAAAAAAATATCAAACCCATTGATCACAATGCGACATCTCCTTGACTGTAGCA
The DNA here is from genome assembly GCF_006381635.1 of Hibiscus syriacus. Classification (NCBI taxonomy): domain Eukaryota; kingdom Viridiplantae; phylum Streptophyta; class Magnoliopsida; order Malvales; family Malvaceae; genus Hibiscus; species Hibiscus syriacus. Next base: position 1,820,779 of record NW_024063176.1, read on the forward strand.
ATCACATTATTCAAGCAAATAAATTCGCTTGATCTTTATTCGAGCCATTTATATTTTTGGATCATTATCCTAAATCTCCCTCATAAACTAATTGTTTAATTGATAATCTATTTTTAATGATCACAAATACTTATATCTAGATGATCTCTTTGACAAAATAATATTGTCAACAACTCTATTTTTTATATATAAAATCACTAATTTTATTTAAAATAAGAAATACATCAAATTACATTAATCAAACACTTTTGTCCCATTATGCTGGTCCACAACATCATTATTTCCAAATCTTAGGTCAAAATAATTATATAGTGAAATATTGGTTCAAAAGTTGCCACGTTTGTTTAAGCTCAAATCATACCAACCTAATTGCATTTTGTGTGAATCTTTCCCTTTTAGATTTATTACTTTATATTTGCGTAATAAATGTATTATTTGGAGTAACGTTATTAAATAACATGATATAATGTAAATATTAAAATTTGTATATCAAATTTAATAAATATGAAATTTTAATGAAGATGTACAATTAAGAGTAAATTGAGAAAGTAGAAAATCTATTTTGATTGGAATTAGAAGTCTATTTTATTTTTCGTAGATTGAAAGTAAGAAACATAGCTCGAGTAGATTTCTTGTTATGCAAGTTTCTTTTTATAATTAAGTAATTATCCGTATACTAAAAATTATGAAATTATGCAAGTTATGCAAATTTTCACGTAAAATTTTAATATATATTTTATTATATGCTCTATGTATATATTGTTATCTTTTAATCACGTGCACTAATATAATGATAATCAAAGCATAAGAAAAAGAAGAGAATGGTTAAAAGATGAATTTTATATCCTAAAAGAAATTCATAACAAAAGAAAAAGAAGCTTGTGATCCTCATGCAATCCACTGAAAATAATAATGATTCAATTAAATAAATTGAGATTAAATTGTAATTTAGTCCTTATTGTTGTTGTTTATGGACCAAGATCCTTGGACCATCGAGAAAATCAATGTTACCAACCAAAGGTGTAACATGTCATGTATCATGTGTGAAAAGCCATAAAAATACTATTAAACAAACAATGACGGATGATAATCCCTCATTTCTCATCATATCCTTTGTGGATCCTATGAAAAAAAAATATCCATTATATAATGTTACAAAAAATAGTACAAATATGAGAATGTAGAATGTTGTTTATATATATATAATAGTTTGGGATGATTATAATATAGTATTTTGTTTATAATCTTATTTATATTTTTAACAATGCACACATATATTACAGACGCAATTGTTTGAACCCAAGATGTCAAGGGAGAACGAAACGACCCATGTCGCACATATGGATTTGGTGGATGAGTCTCTCAGCGGAGATTTTCTTCATACATAAAGATTAGAACTCGAGACTTGTTTAAATGACATCAAGTTGCTTACCACTTGAACCAACCTTGTTTGTTAAACATTTTATTTATTTTGAAAAATGGATTGTTTAAGTTTTTACATTTATTTTTTGATGAATTTTTATATTTATTTAATAAACTTTTAAAGTTTTTTACATAAATATATTTTAAAAAATAATTTAAAAAAATCAATTAATACTTCTTATATAATAATATAATACTAATATGATGGCGCACGTTAAGGCTTTTATGTGGGTGCACGTTAGCTGGTCTAATGGGGATTGAAGTTTTGTGCTCCATCTAGTTTCTGATTTGCTTTCCAATCGTTTGGTTCTCTGTCTGTTCTTTTGGTTGGCTATGTCTGGTGATTTGATTGGTACGGTGGCTGATTGGAGGAAACTTTTTGTTGATGCAGATGATCAAAATCTGAAGTTTTTTTCTCTGTTGGTGAAAGAGGGTTCTGTTACTATTATCCCTTCGACTGATGTCTTTGATGAAGGGATTTTTGAATGGAGTTATGCTTTGGTTGGGAAGTTTATTGGATCCGCTCTGACTTTAGTGCGATGCAAAAGGTTATTGATCTAATGTGGGGGAAGATTTCGTCAGTTCAAGTTAACTTGGTTGGTTTGAATCTCTATGATTTCTCCTTTGTAAATGATATTGCTAGGGATTAGGTTTTAGATAATGGTCATGTCGACACTCGTTTTTTCATCCTGCTATTATTATTATTATTAATTTTGGGATTATAAAGAGGCTCAATTGACAAAAAAAGTGTAAATGGGTTAAATTGATAAAATTGAATTTAGGGAGTAAGGAGAACAAAAAGATAAGACAATTTGGCACAAGGATTTAAAGTGGTTCAACTTATCAACCAAGTCTACATCCACTACCTTAGCTCCTCACTAAGGATTTTCTAACAAATTCACTAATTTGTTCTTTCTTTTTCAAGGACAAAGAGATAACCTTTACAAGTCCCTATTTTTTTAATTGGCTAAGATAGAACCAAAAACCCTTTACAAGGAAAAAGAATGTAAACAAATAAAATCTCTAAAAAGGAAGATGTTTACAAGAATTTAGCTCACAAGAACAAAATATTTACAAGAGAATTGGAATAAAGAGTGAAAATCTCTTCTCTTGTCTTTGAATGCTTGGATAGGCGTTCTTACCCTTTTTCAAGTGTTCTCAACTTGTATTTATGTGTTGGAATGTAGTTGTGGCTGTTTCTAGCCGTTGGAGGTGGTTTGGAGCCGTTGGGGATCAATTTTAGTGCAAAATAAAGTTACTCAGAACAGAGTATCAATACTCCTAAAGGGAGCATAGGTACTACCATTGTTATATTTAAATCAACTAGCCGTTACTAGCCGTTGGGGCCTGATGGTATCGATACTATTATATAGAGTAGTATCAGTACTATTTTGGGTATTGATACCATTTTTGCATTCTGGAATTTGAGCAAAGCTGGTAGTATCGATACTACCTAATGAGTATCGATACTTCCCTTACATTTGGTATCGATACCATATGAACAGTATCGACACTGTTCATGAGGTATCGATACTATAAGAATAATATCGGTATTACTTGTCCAGAAAATGTTTTGTGCTCAATTCCATGCTTTAAGGACTTTGAATTATTTTTTAAAAACTTTGAAAAACTTTGAACAAATTCAATTCAAGTCCAAAAACATTTTGCCTTAAATTGTTATATCAAAATATAGTTCAACAATCTCCCTATTTTTGATATAACAAAACATTAAAAAATTGGTTTTGGCAAAACTCCCCCTTAATAAAATGTTTAATGAAAAAGATGCCAATTGTTTGAAAATATGTGGAAAAGTTCTACTCCCCTTTATCATTAAGAAATTGAATTTTTCAAACCATATTTCTCCCCCTATTTGTTAGATCAAAAAGAATTCAACTTTAAAGTTCAAAATTAACTTTGGAGAGTAAGTGGTAATTTGATATTAAAAGCATTTGAAAAAATCAAGCCCCTCAAAAAGTACATTAAAAAAATTAGCTTTAAAATCTTGAAACTTAAACAAAATTGAATTTCAACAAAGATTAACAAATATGTTAGTAGCACATGAAATTCAATATATCCAAGTCTAAAATACTTTATGCAATACCAATAATTGAAATTAAGTACATATGCATAAAACTTTAAAAAATGTTATGCATTTGAAGAATTTGATATCAATTGTTAGAGAGATATCTTTAACATTTAAAACACATGCATAAACATTTAAATTTAGGTCAAAAATTTAAAATTTGTAAAAACAAAGCATTTGAAAAGTTGATATCAATTGTTAGAGAGATATCATTTGCATTAAAAATCAATTTTGACCGAAATTCATTATGATGAACTTAAAAATTACGAAAAAAATTATTAAAACATTTAAAATGTTCATCATAAAACTTTTTCAACATACATGAGATGAAAAACAAAACATAGCCATTTAAGATCAAAACTCATGCATGCTTAAAACTAAATGAGCAACCAAATAATCAAAATCAAAAGCATTAAGCTGAGAGGTTGCAAATTCCTTTTCAAGTGTGGCTAGAGCATCTCAATTTCTTCATTTTCATCACCATTGCTCCCACACACCCACAAGAGACATTTATTTGAATTTTGGTATCCAAATTGCTTTGGATCCTTGGACGTTAGTTTCAATGCCCTTGTTCCCTTGGGAACCCATACTTGTCTTATTTTAAAAAGATTTTCTTTTTTTTATGGACAAGTATTTTCCACATGACCATAAAAATGACAATGTGAGCATTTTGCCATTTTTAAACATAATGAGTTGTTTTGAGAAATTAATTCTTTTTTTTGTTAAGCTCTTAAACTTAACTTTCAAATCAAAATTTTCTTTTTCTAAATAATTGATTTTGACTTTTGAAAGCTCTAAATCATTTTTCAAATTTTCATTTTGATTTTCAAAATCAACTCTGGCTTTTAGAATCAAATCATTTTCAACTAAAAATTTGCAAATCAATTCCTTATATTTGGAATTCATAGTCTCAAATTCCAAATACAACTCATTATAAGCATCTTGTAACTCATCAAAAGAATGTGAATTTAAATCATTAGAGTTAGAAGATACCTCAGAATCTCCTTCGATGGCCATGAGGCATAGGTTGGCTACTTCATCTTCATCATTGGAGTCATCTTCATCACTCCAAGATGCCAAAAATGCCTTTTTCTTTGATGATCCCTTCTTCTTTAGGAGAGGGCATTCATACTTGACATACCATGTTCTTTGACAATTGAAGCACACCAGGGGACCCTTCTTCTTGGTTGATTCATGCTTCACTTCATTGGAAGACATGAATCTCTTGAACTTTTTGAAGAGCCTGGCCATCTTCTCTTCATCATCATCATCGTCTTCATCCACCTCTTCACTTGAATCTTGATAGCTCTCATTGGTGGACTTGAAGGCAATGCATACCTTATTCTTCTTCTTGTTTTCTTCTCTTCATCTTCTTCCTCTTCCTTCACCATCAACTCATGAGTAAGAAGAGAACCAATCAACTCATCAAGAGTGAGAGAATTTAAGTCTCTAGCTTTGATAATCGCCATATTCTTCGATTGCCAAGACTTTAGAAGAGAATAAATCATCTTCCTCATAAGCTTTTCATTGGAGATTACTTCTCCAAATCTTTTTGAGACCATTGACAATCATAGAAAATCTATTCTTCATAGCTTCGATGTCTTCATCGGGTTTCATCTTAAAATTCTCGTAGTTATGGTTGAGAAGACTTATCTTGGTTTTCCTCACTTCATCGGTTCTTTTATGAGTGACTTGGAGCTTATCCCATATCTTCTTGGCATTGGAACAAGAGGAGACACTTCCATATTCATCCAGGCCTAGTGCACAAAAGATAATGTGCATAGCCTTAGCATTGAGTTAGAACTTCTTCTTCTCTCTATCACTCCAATCGTTCATCTCACCGGTTGGAATGTTGTATCCTTTAATGATTGAGTTTCAAGCTCCTAGATCGTTGGCTTGAATGAAGAGGATCATCATATTCTTCCAATAGGCATAATTTGCTCCATTGAAGTAGGGTGGCTTGTTGACCGGTTGTGAATCTTTAATGTAGTAGGCACCGGAGGTTGAAACCATTTCTTTGTCGGTTATATCGGGAATCAGTAGAGCTTCTTCAAGGATCATCTCAAGTTGGTTAAACCTTCTAATAAGTCAAGCTCTGATACCATTTTTTGGGATTATGAAGAGGCTCAATTGACAACCGAAAATGTGCAAAGGGGTTAAATTGATAAAATTAAATTTAGAGAGTAAGGAGAACAAAAAGATAAGATAATTTGGCACAAGGATTTAAAGTGGTTCGAATTATCAACCAAGTCTACATCCACTACCATAGCTCCTCACTAAGGATTTTCTAACAAATTCACTAATTTGTTCTTTCTTTTTCAAGGGCAAAGAGATAACCTTTTCAACTCCTTATCTTTTTAATTGGCTAAGATAGAACTAAAAAACCCTTTACAAGGAAAAAGAATGTAAACAAATAAAATATCTAAAAAGGAAGGTGTTTACAAGAATTTGGCTCACAAGAACAAAATAATTACAAAAGAATTTTAAAAAAGAGTGAAAAACTCTTCTCTTGTGTTTGAATGATTGGATATATGTTCTTACCCTTCTTCAAGTGTCCTCAACTTGTATTTATGTGTTAGAATGTTGTTGTGGTTGTTTCTAGCCGTTGGAGGTGGTTTGGAGCCGTTGGGGATTAATTTTTGTGCAAAATAAAGTTGCCCAGAACAGAGGGTATCAGTACTCTTAAAGGGAGTATCGGTACTACCTTTGTTATATTTAAATCAACTAGTCGTTGGGGACTGATGGTATCAACACTATTATATAGAGTAGTATCAGTACCCCTTTGGGTATCAGTACCCCTTTGGGTATCGGTACCAATTTTGCATTCTGGAATTTGAGCAAAGCTGGTAGTATCGATACTACCTAGTGAGTATCGATACTTCCCTTACCTTTGGTATCAGTACCATATGAACAATTCAGAACTGTTCATGAGGTATTGATATTGTAAGAACAATATCGGTACTACTTGTCTAGAAAATGTTTTGTGCTCAATGAAAAGTTTTAATGACTTTGAATTATTTTTTAAAAACTTTGAAAAACTTTGAACAAATTCAATTCAAAAACATTTTGCCTTAAATTGTTATATAAAAATATAGTTCAATAATTATTATTATTAATTAATTAATTACTTAATTTTTATTTTTACAGAAAAAACAGGCCAAATCAGGCCACCAATCAAACCGCAAACCCCAATTACACTAAATTGACCCAACAAACCCAAAGCCCAACTACTGCAGCCCGATCAGGTAGCCCAAACTCGACTAGGGTTTATTGTTTCATTGCCCAGTGTCATATTATCCCAGCCGTTGGATCTGGGAGACCATTAGGGTTTTTATAACCCTCATCAGCCGTCGTCGATTTGACCACTCCCCGATCACCGTCGCTACCGCCAATTTAAAGCCCTGCAAGTGTTAGAAAACCCAGAACAAGTCAGCAAGCAATCTAGACCAAACCCACATGCAAAATTAGTTTGTTTTGTAATGATTTCGTATAAAAAACCAGAGAAAAAAGTTGTAAATTCGGGTTATAAAATCCCCAAACTAGAAATATAAAAGACTCTCAATTTTCAGTAGGGAGAAAAACAATAATATCAGAATTTTTAGGTACTTTTTTCGGTGTTTTTCTTTTTATTTTCGGTAGATCTCGAATAACAAAAAAAATAGAAGTAAAACCGAAATATTTAAGTTTTTTTTTATTTTCTTTCTAATTCAAAAAGAACTAAAGGTGGTTTTGCATGTAACCTAAAATAAAACAAAGGGAAGAGAGGGGTCGAGATTTACCTTGGTCGGAGAGAAGGCTGATTCGTCTTCTTCGACAACTGGAGTGTGAAAATCGAAAGGTTGTGATTTATTTTGGGTGTTTAGGGTTGTTTTAGCCTAGGGTAAGGGACTAGGGTTGTAGATCTAGACGAGGGGGTTGTTTTGGGTGAGTTTGAGAGGTTCAGCCACCATGTACGACAACTGGTGATTATTTGGGGCGGTCGGCCCTTTGAGATAGAAAAAAAGAAGTTTTTTTTTAAAAAAAATCGGTCGAAATGAAAACAATAAGCTTAAGTTATATATAGGTAAAGTTTCAGGGGAAATTGCGTTTAGGTCCCCCTGAACTTTATCACATTTTTGCAAAGAGGTCACGGAGGGACCATTTTTGTCATTTTCCCATTTTATATTCATGCTTTACAATTTTTGGTTTCATTTCAATTTAGTCCCCCTACTTTTAGTGTGTTTTTTCATGTTAGTCACATGTAGGGGCTATTTTTGTAATTTACCCTTTTTATGTATATCCCCATGTATTTTTGCATTTTTATTTCAAACCTGAATATATGTTTTATTTATTTTAATTAAGCCATGTAATTTTAATTTATTTCGATTTAGCCCCATGTTTAATTATTTTTCATTCCTTGTAATTTTAACCTTTAATATTGAAATTTTTTATTTTAGTTACTTGTATATTTTATTTTATTTTAATTTTGTCATGATTGTTTGATCATTTATGTTTTAGTCCTACTTTTAGTTTTATTTTATTTTTTTGCATGTTGTTTGCATATTAATTCATTTTAGTCCTAATTAATTTTGCATGATAGCCTTATAAGCATCCCTTGACTCGATTCAAAATAAATTGATTAAGGGAAATATTTGTTCATTTTAATATTGTCATAAAGTGATTGTCTTAACGTATAATAAATTTATTTTCGATAATTTTAAAATGAAAGTTTATCCCATTTAGTGACACGAATTAAATCGATTTCATTTTTAAAACTCGAGGATTGAGAAAAAGACAATGTTCTTTTAATTAAATTCATCGAGAAAACACTGTTAGATTGAATCTCAGGTCTCAGCTCGAGATATTTAAATAATTGAACATCATTCTTCTCATTAAATATCGATAAAGTAAATAATTAATTACTTGTTTGATATGCTTTTTTATTTGTTTTATTTTTGCATGTGTTTTTCGCTAGATTTTCAAAACAATAACATTCAAATCGACTTTGAGAATAGTAATATCTTTTCATTTTGGTCTGAGTAATAAATGACTGCTTTAAGGTATGAGAGGTTATTTATTCTCGATTGGAAATCATTAGATATTATCGTTTTCATTCGAATCACTGTGTAATTTTAAAATGAAATAATAATATCCCTTTATTTCAATTGGGGTAATAAATGACTATTTTAATGCACAAAAGGTCATTTATTCTCGATTGGAAATAATTAGATATTATCGTTTTCACTCTTAAAATCATTTTGGGTGTTATTATTTTGAAATTGATAGTGAAATTTAGAATGTAATTTTAATATTTCTTTATTTCGATTGGAGTAAGAATCGATTGCTTTAAAGTATGAGAGATCGGTTCTTCTCGATAGGAAATAATTAAATATTATTATGATTCATCCAAAAATTCAAAGAATGTTATTTTAGGGGATCTTAAATTAAAATAGACTCAAACTTGTAAATTTTGTTGCAAAGACAACTAATTAATCATCTAGGTATCGATTTAGGGTACTGTAGGGGTGTTAATCCTTCCCCACATGTAACCGACTCCTGAACTCAAATTTTGGTAACGCGAACCTCAAGTTTTTCATTTTAATTAAATTAATGTTTTATTAAAATGGAAAATACATTTTTTGGGTGCTCAATCACACCCTAATCAAATATTGGTGGTGACTCCTCGAACCACGTTTTATCATTAACCGATCGCCAAAGAATTATTTCGAAACGGGATCCCCTTTCCCCCTCCAAAAAAAAACTGTTCCGACAGGTCCATGGCACATACAAAACAAATCGATTTTTTTAAGGAAATGGGAACCCAACTTGTAGAAATTGGAATTCGATCTTGTAAATATGCCATTTTGGGTTCAATTATATAATGTTCCTCTTGAGCTTTTTTCGAAACAAAGACTTAATTGCATAGCAAGTGCATTGGGGAATCCTATGCATATGGATATGATCACAACATCAAAGCAACATTTGAAATTTTCTCGGTGTGTGTCGAGGTAGCTGTTGGGGACAAGATTCCTAGTTTTTTTAATGTGCAACTGCATGATGGGGGTATGGTAAGGATTAAGGTTGAGGTTTCATGAATGCATGCCTCTTGTAGTGAGTGTAAGCGGTTTGGGCATGTTTGTAAATTTTTCCCTAAGGTGAAGAAGATGGTCTAGGTGGAGAAGAAGGTTATAGGGGTAACTCCAAAAAATTTTCATTTTATTGTGGATGTCAAAACAAAAAAAGAGTACCCTAAGGGTACTGATCAATGTACAGGGTAATAGACTTGAATCTTTTGATTTGATGGTTGTTGAGGTGATAGATTTTTTCACTAATCAGATTGGTACTGTTGACCCTGATGTGGTGGGATGTGAGAGGAATATATTGACAGACTTACTGCAATATTCTTTACCTGAAGGTGTTGTCGATACTCTAACAAGGAGGTCTCAAGTGGTGAAGTTAAAGCTGCCATTTTCTATCAAGGTAATGACAAGGCACATGGTCCTGTTGGCTTTACTTCTTGTTGCTTTAAGAATGCATGATCTATTGTGGGTAATGACTTTGTTGCATCAGTTAGTCAATTTTTTGCTGATTCTTTCTTATTGCCTACTTTTAATGCCACTACATTTGCTCTTATGTCTAAGGTCTTAAATCCATGCATGGTAAAGGATTTTAGGTCTATTTCATGTTGATAAATTGTTTACAAAACTATGATTTTGGTGGAGATATTGTCTAGTTTTCTTCCTGGTATGGTGTGTTTAAATCATACTGCTTTTGTTAAAGGTAGAAGCATGGTGGATAATACATTGCTTGTACAAGAGCTGGTGAGAGGATATGGAAGGAAATCAATCTCCCCTAGGTGTGCTATTAAAATCGACCTGTAGAAAACTTTTGATTCCATTTACTGCATTTTTTCTTTCTATTTTAGGTGCTTTGGGACTGCCTGAAAAGTTAATGGATGGATTAGGGCATGTTTCACAGCTGCTAGATATTTCATCTCATTCAATGGAAGCTTGGTGGGTTATTTCAAAGGTGCTAGAGGTATTAGACATGAATATCCACTTTCTCATTTTCTCTTTGTTTTATTAATGAATGTTCTCTCTAGTATGTTAAATTTGGTTGTTGGTAGAGGGTTGTTTGGTTATTATCCTAGTGTAAAAATGTTGGTCTTACACATCTATCATTTGTTGATGATTTGCTCATCTTTTGCAAAGGCTCTATTGAATCTGTTATTTATGTTAATTGTGTTTTGGATTGTTTTTATAAGATTTATGGCCTTAAGCTTAATGCTACCAAGTGTGAGTTCTTTGTGACTAGTGTTTCAAGTGCTAGGATGGAGGGCATAAAGCAGGTAACAGACTTTAAGCATGGATGTTTGCCAGTAAGATACTTGGGTGTTCCTTTGGTTACAAGGAAACTTTCTGACAAAGATTGTGTTGTGCTCATTGATAAGATCAAGTATAAGTTGAATCATTAGTCTAGTAAGCACCTTAGTTATGTTGGCAAGCTTGAATTGATAAGGGTTTTACTGTATAGTATAGATAATTATTGGTGTAGGTAGTTGTTTCTTCCTCATTCTGTCATCAAACGAGTGTAGCAGTCTTGCTCTTGATTTTTCTGGAAATGGTCTGATACTATTACTTCTGGAGCTCGTGTTTGTTAGGAGCAGGTTTGCTTACTTCGATCTGAATGTGGGTTGAGTGTTAAGGATATTAAATCCTGGAACAAGGTATGTATGGTGTAGTTGATTAAAAGTATTCTTGTTGGTGAGGGGACTTTTTGGGTAGCGTGACTGAAGAGTTATCTGCTAAATGATGCTGATTTTTGGTATATTAATGCTAAAGTAAATGCCAGATGAAGCTTTAGGAAAATCCTTGGTTTGATGATTGTGGCTCAACCTATCCTAGACATTGCCACTAGAGATGTGAAGGCTGGTAGGATTTGGGAGGAGATTCAGGTGAGGGGTGTCAAATTCTCTTGGCAAAGGCTGATTTGGTTTCCCTTGCATATCCCAAAACATATCATCATTACATGGATGGCTTTATTGGATAGGCTTCCCACAACGGATAGGCTTTTAAGAATGGGTTTGAATGTTGATGGTAATTTTGTGGTTTATGGTATGGCCTTAGAGACAAGTATTCATATTTTCCTTGATTGTTCTCTAACTATAGGGAATTTGGGTGTTGTTTTGTCCTTGTGTGGGCTGCAGATAAAGGTTTTGCAGTGGGAGGCTAAGATTGCATGGGTTGTGTTAGGTTAAAAGGTAAATTTTTACTTACCACTATTTTAAAGCTTACTTGGTGTGTTCGTGTTTATACCATTTAGGATGAGAGGAACAATAGGTTGTTATGAAGGCAATCGAGGGATGTTGTTTCCTTGTTGAATGCTTTGAAGAAGGTTGTGAGATCGGAGTTGAAAGGAAAGATTCTTAATCGAATTGATTGTGTTAATGTTGTTATTTGTGATAGATGGGGTTATTTTGTTAATTTTTATGGGATGGTGTTAATATATTTGTGGTAGGGTAGATGTCTTGGTTGGTTTGTAGTGTTTGGTTGGTTTTTTTGTACACTATAGCAGGTTTCTGCTTCTCTTAAGTAATAATACATATTTATCCAAAAATTAATAGAATAATTTTTTTCATTATAAAAAATATAAATTAATTATAAATTAAATTTATTTCATATAACTACAATTTTTAAATTTTTATTTCATAAATTATTCAAATATTTTGATTTAATTTTCGGTTCGATCGAATTCTTTTAGCTCATCCCTATATGTTGTTAACAAATTTATTACTTGTAATTGTAATTTATTGGTGCATTGTATTGATTAATCACGATTTTAGCTGTGTATCTGGTAATTAAAAGTGTAATTGTAACTTCAAAAAAACTTCAAAAAGAAAAAGAAAAAAAGCCTCGTTAATGTTTTTGACACAAATAAAAGCAGCTACTTTTATTAAAAAAAAATTCAATGTTACAATGAAAGTTGTAACTATAAGTATAAACTAAAGACATGATTAGGATATTTTTATTATGATCTCGGAAGAAGCGATGATACTAGTTGAAGTAGACCATTAATAATCGCAGATAAGAGTCGAATATCATGAGAAAATTATTTCCGAAGGCAAATTGCGTAACTAAATTCATCTGAGGGTCCAAAACATGGTAGATCAATAGGATAACAAATAAGTGTTATCTTGATTAGTTGCGGCGATATAAAATCCATCCCTGAGAAATTAAATAATGAGATTGTCCAAACAACCAATAAAAAGACTGAAATGTGCAAAAAGACAAGTAAAAATGTCATAAAAGTAAAAAAAAACGTATCATAAAGATAAATTTATTTAAAACTAAAAAAAATCAAATATATGAAAAGAGAAAAAAATGAATATTGTACACAATAATTCTGATTTGATAACTTTGATTTAGTTTTATAAGTTAAGTAACTATACATTAATTCTCATTTGATACAAATATATATATATATATATATAATTTTGAATCTTATTTAATTATATCAATGAGACTTTGATTTTGATTGTACACATTTAAAAACAAACAAATTCACCTTTCATTTTAGATATATATAATTATTTGTGTTTATAACAAGCGAACGTAAAATGATTTCATATCATAACAACCCTATCTTTCGTGAAAATTAAATTAAAATCAAGGTTACATATATTCAATTGTACTAAATCAAATTTCATGTATCACTTTGCACCATTATTGTCTTATATCACATCTTTGATTTTTTTTAATAACTCTGTCTTCCTGACATATTTTTCTCTATTTTTAAGGCACGTTTTCGGTCGTTTGAGTATTGTTTTCATTTTTTTTAGGGTTGGATTTGATATCAATACGACTAATCATTTGTTATTATGTTGAACTTCCCTGCTTTGGACTCTCGGATTGGATTTGGATACGCAATTTATGTTCATGGATAGTTTTCTCACGTTACTCGACTCTGATTTACGGTTTGTCAGTGGTCTTTCAATAGATTGATCTTGTTACGTGGTTCATTTGTCGATGTAATCATATTTATTCATATATAAATCTTTTGTTCAAATTTTTTGCTATGATTTTCAGCATTTTTCTTATGTAGTCCTTATGTGGTTTTAAGTGACTAGTTTATTGTGTTAATGATTATAAGAAAATATTATTATGATGTGTTTAGTTTATGGTTATGATTATAAATATTCATTATAATTACGGATATTTCTTAGTTTTAATAAAATTAGTACCTTTTATAAAAAAATGATTTTTATAATTTCCTTTTAAATATAAAATCAATATATATATATATATATATTGATTAAGTTGATCGATTCAATTATTAAAAATTTAGAAATGGTATTTATTTAATTTCCACTAATTTTAATCTCTTACAAGGTTAACAAATTGTCATAATCAATTTAATTATAATAATTTAATAAAAAAATAATCAATTAAATCAAATCAAATTCATTTTTTTGCCTTACTGGTTCTAAGATTTCGTATTGACTAATTCGGATCGATCCGCGTCGCACGCATAGTTTTGGTAGGTGAGTCTCCCAACATAGGTTTTTTACATACAAAAAGACTCTAACTTAAGACCTTACTTAAATGTTATCAAACTGCTTACTATTTGAATCAACCATGTTGATAATTGAATTCAATTTTACTCTACCTTGATTTAAATTCAGCAAGTATCGACGACAAAAAAACGAGAGAGTTAGAGAAAAAAGCAAAGAAAGAAAAGGACACGACGTAAGGGTAAATGGGGATAGAATTTTCATGTTGGCAAGACCAAACACGTGGCAGATGTAATGTATGTAATAGACAAAATACATCTTAGAACAAGATAAGAAAAGCAACCTCAACAAAACAACAACATATCATTATCCAACAACCCATTGATCCGCTACACACTTTCTTTTCTCACTTCTATATCCTACAACTATGGGGCATGAGTTTTATAAAAATTCAAGTCTAAGTCGGATTCGATTAGATTTTTTGAAGGATGTAATATGTTCATATTTAAATTTAGGGTAAAAATATATAACTCGATATGATGTGAGATGATAATAATATAATCATTCTTCAAATATTTAAGGATAATCTCTACAATTTTAATTAGACATCTATTTTGTTTAACCGATTGCGTCGGTACTAGATTTTACCCAAAATAAGATTAAATTTAAAGACGGATGAAATATCCCTAAATTCGAGTTCGATAGAGTGACATGCGGAGAGATACAAATTCATCATGACGTCATGTGTCGTAACCGGTTTTTGCCCGGGCACAAAATTTTACTTGGCGGAAAAATAATGTGGATAAATGAATTTTATTGAAATGTTTTGGGAGTCGCCATCGGCCTTTTGGGTCATGTAGGTCGAATACCTAAAAATCATTTTTTAAAAGAGTTTTTAAGAAAACATCAGTTAAAAGATAAATTGGTCTGCGTTTAACCAAAAATTCATTTTTTTTAATAATAAAATGGGATTCGTGGTCGGTTACGTTTGAGGAAGAATTAGCACCCCACAACGCCCAAAATTGGTCCCTATCGATTATAAATTGTCTCTAATAATATAATTTAAGAATTCGAATATTAATTCAATTTACAATCAGGTTATTTCAAATTTAATATGATATTTCTAAGGAAAAATATTAAATATATATATATATATGGTTTTGTAAATATGACATTTATTTATTTAAAATATCAAAAAAGGACATCTAGTTGCTTTAAGAATGTCTTTTTTTTTAATATTAATAAATAAATAAATATTAATAAGAATATAATATTTTTTTAAAAAAATAATAAAAACTAAGTTAATATATATACATTTATAAGCAGAATATTTATTTATTAATTAAAATATTATAATAAGACGTCTAGTTATTTTAAGACCGCCCTTTCTTAATATTAAAAAATAAATAAATATTGAAAATGTGATCATTTTTCATAATAAAAAAATAATAAAATTAAATATATAATTTTATAATATTTATTTAAACAAATATATATATATATATGAATAAGATAATAAAAAATAATAATGAAAGTAATAATTTAAATATATATCAAAAGTAATAATAAAATAATATTACAAATAAATAATGATTAAAATAAAAGAAATTGCGCTCTCCTGCTTCCAAGGTCCCTTGGCACCACCTAGTTTGGTTCTCAGGACGTATTCCCAAGCATAGTATTATTGTTTGGATTGTCATTTTAAATAGACTTCCTACTCGGGTTAGACTCCAGCGTATGGGTTTGGCCATAGAAACTGATAAATGTCTGCTGTGTGGTGAGGAGGCAGAGACAAGGGACCATATTTTCTTTGATTGCCAATTTGCTAAAGAGCTTTGGGAATCTATTCTTGAGTTATGCTGCATTTCTCGTGGAGCTTGCAGCTGGGTTAGTGAGCTGGCGTGGGCCACCCTTCTATTCAAGGGTAAGTCCCTCATCGTGGGGATTCTTAAGCTCGCCTGGTCTGGGCACATCTATAGTATATGGAAAGAGAGGAATAAAAGATTGTTTGGGAATAGAGCAAGATCGAAGGAGGAAGTGCTAGGTGACATCAAGGAGGCCATCCGTATCCGGTTGGTGGGCAAAGCTTTTAACCGGTGTGATCTGTCTAATATCGCTCTGTGTACTAACTGGGGCATTACTTGAATCTTATTGTTCTGCTATAGCTAGCTGGTTGTTCTCTGTTTTTTTTCCTTGTTCTTTTGTGCTGGCTATCGGCTTTGTTTACTGTAGCAGGATTTCCTGCTTCTTGGGTAATGGAATTGATTTATCCAAAAAAATAAAATAAAAGAAATTAAAATTATAAAATTAAAATGCAAAATATATTAAATGAAAAATATCAAACTATTAGGGATTAAAATGTAAAGTATATAAATTAATGGCCTAATTCGAATTACCATAAAATATAGATGTCAACAGTGTAATTTAGCCTTAATTAATTATTCGGGACTAAAATAAAAATTATAAGGGGTTAAATGCACTATTTATCCTAAATATATATATATATATATATATATATATATATATATATATATATATATATATATATATATATATATATATATATATATATATATATATATATATATATAGGACTAAAATAAAATAAATTACGAGACCAAATTAAAAGGATCAGAAATTAATTCCAGTGACTAAATTGAAATGTTACAAATCTATGGGGATTGCGAAAAGGATTTAGCCATACACGAAATTACGGATACACCCCTCCCAAAACGGCGTCGTTTGGGAAGAGGTATAAATACCCCAACTGGTCGACCCTTCGGGTCATTCTTCTCATTTTCCTTTTCTTATTCTCTCTCTAAAAGATAAAGATTCCAAAATGCTCTCCCCTCTCTCTAAGTTTCCCTCACCGGAGGGAAACCAGACAACTGTCGGTCGCCTTACTCTGGCACCGACCACCGCCGCCAGCCACTGTCAATGGTGGCCGAAAAATCCCAAAATACACCAAAATGAAGTCCTAAACACCCCAAAGCCGGACCTAGCCTTAGTTTCCCCTAAAAATCTCCTAATCGGAGTAGATCTACGATTATACCTTCGAACTCCAATGGTTTCTGGCGACGGTTGGGATCTCCAAGGGTAAGTTCTCTTGGCTTATTTTTTTCTTTCGATTTGACACTGTCTGGGATCGTTGGTTATTTGCCTTGCTATTCCTTTTTCTGTTTTTGCTCTCCTCGACTTTGTCTCTGTTGTTTGTTGCTCTCATTTCTCTCGTTCTTGCTTTTTCTTTTATTTTACAGGTTCGGTGGCTTTATAACCACCACCGAGACTCGCTTTGGATCGGTTAATAGGGTCGATTTCTGGTGAGTCACCAAACTATGGTGGTGACTCATCCTATAGCTTGCAACGTGGGCGGTTGGCGTTGGGATCTCTAGAGCTTTCGGTTGGCATCTTGGCAGCAGAGGCGGTTGGAAGCTTGAAGAGGTGGCGACGTGGCCCTAGGGTATGATACCCTAGGGTTTTCATCTGGAGGGTTCTGGACCGTTGGATCTTGCCAGATCCTACGGCTGCTGATGATGGCGGCTGGGTGCTGAGATGATGAAACCCTAATTGGGTTTAGGATTCTATTGGGCCACCGAGGTTGGGCTTATAAACTGGTCTTGGGTTTTTATAATTAGGGTCCGAGATTTAATGTATTTGGGCCTGTAATAATATATTTAATAATAATAATAATAATATATAATTATAATAATAATAATAATAATAAAAGTAAACTGAAAAATTAGTGTCTACAGCTGCCCCTCTTTGCTCATTCTTGTGTTAACAAGAATAGAGCAAAGACGAAAAAGACAATAATTTTTCATTTGGCTTCTTTTGAGTATGATGGAAATGTTGAAAACATTATGTACAGAAGTCCTATCATCTTGCACTGTAGGTCTTAAAGATGACCCGAAGGTTTTGAAAACATCATTTACTGAAGGCATTACAGATGACCCGAAGTTTTTGAAAACATCATGCACTGAGGTCTTACAGATGACCCGAAGGCTTTGAAAATATCAAAAATCTCCTGAAGACTTTTTGAAAACATCCTGCACTATAGGTCTTATGGATGACCTGAGGTTTTGAAAATATCAAAAAGCTTCCGAAGGCTTTTTGAAAACATCCTGCACTGTAGGTCTTACAGATGACCCGAAGGCTTTAAAAATATCAAAAAGCTCCCGAAGGCTTTTTGAAAACATCCTGCACTGTAGGTCACAGATGTCTCGAAGGTCTTAAGGCAAAACATCATGCATTGTAGGTCTTACAGATGACCCGAAGGCTTTGAAAACATCATGCACTGAAGGGCTTACAGATGTGGGAAATAGTTTACTAAGTAAGAAACTTTGGAAATCGTTTTCTTACTATTCAACAATTTCATTTTCAGAAAAGATTAAATGAGAAACTTTGGAAATCGTTTTCTCATTTTTTAAAATAACTTGTTGATTGGGTAACATGCCCCATTTTAAAATAATGTTTCTTTTGTGGATTACGACCATCTATTCTTCATATGTTTGCCTCTCCTGATGTGATTTGAATTCTACCTTCCCTTTATAAGGTATTTTCCATCATGAATCTTCATTTTTCATATAAAGATCTATAAAACGTCATATTTGAATGCAATCAAATGTAACAATGTAATGCATTGTATATTGTGCAAATGATGTTCTTATAAATGTATGAATATTGATGCAATCTTCATTTGACTTCAAAGTGGTGAACTCAGTCTTCCTTCACTTGATCATTTATTTCCAAGGTTACCTTCATATATCAGTGTAGTCACTTATGTTATCAAGCTTGCATTTCTGAAGAACCATCTGATCAACTTGTATCTTTGTCTCTTCTTCATTTCATTAAAGTCTCAAAAAATGTTTCATTTATGGAACTCTTGCCGTAATCAGCATTATGACCTTGATGCCCCATTTTATCTTGGATAAAACCAACTTTCTTTGCTTGGACTTGTGTAGAAATCCAATAAAGATTTCATCTTTGAAAAGAGAATCTATCATCTTTGAAAAAAGTAGATATAGATATGCCAAACTCAGCAGAGATTAATTAGGAGAGCATCATCTGTTCTAATTTGACTCTTGAAATATATTATAAGGAGGATTTATCCTAATTCCTTTCATGTCTCCATATCTAATCAGATCTCGAACAAGACAACTTGAACCATATCATGTCTAGATGCTTAACAACAACATGTCATTCAACCTTAGTTGGCTCCACTAGTTTCTTGTTGTTAAAATTTCAGCTCTCTTTCTCATGGAAAGAAATCTTCATAATTTCTTATTTCTAACCTTGGGGTTAAAGAAGACAAGATTTATCTTGCATCAATAAATGGAAATATCATATGATTTCAACATTGGTTTAGCATCAAAATAACTGGTTTGTAAAACATTTGACAACACATTCATCATCTCATATGGTTTCTGCTCAGATGCTCGTAAAACCTTTGACAACACATTCATCCTTTCATGTGGCTTCTGCCCAGATTTCTCAATCATTGAAGCTCATTGCATAGTGTTCAAAGCTTTTGTATGATGTCATAAGACCACTTGAGAACAAAACTCAGTGGGAATACAAATGGGATACTGGTGTGTTTCATGACCAAAAAGTTGGTCAAATTCACAAAATATGCTAGTGCTGAATTGAATAAGTGATACCAACTGATCTTGATATCATCTCGGGTAAGATATTGATCACGTTTTCTTCCATAACGAGTGTTGTAGGAAGTAGAAACACATCCATTATAGGAGCCATGTACAAAAGGAGGTTCATGGAATTCTTGTTGCTGTAGATGAAACGCACATGATAAAAATAGATGAAAACTCAATTCACCCTGACTAGCAATGATAACCCCAATAACAACGGGAATAAGGGTAATATACGTAAGTTGAGCCTCTTTATTCAATGTCATCAAGTAAACAAAACTGATGTGAAAAATGACTTAGTAACCTCAACAGCATGATTGAAACTAACTGTCAGGAATCTTAAAGAAATATTTCCAATCATCACCGACACACAGAATACAAAATTCAAAGTTGAGATTTTGAGGAACTGAATCCTGGATCGAATGGTTTACATGGGGACCATTTTTATTCATGCAACCGTGATGTCTCTTAACAAAGAACACGCTGTCATGTGACACATGGTTAAGAAGATTGGGTATTTGAAACCATATTTGCTGAGTAAATATTTGTTCAACAACATGACTGCTTGATGAACGAAGCAATTATGTATATTCAACTCCACTGTCACTGTTTCACCATTTTCATTCTTCATCCCTTTTTGTCTTATTGGAAATATTTGCTCAAGTCAATGATCTTTAACACATGATGATGTGGGCCTTCAGCATGCCCCAAGATTTGCTGATACAAGCGTTCAAAATGCGTCAACATTCTCGATTCTTATTGAAATGGGCTTTCAGCATGCCCCACATGAATCATTTCTGTTTGAATTAGACATTCAAAATGCCCGAACATTCTATTTCTGGTTGAAATGGACTTTCAAGATGTCCCACATGGATCATTTCTGTCTGAAATGGGCTTTCGAGATTCCCCAATATTTGCTTCTTGCTAATATGAGCTTTCAAAAATACCCAAATATTCATACTGACGTGGGCCTTCAAAATGCCTCTCATGAATCATTTCTGTCTAAAATGGGCTTTCGAGATGCCCCAATATTTGCTTCTTGCTAATATAAGCTTTCAAAAATGCTCAAATATTCATACTGACGTGGGCCTTCAAAATGCCCCACATGGATCATTTCTGTCTAAAATGGGCTTTCGAGATGCCCCAATATTTGCTTCTTGATAATATGAGCTTTCAAAAATGCTCAAATATTCATACCGACGTGGGCCTTCAAAATGCCCCACATGGATCATTTCTGTCTAAAATGAGCTTTCGAGATGCCCCAACATTTTAAACTGTAAGTCTTACTCTCAATGTTTGTTTGATTTGAATCTCATGATCCCCACGATGTCCAATTTTGCTAATGCCCCACTAAGGGTACTCGTGGCTCTATTCGTGCCCCATATATGTTTATCTTGAATACTTTCATTCTGGTGTCACTAAATAGTAGTTGTCAAGTAACTTGAGGAATTCTCTTCATGTTGTCACAAACTTAAGAAGTAATCAATCATTCGGACGGAAATGTCTGAGATATGTGCCTCTTTTGAATGAGGTGCCCATTTTTTAGATCTGGAGGAATCTAGTCGGTCATAGTGATATAAATTGCTTAGTAATCCATTCCAGGTCGACACAATGGCTTATCATCTTTCAGTCTTTTGAAACATATTCCCCTGGTACATCAATGTCCGGTCTATTTTCTCTAGGATCAGTGGTGCAGAGGTTTCCTTCTACCGTCTCGGCATACCTTTGAAAGAAGATGTGCAAGAACTGAATGATGATCGGTTGGTGTTAGGATTTTTGGAAGCTCGAATCGACAACCGGAACGGTTTGTAAAGAGGGGTTGGAACGGTTTTGTGTTTAGGGAGTAAGGAGATTGAAAGATAGAAAATTGCACAGCGATTTAGAGTGGTTCGACTTTCTCAACCAAAGTCTACATCCACTACCTTAGCTCCTCATCAAGGATTTTCCAAAAAATTCACTAATTTGTTCTTTCTTTTGAGGACAAAGAGATAACCTTACAACTCCCTAGTTTTTCCGGGCTAAACTAGAACCTTTCCCTAGCTTTTACACGGGATAAGCTAGAACATTTCCCATTTACAAAAGAATAAAATAAGTAAACAAGAAAACCTCTCTAAGGTAGGTGTTTACAAGATTGAGCTCACAAGAACAAAATATTTACAAGAGAAAGATGAAATAAGATTGGAAAAACTCTTCTCTTGTGTTTGATTGCTTGGATAGTTGTTCTCTTTCTTCTTCAAGTGTCCTTAGCTTGTATTTATAGCTTGGAATGTGTTTGAAGTCATATATAGCCGTTGGGGATGTTTTGGAGCCGTTTGGGGATGAGAAACAATTAATAAAATAGCTTGGAGCGTGGGGGGGAATCGGTACGATTTTTGGAAGCTCGAATCGACAATCGGAACTGTTTGTAAATAGGGGTCAGAACGGTTTTGTGTTTAGGGAGTAAGGAGATTGAAAGATAGAAAATTGTACATCGATTTAGAGTGGTTCGCCTTTCTCAACCAAAGTCTACACCCACTACCTTAGCTCCTCACCAAGGATTTTCCAATAAATTCACTAATTTGTTCTTTCTTTTAAGGACAAAGAGATAACCTTACAACTCCCTAGTTTTTTCGGGCTAAACTAGAACCTTTCCCTAGCTTTTACACGGGATTAGCTAGAACCTTTCCCCTTTACAAAAGAATAAAATAAGTAAACAAGAAAACCTCTCTAAGGTAGGTGTTTACAAGATTGAGCTCACAAGAACAAAATATTTACAAGAGAAAGATGAAATAAGATTGAAAAACTCTTCTCTTTTGTTTGATTGCTTGGATAGTTGTTCTCTTGCTTCTTCAAGTGTCCTTAGCTTGTATTTATAGCTTGGAATGTGTTTGAATTCATATATAGCCGTTGGGGATGTTTTGGAGCTGTTTGGGGATGAGAAACAATTAATAAAATAGCTTGGAACGTGGGGGGAATCGGTACCCCATCGTGGGGAATCGGTTCCCTAAGTGCAATATGTTTTTGACCGTTAGACAGGGGGAATCGGTACCCCCTAGGGGGAAATTTGTACCCCCTGGACAATCTGATTTTTCTTGAAACCCTTTAAAAAGAAAATATTTTTGGCTCGATTAAGGCTCGAAATACTTTGTAAAATTGTTTTAAAATAGTTTAAGTATAAAACACAATTTTACACTTTAGTAAGGATTAAAATGAACTTTGAAAGACTTGGAGTAATATTTTGATATTCGAATAATTACATCGAATATACTTGCAAAATCTTTTATAAAATCTTAAAATTCATTTAACTTAATTTGTTATATCGAAACATCAAAATGTTTTCAACAATCTCCCCCTTTTTGATATAACAAAACATTTGAGTAATTTTAAGATTTTGAAATCAAGTTTGAAATTACTCCCCCTTACTTTAACACTTCTCCACTTTAACACCTTAACACTTCTCCCCCTTTTTGTTAAATTAAAAAGACTCTAATCTTTGAAGTTCAAAATAACTTTGGAGAGTAAGTAGTAAATTTGACATTTTAAAAATCATTTGAAAAATCAAAGCTCCCCCTCAATAAATGCATTCCAAATAAAATTTAGCTTTTAGGATCTTGACACTTAAACAAAATTGAATTTCAACAAAGAATAACAAACATGTTAGTAGCATATGAAATTCAATATATCCAAGACTAATATGCAATACCAATTGTTGAATTTAAGATCATATGCATAAAGTTTTCTAAAAATGTTATGCATTTGAAAATTTTTTATATCAATTGTTAGAGAGATATCATTTTCATTTAAACCACATGCATAAACATTCAAATTTAGGTCAAAAATTTTAAAATTTGTAAAATAAAAGTATTTGAAAAATTGATATCAATTGTTAGAGAGATATCAATTGCATTAAAACCAATTTTGACCAAAATTTTATTATAATGAACTAAAAATTCTTAAAAATTAATATAACTTTAAAATGTTCATCATAATCATCTTTTCAACATACATGAGATTAAAACAATGATGCATAATCATTTAAAAACAAAACTCATGCATGCTTAAAATCAAATGAGCAACCAAATAACCAAAATTAAAAGCTTTAAGCTTAGAGGTTACCCATTCCTTTTTCATGTGTGGCTAGAGCATCTTGAATATCATCACTCTCATCACATTGCTCCCACACACCTACAAAAGACATTTAAGTAGATTTTGGTATCCAAATTGCTTTGGATCCTTGGACGTTAGTTTCAATGCCCCTTGTTCCTTTTGGAACCCATACTTCCCTAATTTTAAAACGTTTTCCTTTCTTCAAAGGACAAGTATGTTCCAAATGACCATTATAATGACAATGTGAGCATATTGTCATTATTGAACTAAATGAATTATTTAAAATTGTTTCTTTTTCTTTTGTTAAGCATTCAAGCTTAACTTTTAAATCAAAATTTTGTTTTTCAAAACAATCAATTTTTATTTTTGAAAGCTCTAAATCCTTTTTCAAAATTTCATTTTGGCTTTCAAAATCTATTTTTGTTTTCAAAAGAAAATCGTTTTCAATTTTAAATTTTGAAATCATTTTTTTATATTTGGAGTTCATGGTCTCAAACTCCGAATATAACTTATTAAAAGCATCTTGTAACTCATCAAATGTATATGAATTAAATTCATTTGAGTTAGAAGAAATCTCGGGCTCTTCATAAGCCATTAGAGACACCACCTTTGTTGGTTCTTCTTTCTTGTTTCCATGGATTTCCTCGAGCTTATTCCAAAGCTCTTTGGCACTTGAACATAAAGAAACCCCTTCATAGATTTCAGGACTAAATGCACAAAACAACATATGCATGGCCTTGGCATTAAGTTGAGCTTTCTTCCGTTCTTTGTCACTCCACTTCTTCTCCTTCTTCTTTGGAGAAGAGTAGCCATTCTCGATTATCTCCCATACATCAAGATCATTGGATTGGATGAATACCTTCATTAATTTCTTCCAATGATGATAGTTGACTCCATTGAAGTATGGAGGTTTGTCGGTTGGTAGGGAGTTTCCATGTGGAACGAGCCGGAGGTGGAAGCCATCTTCTCAGTTGTGTAGGGAATTGGTAGAGCTTCTTCTAGGATCGTCTCAAGGTGGTTAAACCTTCTTAACGAGTTAGGCTCTGATGTCAATCGTTAGGATTTTCGGAAGCTCGAATCGACAACCGGAACGGTTTGTAAAGAAGGATCGGAATGGTTTTGTGTTTAGGGAGTAAGGAGATTGAAAGATAAAAAATTGCACAGCGATTTAGAGTAGTTCGACTTTCTCAACCAAAGTCTACATCCAATACCTTAGCTCCTCACCAAGGATTTTCCAACAAATTCACTAATTTGTTCTTTCTTTTGAGGACAAAGAGATAACCTTACAACTCCCTAGTTTTTTCGGGCTAAACTAGAACCTTTCCCTAGCTTTTACACGGGATTAGCTAGAACCTTTCCCCTTTACAAAAGAATAAAATAAGTAAACAAGAAAACCTCTCTAAGGTAGGTGTTTACAAGATTGAGCTCACAAGAACAAAATATTTACAAGAGAAAGATGAAATAAGATTGAAAAACTCTTCTCTTTTGTTTGATTGCTTGGATAGTTGTTATCTTGCTTCTTTAAGTGTCCTTAGCTTGTATTTATAGCTTGGAATGTGTTTGAATTCATATATAGCCGTTGGGGATGTTTTGGAGCCATTTGGGGATGAGAAATAATTAATAAAACAGCTTGGAACGTGGGGGGAATCGGTACCCCATCGTGGGGAATCGGTACCCCATCGTGGGGAATCGGTTCCCTAAGTGCAATCTGTTTTTGACCGTTAGACAGGGGGAATCGGTACCCCCTGGGGGGGAATCTGTACCCCTCATACAATCTGATTTTTCTTGAAACCCTTTAAAAAGAAAATATTTTTGGCTCGATTAAGGCTCGAAATACTTTGTAAAATTATTTTAAAATAGTTTAAGTATAAAACACAATTTTACACTTTAGTAGGGATTAAAATGAACTTTGAAAGACTTGGAGTAATATTTTGATATTCGAATAATTACATCGAATATACTTACAAAATCTTTTATAAAATCTTAAAATTCATTTAACTTAATTTGTTATATCGAAACATCAAAATGTTTTCAACAGTTGGAGAAATTGATGAGTAGATTTGGCGGATTTGACCTTGTTGTCGGTGGCATCCCATATAACAACCTTATTGGAACAAATAAACATCACCGAAATGTATTCAAGGATTTTTGTTAGTGTATTTTCTTACAATGGCTGCTACAACGACTGTCTTTTCTACTGCTCCAAGATATATCACACTCTTCCTGAACCGTGAAAATGTTTAGTTGATGATAAAACTGATTATCTCTACTTTTGGAATCCTGTAACCAATGTTACCCTATATGAAAGGGCTATAAGTGTAAAATCTGTTCTAATGTCTTATTCTGTGCCATAAGTTCTCAAATTCAAGTTTAGCAATCTTCTGAAGGACATAATGGATATAATCCTAACAAGGAAAATGATCGATATGGAAGAAGCAACAATGATGTATCAAATTTTAAACCAATATCATGGTATAACCAGAGTGCAGATAGACTTGTTTATTCCCATAATACACCTAATGGGACTTATAATTCTATGATTGGAGGATCTATTAGGAGACATGGATTGATGGCTGGGGAAAATAATTTGTTTGGTGATGCTTATCGCCCTCAGCATGAGATAAGTGATAATTTTTCTTTATGAATTGCTAATAATGTCACAAGAGAGCGTCCAAGTTCAATTCTCCAGACTTCATGGCTTCTTGGATCACTTACTTTCAATAAAGTGAAATGCTTCATCATTCTGGCCTCGTTCATTCTTTTTATTCAATAGAGGTAGAATAAACAACAACTTGCCTCCTTTCTTTATCGAAGAATGAATGAATTTGTAAAGTATTGCTTCTTACAGGTTCACAATAGAATCAAATTATAAGCATAAATTCAAACAATATCAAAAGAATCAACAATTCTTTAATGTTTGAGAATTATAGCTCTTCGACAAGTATCAAGATTTATGGGTTAGTTTCAGGATGGCTTTCCTATTTTCTATAGTTACATCTATTTAAGATGTCACTCCTCTCTCTTTTTGTGAACATTGTCACATACCTTGCTTTAAGGATTTGGTATTTTAACCAGATGCGTACAAAATGACACAATCTAGTATAACGGTTACTAGACCTTCTAGAATACTTTCATTTCAATTCTCTGAAATCCTTGATAAAGTAATGTGAAAACATCGATCTAATACCAAATTTATGTGTGTACGTGTGTGAAATAGACTATAACAGGTATTCTTTTGCCATTTTGACTAGTTGAATTCGGCTTTATTGACATTAGCCTTCATTGGACTAATTAAACGGTTCAACTCATCACAATGTCTTTAACTTGATAATCACAGTGGAGCAAACACTGAACTGCCAAATACCCGATCAAGGTCATGCTTTGAATATATTATTTTTTTAGAAGAACTTGTTATAGCCTAGGTGTCTGGTGGAGTTCAGAAAATCTCATTACCAAATGACTATAGACTAGATTTTTCAAAGTTTCATCGTCGAATTTCATCAATAGAAAAGCAATCTAGTCAGCTTTGCAATGTTACACAAGATGCCCCATATTGTACACCTTTATATGTAAATACCAAGCCTTTTGTCTAATTCCTTATATTAGATAAAGCTCTCTCATTTTTGTGGAAAGGGAAATGTTTGGGTATATTTCTTCTGAGGTAAGGTCAAAGGTCCTTGTTTTTCTAGTTTTCAATCCTGATATTTTGTCAAAGATTATAACTATAATCATTTAAGTTTTTTAATCCAATTGATAGTCAAAGAACTTGTAAGATTGCAAAATTGATTCAATGTTCATAACCTTAAAATCAACACAAACTTATTTATTGCACAAAAAGCGGAGAAAGGAACAAAAAACATATTCAAACAAGATAATGAAAATAGAAAGGTACTATAGTGGTAGATAACAACTTCCACTTATTTATTTAGCTTGCTTTATCATTCCTCGAATGATGGGTGTGTACTTGGCCCCAGATTTTCATCCCTATTTGCCCCCCATTTCTTGATAATTTCTTGTGTCAAGACTCCCTTGTCAACGAGTGTCTCTATTTCTTTTAACAGTGGTCAACAACTCCCTGTTGAATGACCCTTTACCCCCAAGTGAAATTTATAGAAGCTATTTTGATCATAGCAATGAGCAGAAGGGTTTGGTGGCATTTTCATTAGTCTTGGTTTGATGTATCGACCTTTAACCAAATGAGGGTACAAGTATGAAATGGAAGTTTGGAACACTTCCAAAGTTTTTCTTGATCACATGACTTTCTTTGGTTGGTATGAACAACTACTTGCTCTTTTTCTTTTGCAGTTGTTGGGACTCTGGATGCGACACTCATTCACATCATCAACTTTCGCTCTTTGATCCGTCGGGCTCTTGGATGTGACTTTTGAGTTTCCTTCGCTGATTACTTTTTCAATTAATTCTCCATTTGTCACAAGATTCTCGAATTTCTTTGTTGGATTTGCCAATATTAACTCAAAGAAAGGAGCGAGAAGGGAATACCGAAACATATGTGATATCTCTTCTTCTAACATGGAAGGTTGAACTTGTGCTGCAACTCCTCTCCATCTTAAAGCATACTTCTAAAACCCTTAATTGGCTTTCATTTTTACTCCTTGAAGATCCATACATGTTGGAGCTAAGCTTTTAACATACCGATATTGTCCCAAAAATGCATCAGCTAGATCAACCCATCTATTGATATGTTCTTGGGTCAAATGATTGTACCATACTATTGTTGGTCCAACGAGGCTATCATGGAAAGAGTGAATTAACAAATCATCATAATTTAAATATCCTTCTATTTTTCTACAAAATATTCTCAAATGGATTAGGGGACAACTGGTGACATCATATTTCTCAAAATCATGCATTTTGAATTCATGGGGAATAACCAGATCTGGAACCAAGCTGAGCTCTCTTGCTTCAAACTCTTTTTGGTGGGAACTAACACTTTTCATATTTCTGATTGTTTCATCTGCCCTCTTGAATCTCTCCTCATATTGTGAATAATTAATGAGGTTATTCTTTGGGTTATAGTGGGATGCCCCAGGGTATATTATCATTCTCGACTCATTAATCTGATAGCACTAGTGCTCTTTAGCAATTATCTCTTCTTTATCAGATGTCATCCCCTGAGTAATTTAATTTGATCCATCTTGTGATGATTTTTTTCCTTATATCCTGAGGTAGCCCTGTCAATTGTTCTGGCGACTGATCTTGTAGTCTTTCATAAGATTGCTCCATTGTTTTCATGATGATGGTACAATAATATGAATGAATGATCTCGGTTTTACTGTTACAGAAACCTCTCAGGAATTATTTACATGTTTTTATAATTAATGTATATAACAATACTTAAATAAATAAAAATGTAATGTAAATGCAAAAATGCATAAATGCAAAAATAAGAATGCAAACTGTGCAATGCAAATATGCAAATGCAAACATAAAAAATGAAAATTTAATGAAAAAAAAATATGAATGCAAAATGCAAATGCAACAAAGGTGTTAATCAAGAGTGATCATCTTAGAACAGATTTCATTGAACACAAAAGTTTTGGTGCATCAAACAAAACTTTTATATGTAGGGGATAACTTTCACTCCTAATTTCTCTATTTCTCTTAAAAGCCAAATTAACTTCCACTCATGCTCAGGTGTGGAGTTTTCAATCTGCCTTAATTCTCTCGTGAAACCAGCTAAATCTACAAGCTTATGAGCCACATTGCTTGCTTGAGCATCAACTTCCTTCATGATATTCTCTTTTTCATTCATCTTCTGTACCAAATCTCGGAGTTGTAAACAATGTTGTTCATTTTTTCTTGTGAGAGAATCTTTATGTTCAAGAAGTTCTCGTACAAGACCTCCATAATCATCTAAACATTTATTCAATGTCTTGTTCTTGGCCATAGTGGCTTTTAATTCAGTATTAATCTCAAACTTATGGATATGATATGATGCTTCCATGTTGGTCATAGAACTATTCAACATTTAATTTTCGACTTGACATCTTTTCAATTCACTGACAGATGTATTGCGTCTTTCTTCTGCAACTCGTAAATCATGAGAAAACTTATTGGCTCGACCTTCATGTATGTTATAGTTCTTTTTCAGTTTAGTGACCCCTGTTATCCACTTTTCTGGGGTGTTTCCTATGCCAGCATTTTGAAAGGCTTGACTGACCTTCTGGAAATCTTCATGCATGGTTTCCATTTTGGTGCTCAATTTATCATTTTCAATCTTTAAATGATGTATTTGAGCCTCAGACCTCAGCAAATATTCATCCTTCTGGGTGTCTCTACTGATATTATTACCTTTGACCACTTTTGGTATTAATCTAGCAGGACCTTCAGTTACCAAACTAGGTCGATCATTTATCATAAACTGTAAGAATCCATGATCCAAAAGACTTTGGACTCGACGTTTGAGGGCAAGAAAATTATCAATGGTATGTCTTTGAGCTCCGGCATGATATTCACAATAAACGTTGGTGTCATACCAATTCGGATACGGAGGTTGGAACAGTTTTATGTAGTATGGAAACACTTCTCACGCTTCAAGTAACTTTTCATATAACTCTTTATATGATATAGGGATAGCATCAAAATGAGAACTGCCTTTTATCTTGGATTGAACCTGAGTTTTAGACGTCAGGAGCATACTAAACTTCGATGATTTCATATTACATGATTTCTTCTCGTCTCTGGGAGCTTTTACAGTTGTCACCATTGCTTTGGTATCTCCAGACAATTTGTGAATACGAATGACGACTGTCTGTAATTTCTCAAATTGGTTAGGATCAGAAGTCCCTTGTATATCCGAGATTGCAGGATTATTTTCATTGAGCTCTATCTCTTTTTGTGTAGGAATATCTTTTCCTTTGGCCAAAATAGATATTCTAACCATCATCTTGGACATCTGCTCTCTTATTTATCGTATCTCCTTTTGCTCTTCAATGGGCATACAATCTTTGGATGTATAGCTTTCCTCTATCTTCAGAGTTCCCTCAGGATGTCTTTCCTTAGCTGCGTCATAGTTTGCTTGATCATAAAACCTTTTGTCCATTTATGAATTCTTTCCAATTTGATGAACAGTCTTTCAAATCAACACCTTTTGGATTATGCTATGATCATGAAATGCAAACAAAAGGAATCAATATAAACAAGTTAGAACAAAACAAAATGTATGAAAAATAAAAATGAGAAAGGAAAAAATAAATTGGTTAGTACCAATTAATGGAAAGAAAAGATCCTATCTATCATGATATAAAAATCCTAACCTCATGCTTTCTAGTTTCATGCTTTGTTTGGAAAAATTAACCTAATCGCATGATTACTAGTTTGCATGCATTTATTTAGAAAAAAAACGAAATAAATTAAAAGCTAGAGCTTATTTCTCCTTTGTGTGCACCTACGGACAGGGTTTCAGTATTATCTTAGATCGGGTGAATTTCTAGGGTTTATTATATGCAGGGTTCGGTTCTAAGAGTAAAGGTACTCGAATTGTCCTTGTTGGTGCCCCCTTGGGCTACCAAACCCTCAATCCTAGTCTATTACAGACTTAAGCGAATTGAGTTCAATTCGAAGGGATACATTTCCCTATGTCTGACACGGAGAATAAATTCTCACGAAGACATAGAGCATATAAACCCCAAAAATTACTTACTAGGTCTGACACGGAGAATAAATTCTCACGAAGACGTCGCTTTCACTCCCACTTAAAATGGAAAAGCTCAATTATAAAGCTTATGTTATGCAATGAAAGTTTTGTGTGTGAGGAGAAATTCTCAAACCTTTGACAATCAACCAAAAAATGAAATTCAATATCTGAAAATAAAATAAAAATATTAAAATATAAGGATATATAAAAATAATAAATAATAAAGATTTGAAAGAAAAGAATTATAAATTAAATAAATATGAATTCTTAATTTATATTTGATAGAGACAATTTATAATTGATTTAGGTTTAACCAGGGTCCCCAGCAGAGTCGTCAAGCTGTCGTAACAGGTTTTTACCCGGGTACGAAATTTTACTTGGCGGGAAAAATAATATGGATAAATGGTTTTTATTGAAATGTTTTGGGAGTCGCCATCGGCCTTTTGGGTCAGGTAGGTCGAATACCTAAAAATCATCTTTTAAAAGAGTTTTTAAGAAAACATCAATTAAAAGATAAACTGGTTTGTGTTTAACCAAAAATTCATTCTTTTTTAATAATAAAAAAGGATTCGTGGTCGGTTACGTTTGGGGAAGGATTAACACCCCCCACAACGCCCAAAATTGGTCCCTATCGATTATAAATTGTCTCTAATAATAGAATTTAAGAATTCAAATATGAATTTAATTTACAATTAGGTTATTTCAAATTTAATCTGATATTTCTAAGGAAAAATATTAAATATATATATATATATATTTAGGGTTTTATAAATATGACATTTATTTATTTAAAAATATCAAAAATGACATCTAGTTGTTTTAAGACTGCCTTTTCTTTAATATTAATAAATAAATAAATATTAATAAGAATATAATAATTTTCCAAAAAAATAATAAAAACTAAGTAAATATATATACATTTATAAGTAGGATATTTATTAATTTTTAAAATATCATAATAGAATGTCTAGTTATTTTAAGACTGCCCTTTCTTAATATTAAAAAATAAATAAATATTGAAAATGTGATAATTTTTCATAATAAAAAAATAAAATTAAATATATAATTTTATAATATTTATTTAAACAAATATATATATATATATGACTAAGATAATAATAAATAATAATGAAAGTAATAATTTAAATATATATCAAAAGTAATAATAAAATAATATTACAAATAAATAATGATTAAAATAAAAGAAATTAAAATTATAAAATTAAAATGCAAAATATATTATATGAAAAATATCAAACTATTAGGGATTAAAATGTAAAATATATAAATTAATGGCCTAATTTGAATTATCATAAAATATATATGCCAACAGTGTAATTTAGCCTTAATTAATTATTCGAGACTAAAATAAAAATTATAAAATTATAAGGGGTTAAATGCACTATTTATCCTAAATATATATATATAAGGACTAAAATAAAATAAAATAAAATTATGAGATCAAATTAAAAGGATCGGAAATTAATTCCAGTGACTAAATTGAAATGTTACAAATCTATGGGGATTGCGAAAAGGGTTTAGCCATACACAAAATTATGGATACACCCCTCCCAAAACGGCGTCGTTTGGGGAGGGAAATAAATACCCCAAATGGCCGGCCCTTCGAGTCATTCTTCTCATTTTCTTTTTCTTCTTCTCTCTCTAAAAGAGAGAGATTCCAAAATGCTCTCCCCTCTCTCTAAGTTTCTCTCGCCGGAGGAAAACCAGACAACGGACAGCCGCCTTACTCCGGCACCGACCACCGCCGCCAGCCACCGTCAATGGTGGTCGGAAAATCCCAAAATACACCAAAATAAAGTCCTAAATACCCCAAAGCCGAACCTAGCCTTAGTTTCCCCTAAAAATCTCCTAATCATAGTAGATCTATGATTATACCTTCAAACTTCAATGGTTTCCGACGACGGTTGGGCTCTTCAAGGGTAAGTTCTCTCGGCTTATTTTTTTTCTTTCGATTTGACACTGTCTGGGATCGTTGGTTATTTGACTTGCTATTTCTTTTTATTTTTCTGTTTTTGTTCTCCTCGTCTTTGTCTCTGCTGTTTGTTGCTCTCGGTTCTCTCGTTCTTGTTTTTTCTTTTATTTTGCAGGTTTGGTGGGTTTATAACCACCACCGAGACTCACTTTGGACCGGTTAATAGGGACAATTTCTGATGAGTCACCAAACTATGGTGGTGACTCACCCTATAGCTTGCGACGTGGGCGGCTGGCGTTGGGATCTCTAGAGCTTTCGGTTGGCGTCGTGGCAGCAGAGACGGCGGCGACGTGGCCCTAGGGTATGATACCCTAGGGTTTTCATCTGAGGGTTTTGGACCGTTGGATCTTGCCAGATCCAACGGCTGCTGATGATGGCGGCTGGGTGCTAAGATGATGAACCTTAATTGGATTTTGGGTTCTATTGGGCCACCGAGGTTAAGCTTGTAAACTGGGCTTGGGTTCTTGTAATTGGGCTCTGGGATTTAATGTATTTGGGCCTGTTATAATATATTTATTATAATAATAAAAGTAAACTGAAAAATCAGTGTCTACATCATGCGCATCCATATTTAAAACCCTAAACCCATGATCACCTTAATCAATCAAGATTGATAAAACTATTAAAAATAAAAGGTAAATTAAACATTTAGTATCTTAATTATTATTATTTTCATTTTGATCATTGAATTATTTTTTCTCGAAATCATATCTAACATTATGTTTTGGTTTTATTTTGGTTATTCACCGTTACAAAATTAACAGAACGTTGACGTGTCATTTTTTCAATGATGATGTGTGTAGACACTCATTTTCGTCTGGAGTTTTTTTTAGGTTAATTTTTGTAAATATTTTATTAGTTTTTAGAAAACATATAATATATACTTTTTAAAAAAAATTGGGTTTTTAAAATATAAATTATACAGTTTTAAAAATTGTTTTCGAAAATATATATATTATATAGTTTTGGAAAATTTTGAAATCATATATAATATATAGTTTTTGAAAACATTTTTGAAAATATATATAATATATAGTTTTTGAAAACATTTTTAATATATATATATAATATATAGTTTTTAAAACATTTTAAAAATATATATAATATAGTTCTTGAAAACATTTTTAAAATATATAATATATAGTTTTTGAAAATATTTTTGAAAATATATATAATATATATTTTTGAAAATATATATTAAATGGTTTTAAAACAATTTTTGAAAATATATATATTATATGGTTTTGAAAACAATTTTTAAAAGCATATATATATAGTTTTAAAAATGATTTATATATATATATATATATTAATATTATTTATTATTTATTATTATTTATTATTATTCATTTTTTCTTTCTCTTTTTCGTTTTAGGTCCAAACAGTCCAATGAATTCCAATTTGGAGAAAAGTGGGCATGACCAGCCCATAACCAAACCTGAAAAATTAGGGTTACACATTCAGCATCACGTCGCATGGGGAGAACAAGTCACGCACGTGAAAGCCACACGCTAGTAGATTCCAGTCACCATCCGAAACGTTCGGCCGAAGAACCCAGGACTACACCATCCCGGGGTTTTCGGTCAACTCATGAACAACCACGAACCCCACTCATTTCAGGGCTCAGAACGACCAAAAGCCCCGATGAGGCCAAGCAACAGGGAACATCGAAACACAACACAACAATCGGAATCAAACCAAACACGAGAGCAGACATCAACAAATATACCAAAAAACAACACAATAGCCAAGGATACGAAAAAACGAAAACAAACTACAAAAAAATTGAACCACATCACAAACATACAAGAAAGCAATCATTGGAAAAAGCAAGGATTAACACCAGTGTTGGCTCGGGAAAAGAATAATCGTCGAAAGGTGAAGAGTCGCCGAACCAAGGTAAAAAACTCGAATGGTTTTCTTTATTTCTATACCGTTTGAGGTTTGAGTTGGGAAATCGGGGCTCGAGGTTACCTTTAAGACGTTGGGGAGAACATTCGGGCAAGTTTTGATTTTTTCGGCCTGATGGGGGGAACGGAAAAAGGTTGAGAGCTTTTTTTGTAAAGAGGAATGTTTTTTTGTGTGTGAATGGTTACAAATGATTTTTTTTGGGTTTTAATGGGTATTTATAGGGGGCCACTGTGTAATTAGTAAATGTTTAAATTATTTATGCAGTCCTGCAGTTTTGATGCGCAATTCATTTTGGTCACATGTTATGAATTTACCCTCGAATTTTGAATTGTTTCGATTTAATCCTTGTTCATATTCTTTATATTTATGCAATTAAACCCCTAACTTTTTATTTTTCTCTTGTAGCTCATTATTAGTACCCATTTAATCCATCAATTTCAATTTATTTTCAATTTGAACCTTTAAAATTTTAGTTATTCATTTTTTTCTTTTTAATTTTAGCATTTTTTTATTTTAGTTATTCATTTTCCCTTTTAATTTTAGTATGTTTTTTTTACTTCTTATTATTTTTATTTTATTACTTTTGAAATTTAACATTTTTTATTTTATTTTTCCCTTTGATTTATTTAATATTTTATTTTATTTTCCTTTGATTTTTTTTATTTTTTATTTTGATTTATTTAATATTTATTTCTTATTTCTTATCTAATATTTTTATCTTTTTAGGGATACTTTCAATCGATCAAAGGTAATTAGTTTGAATTGAATTTTTAAATTTTAATTTTAATTTTCACAATTAAGACATCTGACAAATTAAATGGTACCTAAAGGGCAATTCAAGGGTGGTAATCCTTCCTTGACTGTAACCGACTCCCGAATCTGACATATTTCTGGTACAACGCAAATCATGTAAGATGATATCCGATCAACCTAAATATTAATTTTAAAATGATCGGTGGCGACTCTAACGATTTTATTTAAGTCGAACCCCAATTCTGGGCCCACCTGAAAGATGCGACAACGTGACATTATCTTATAGTAACACGTCAACATCATCGTTATTTTTTAACGGTTGATGACCAAAATAAAATCGAAACTAAACATTAGGTATGTTTTTGAAAAAACATAGTTGAGTGATCAAAATTGAACAAAAATTATAGTCAGAGGGCATTAAACATGTAGTTTACCCAAAATAAAATTAACTCGATAATTATATTTATTTATTTTATTATAACAATAGTGGTGTTTATAATAACTTATAGCGTAAACTATACATTTAGTACTTAAACTGTTACTTTTGTTTTGTTTTGATATTCAAATTTTATTTTGTTTTAAAGTCATTCTTAACGTTTAATTTATGTTTCAATTTAGTATTCTATCATTAAAAATTTAACAAATATGTTGATGTGATTTTTTTATTATTTTTTCAATGATGATGTGACATTATCTTATGATGATACGTTGATATCAACGTTAAAAATTTTAATGAAAGGGTACTAAAATGAAACATAAACTAAACATTAAATATGGTTTTTGAAAAAAATAAATTTAGATACCAAAATGAAACAGAAGTAATAGTTTATATACTAAACATGTAATTTACCCTGATTTATAAATTTGGATTTATAAATTTATAGTATAAAATAGAGTATCACGCGAGGCACGAGAGAAGAGTTGACGGTGGTGGAGGCAAGATGACGTAACAATAACGGTTGGTAACGGACTTTTATATTGTCTTTGTTTACGGATAAGGACAGAGAGTATCCCGTAACGGAATTGCGAACAGACAGCCGTTATCAAAATAATTGCTAACGTACGTGGCACGTGAGTTATTTTGTTAGCTTCCAAAACATTTCAAGTGCATGCACTTACGAATGAAAAAAAAAACTCGGACATTGACGGTTTTCGATCTGAATTAATCTAATTTGATTTTAAAATTGAAATTTTGAGGTATAGGGGAAAAGAAAATTGGCCAAGAAATTCCATTTTGATATAAGTTAACTTAAGGGTAAATTAGTATTCAGTCCCTAAAATTTATAATTTTCTCAATTTAATTCTTAATTTTTTATTCATGTTAGTCTTTAGCTTGATTGAAATTTTGAGGTATAGGGGAAAAGAAAATTGGCCAAGAAATTCCATTTTGATATAAGTTAACTTAAGGGTAAATTAGTATTCAGTCCCTAAAATTTATAATTTTCTCAATTTAATTCTTAATTTTTTATTCATGTTAGTCTTTAGACTTGATCTTTGAATCTTTTATCCATATTAGTCGTGGAGTTATGAACATTTTGCAACTTAGGTGGCGTTTGGCTCGCTAGAATCCCTTGGAATTAGGGGGAATTGGAATCCAATTCCACCACTTTCCCATGTTTGGTTCAAGTTTTCAAAGGAGAAATCGGAATCAAATTCCATCGGGGAGGAAAAGTAAATTCCATCCATAGCATGATGAAATTGAAATCATTTGGAGGAGGGAATGTGAAATTTGACCAAACTACCCTCGTTAATCTTTTGGTATTCGAGGTCGGATTTTTTTTATAAAAAAAAATTGGGTTCGGGTCGGGTCGAGTTTTTTTATGTTTGATATTCGGGTCGTGTTGGGTTTTTTAAGTGTGATATTCGGGTCGGGTTCGGGTTTAGGGTAAAAAATACCCGACCCGACCTGAAAAAAATATATAATTTTACCTTATATATTTAGGAATAATTACAATAATACCCCTCTATATATAATTTTTTTAATTAAGTCACTGTTTATATTGAATAAAAATATTTTTTTTATTATTTCGGGTCGGGTCGGGTCAAGTTTCTAATTCATATATTCGGGTCGGGTGAAACTTTATTTTGGTTGGGTCGGGTCTCGGGTGGAGGTTCCCTTGTTCTCGGGTTGGGTCGGGTGAACCAAAAACTCGACCCAACCCGACCCATGGCCATCTCTAATTGGGATATTTTAACTTATGATGTTTATTAGTATGATTTTTATAATTTATTGAAATGAATAATCAATCAATAAAATGAAATTTTAATAATTTTTAAATTTTTATAATATATTGCTACATGTAAGTTATAAAACAAACTAAAATTAAACAAAAAAAAGAAGGACAATTCTGTCATTTTATATTACTGAAATCAAATTCATTTGCCATATATGCGAACCAAACAGAATATGAAATTGGATTTCAATTCAATTTCCTGCCAAACAAACATGTTTTAGATTTAGATTCCTACAGATTCTAATTCCTTCACAGATTCCAATTCCCTCAGAAACATTCTAGCGAATCAAACGCCACCTTAGTCTACGAACTTGGATTTTGATAAGGACTAAAATGTGCAATATAGTCATAGTTTAAGGATTAAATTAAAAATAATTGTTAAATTTCGAAGTTAATATGGATCAAATGAACCAAATTAGAAAAAAGTTGTCAAGTTTAAAGATTAAAT
This sequence comes from Hibiscus syriacus, assembly GCF_006381635.1. NCBI lineage: Eukaryota > Viridiplantae > Streptophyta > Magnoliopsida > Malvales > Malvaceae > Hibiscus > Hibiscus syriacus. The sequence continues at coordinate 1,859,500 of NW_024063176.1, forward strand.
TAAAAAAATCAAATCCAAAGACTAAATGTACTTTATCCCATTAACTATTGTAATTACCTTTTAAAGGTTACCATATATATTTGAAATTGTATTTTCAAAGATTATCTTTTAATATTATCTTTTAAAGATAATAAATTTGAATATATTTAACATAAAATTGTGTCTAATTTGAATTTTTAGGTGTTATTAGATAGTTTACAATTTAAATATTTTATAATATGTATATGTAAGATATGTTGAGATAATGTTAAATTTAAAAGTTTTTTATAGTTAAATGATTGAAAATAGATTATAAGATTAATAATAAAAAATATTTTTATGAAAAAAATAAATTATCTTTAATTTAAAAGCTCAATTTCAGTCATTAAATTTAGTTAATTAAATCATCCAATATATATATATATATATATAGATATATATATATATTGTAACCCCTAGACCCGTATGCGTTTCGACTAAGTCTAGTGGATCACAAAGAATTTTCCAGAATAAAGTCAACTTGCAAAATAAAAACATTACATCTGATTTACTTCAAGAGATATGTTGATCCTCCAAGTGCTCGAACCGAGGTATCTAACCAACAGTATCTGAAGGGGGAAAACATTTTCGAAAGTGAGCTAGGCTCAGTGTGTCCCACATTTCCATAAAATCACAATAGGTACAAATCATAGTCCAGTAAATCTCACAAATTCGTAAAGAGTTTAACTTTTGAAAATCATAGTTTAAACCCTTTTCTGGTACACCATCAGTAGTTCCCAAATTATTTTCCATATAGCTTACTTATGCACATAGCAAAAAGAAAGCCGACTTAAGGATAGGCTATGAAGCTTGTATCTTTAAGCCCAAGCCAATAAGTCCATATAGCTTACCTAAGCACACAGCAAAGGAAAGTCGACCTAATGAAACATCTTGGGGCCCTCAAGTCACATTAGGCCCATTTAGCTTGATCAGAGCTATTCCATCGTAATTCAATTCCAAAATTCATTGCACCGTGACATAAATTCCATAAATCCAAAAACATGGTAATCATATACCATTTCAAACAAAAATTAGATAGCAGCCGTATTCCATAAATTGTCACATTAAATTGTTGCATCCATAAACAATAACCAATGAATTCGGTGTACCACATATTAAAACCAATAAAACAGTTCATAATAAGTAGGGAACACACCTCGACAATAGTTCAAATAGCAAATCTACTGATTTCTGTTTCACCACGCTCTGCTACAGTTTCGACCTATCTTACAATAACACTATATTACTTATGAGTAATATAAATAGATCTCTAAAATCATAAATTTACGGTTTTACGGGTGAATACTGGCACACGTGGTTTAACTGGTCTAGAAGCTGGGTCGAGCTGTCGAACGATCCGGAGTCTCTTGTACCTTCAACAATAAATATTAATAAGCCCAAATCTTATTTAATTGTTCAAAGCTAGAATTCTTAAGTATATACGCATTTTCGGGTTTTGACTAACAATTTGGGGTATTTCGAGTCTGAATTTGGCCAAACGGATTGCGGAATCGGAATCATGACGTCGAAAAACATAAGGTATGACTTTCCAAAATTTCGGATTCTTGGTCAAAGTCAAAGTCAACCACTTTGACCGTCGATTTGGAGGCCTTCGGGTTCGAAACAGTGGAAACAGATTCGGCACGTCGAAAACTATCAGGATAGGTATACTCGGAAAAGATTAACGGTCGTTTAATGCTCGGTCAAAGCCATTTTAAGTTTTGGTCAAAGGAAGTCAACGGTCAGCGGTTAACGATCGGGTCAACGGTCGGGTCGGGTCAGTAGGGTCGGGTCGGGTCAGACCGGTCAAATCGGTTCAGATCGGTCGAACCGGTCGGAACCAGTCAAAACCTGTTGAAAACCGGTCAAACCGATTTTCCAGCAGCTCACTCTCCTTGCGGCGGCGCGTGTGGCGCGTGAGGACTCCTCCGGTGGCCTAAAAATTCCGGGAAATTTTCTAAAAATTATTTTGAGCGATTTCGAGATACTTACAACGATCGGTTCAAATTTTTGAACGGCGGAGAACTTGAATTTCAACTCGGCCGAATCTTTGGCTGTTCCACCTCCTCACGCACCGCCGTCGACGGCGAACAAAGTTGACACCGGCGGACTCGAAACGGCACAAGGAACACGATGATGCAGGAGGTGTCGAAAACCAATCAACGATCGGAGATGAATTTAAGATTTTCTCGGTGGTTGTGCTAAATAAACGTCGAGACTTTGACTCGAAATTCACGTCGTTTGGCAGCGTTTCGCTATAATTGATTTACTGGGTTTTGTTCACGGGTTGAAGATGAACACGACGGTGGTTTCAATTTTACGATTGGAGGTCGAACGACTTCATAATCGGACTTGGAAGTAAGGGTACAAGAGGAGAAAAACTTAAGCAATTTAACATTTGTGGTTTCTGATTTGAAACCAGAAACACGCTTAAATTACTAAAGTTGTCGATACTTTTAGGATAAATTTAGGGCTTGATCCCTGAATTTTCTTTAACTCTAAAACAAGCTTCAAGTTTTAAAATCTTTCAATTTAGTCCCCAAAATTTACCAATTTTCACAATTAACCTCCAATTTCAATTTAATATTATTGTAAATTTTTCCGGGTTGTTACATATATATATATATAACTTTTTTTAAATTTAAAACTGCGTGAGTGGATTGTAACCCATATAATATTTTAGTTTTATACTTTTTTAGGATTTTTAGATGAATAGAAATAGACAATTGACATTAACAATGGCAAATGAGAATATATTCACTTGAAAAATAAAATAATGATAATCTCAATCGTCTATTTTTACTCATTTATCGATCATAAAAATGTGTAAAACTTAAAAAATACATTGTAGTGTATCATAACGTTTGTATAAATGGTCATTTTGACCCTATTCTATTTTGAAGCATTTTAACCCTAACTTTTTAATTTTTTGTCAAAATATCTCATATTGAAAGGAAACTGTTAATTGATTAACAGTCATCGCATGTTATTGACATTAAATTTATATATGTGTTTATCTGATGATGTGACATATGTCATATCATCTATAAAGATGATGTGTCATTATCACATAACCTATTGTAATGATATGTTTCATGTAAATAATTAAGATATGTAAAAATGTCATGTTAGTAATATGTGTTGATAATTAATCAATTAACGACTTCCTCTCAACATAAATATTTTGACCAAAAATTAAAATACTCTAAAATAATAAAGATCATAATAACTATTTATATAAACGTTAGTTATATATACAGAGAGAGATGAGGTTCTACATAATTATAAAGTTGGGTTGCCACAAATGGGCTGGACCACAAACAGTCATGATTCAGGGTTAACGGACGGTCTAACATTACATCAAGCAGGTGGTTGGTGCAGTCTAAAGCATAGACTAGAGTTTGACTAAAAAAACTTTGACGTTGTTCGCCGGAAATTCAAGTTATTTACATCTCCCAATATACATATATTATCAAAATAAACATATTTAATTTATGAATATGGTTGAGGAATCTTTTAATCCTTTTGGTATGTTAAAACTTTAAGCCTTAAAAGAGTTATTTTTGTTTCCGTAGTATATTCAATTTATTATTTTTTGTTCCAATCATAATTTTATATCAATTTAACCCTTAAATTTGTTTAGGGGCATCATCAAAGCCCTTAAAACCCGTTTTGACTAACAAAACCGTTAGTCTTCTACGTCTATGGACGCCAATAATTTTCATGTCCGTCAATATTACTGGCGTGGCTTGATGATGACGTGACATTTATTAAAAAATAAATAATAAAATATTTAAAATTATTTATTATTAAAAAAATATCCAAAATTTTTACATAATCCCTTAATCTCACTAAAATAAATAATAAAAGTTTGGAAATTTATTTCTAACTGTTGTATTTAGTAAATATTTTAACATGATTCCATAATCCATAGACGCATATGACTAACGATTATGTTAGTCAAAACGGTCAACGGACTTCGAGGGCTAAGATGATACCCCTAAACAACTTTGAAGGCTAAACTAATACAGAAATACTATAAGAATAAATAATTACTAAAGTTTAGTTTAACGGCTGTTTTGAAAACAGTCAACGAACTTCAAGGGCTATGATGATATCCCTAAACAACTTTGAGGGCTAAATTGATGCGGAAATACTATAAGGACGAAAATAGTCGTTAAACCAAACTTTAGCCCTAAATGCACACATAGTTTTGGTGGGTGAGTCTCTCAGCAGGGATTTTTTGCATACACAAGACTCAAACTCGAGACTTTACTTAAGCGATATCAAGCTGCTTACCACTTGAACCAACTCCTATTGGTCTGAACCAAACTTTCAAAATTTCATTTTCTTTTACCGTTAACTGAACCAAATTTTTTCTTAAAATAATTAATCGAACCAAACAAATTTATGTTAACCGAATTAATCAAAATTTATAAATAATTATATATTATATATTTTTGGTTAATTCTAGCGGTTAATTAGGTTAAAACCGAAGTTTAAATGCTATTAAGGCTAAGTAATATATAAATAATATATATTTAATATACTAAATATTTAATAATTTTGATTAATTCGGTTAACCAAACGATTTCAAATTGAATTAACTAATAACTGAAGTTTGAAAAAATTATTAACCGTTAACCGATCGAACCTAAAATTAATCGACCAATTAATCGAAAACAACTTCAGTTAAGTCAGTTAAATTAGTTTTTAACTGAAGTTTGAACACCTCAGTTTTCTCTCTTTTCTTTGATCACAATTAGTCTCTTTTCTTCTTCATCTTTGTGATCGACAATAATACCAGCCTTTGTGCTGATCCCTGATCGTTAGTACTCATTGATTTCTTTTATTTTATTATAGTGTATTTTTTTCTTGTTTTTTATTTTTTAATCTCTCCCTTTATGACACGTTTTCCTCTGTCTTTATAGCACATTTTCCTTTACCTTTGCCACGTTTACGTGTATTTGGTCATTGTTTTCGTTTATCTATTCTCTCAAGGTTAGATTTGGCATCGCTACGACTGATCAAAATAACACTTATTTGTTATCATGCTGATCTTCTCTGTTTTGGACCCTCAAATCGGATTTAGATATATGATTTGTGTTAGTTGATAGTTTTTTCATGTCGCTCGACTATGATTTATGATTTGTCGGTGATCTTTCAATAGTTTGATCCACTTTTGTGGTTCGTTTTTCAATGCAGTTAGATACATTTGTATCTACCTTTTGTTCGAATTTATTTTCTTCGATTTTTTAACATTTTCCTTATATGATCATTTTATGATCCTAAGTGACTAGTTTTCTTATGTTAATGATTATAAGAAAATATCTTTATAATGTGTTTAATTTATGTTATAAATCTTTATTATAATATGTATATTTTCTATTTTTAATAAAACTAGCCACTTTTATTAAAAAAAATATATCGGTGGCCAAGGTTCTTGTAATTAAGGTTGAGAAAAAAAGTTCAAAAAAGTCGAAAATCGAGTTGAAATGTATATTTTAAAAGTATTCAGTTCAGTTATTAAATAAAAGTATTTGGTTCGATTCATTACTCAAAAGTGAAAAAGGAAAAAGAAAAAACCAAATTATTTGAATCAATTCGAAATCTTTTTTTAATTTTTTTTTATTTTTAATATATTTGAAGGATTACATGCTTAATTTGAATATGTATTAAAATTGTTGCAATCCACTCTATGTTTAATATCCAAAACCAAGCAATATTGGGCCCAAGCAACCTGATTTCTACCTTAAAAATCACTTCCCATTTTAACTAAATAAAATTAAGGGTAAAATATATGTTTAGTACCTAAATTATTACTTTTATTCTGTTGTAATACCTAAACTTTATTTTTCCCAAAATTATACTTAACGTTTGGTTTATGTTTCAATTTGGTATCCGTCATTAAAAACTTAACGGTACTAATGACGTGGAACTTACATTACAAGACACATGGAATATAAAAAAAAGGAAAATAATTCCACATCATCACTGTTGATAAGTTTTTAATGGTGGGGTGCCAAATTGAAACTTAAATTAAATATTAGGTATGATTTTAAAAATCAATAAAGTGTAGGTATAATACAGATAAAGGTGACCATTTAGGTACTAAACATGCAATTTACCCTAAAAATGAAAAGGTCTAACTACTTAAATTCATCCCTACTTTACAAAACTTGAAAATTTAGTTCTTTTACTTTAATTTTTCAAATTGTAGTCCGCATACTTTATGAAAACTAAAAAATTCATCCAATTGTTGCTATAAATGATTGATAATTTGTTGTATTAATATGTGTGAGTAAAATTTGATTCGACTCGAAAGATTAATTTTTTTTACTAATTTGATGTTAGAAAAATTATTTGAATTGATTTGACTCGTAATTTTATAGACTCGACTAAAAAAATTTTAAATTCGAGTTGGGTTATAAAATACGACTCGAATAATTCAAATAACTTAAATTTTTTAATAATTAGTAGATTGATTTTCAAGTTAAAGTAGAGTCTCTCTATTTTGCATGATCTATGTATATTTCATATAAAAATATGAATAAATATAGATGTATATCGTATATGGTAATAGAAAACCGTTTAAATTGGAATCAATTTGTACCATAATATTATAAATATTTACAATTAAATTTAAATAGAAACTTGAACAACTTGACTCCACTTGAATTTGATAAACTCAACTCAACTTGAAAAAAATTTCAAATAAAGTTTGAGTTATAAAATATGACTTGTCAACTTAAATAACTAATTTTTTTCACTTAACTCGACTCGATCGAATCCTCACCCTTAATTTTATACTTTGTTGTTATAAATTATTTAATAACTTAATTTTTTCACTTAACTCGACTCGATCGAATCCTCACCCTTAATTTTATACTTTGTTGTTATAAATTATTGAATTAAAAAAAATGACTGTCCCTTGTTCCCATATGTAATGGGGTAAGAGGGAGGTAAGATAGTAGGCTGCCCCCAACACTAGATTGAAAACAGCTTCTGTAGGAGACCTCCAAATTATGAAATGCCCTCCATGAGACTCGATCCCACGACCTCAAGATTAAGAACCTTGTACTCTACCAACTGAGCTGGATGGTCATTTTGTTATAAATTTTTGAATTGTTGCTTTTAAAAAATTTAATAAATGATTAAATCATTGGTTTTTACTAATTTCTTACATATAACTTAATGATTTATCGAATTGTTGCTTTTAAAAATTTTAATAAATGATTAAATCATTGGTTTTTACTAATTTCTTACATATAACTTAATGATTTATCGATTTTCATTAATTCGTTGAATGTAAATGATAGAACTAAAGATTTTCAAATTCATAAGTTAACAACAAGGTATAACATTGTTATCTAATTATACTAACTTTTCAGTTATTGTAAAGTATGGTCAAAATAAGTTAAACTAGATGAACTCATTTTAGAGTTGTTATAAAGCTAGGGATTAAATTCAAACTTATACCACTGAAAAACTAAAAAACCAAAGACACTAAGAATAAAAGGTTCTCTTTAGTAATTTTCATGTTTCAAAATTCCACTTGAAAAAAGGGAAGCGAATTTATTCTGAAAATTCCATTTTTTTTCGATCAGTTGCGATGGGGAAACCAAGCAAAGGCAAACGTTCTTAGTCTCAGATCCACAAACTTAGATCCAAACTTCATTTTTTTTCCTGTTTGATTATCGAGAAAGAGAGAGAGAGAGAGAAAGAGAGAGAGAGAAAATGGAAAGAATAGAGAAGTTCTTAGATAACTTGCCGTCGATGGATCTGATGCGGTCGGAGAAAATGACGCTTGTTCAACTTATTATTCCCGTCGAGTCAGCTCACCGAGCCATTTCTTATCTTGGGGAACTCGGATTCCTCCAGTTCCGTGATGTGCGTCTCTCTATACCCAGATCTGATTATCTTTCTTACGCTGCTTTAGTTTTAAGCGTTTCTCGAATAATTCTCGACGAGGAGAATTCCGGGTTTGATCTGATTTTTCTTTGGCATCAATAGGAAATGGAAATGATATTTTTAGTTGAAATTTACGTTCAGCTGACGTAAGAGAGCCTGCTATTGTTTGGCTGCATATTCACATTGTTGGAGACGATGCGAATATGAATATGGTCATTATTTTTGGTGTTTTTCCGGTGGTTGAATTTTATGAGTGCGTGGGATCTTATCTGAATTAAGTTTCTGCATCAGTCCCCTGTTTGATTTGATATTTGCTGTAATTGCTGGATCTTGTTAAGATACATTAGATTTAGATTCAGAGCAAGGAAGTTATAATGATCGAGTTTTGGTTTCTGATAATTACAAGGTAGTTTCTGGCTTGGTTCAAGAGATTTTTGAATTTGAGCTTATTTAGGACTTAGCTTTGAACTTATTGGAGAAGATGGTACTGCATGCCTTTTTAGGTAATATTGTGGTAAATTTAGACATGGCATTAAGTTTTGCCTATAAAGTAAAGTGACATTTAATATTTTCAATGAGGTTTGCTTTATTCGGGAATAAAACATATAAATTAGCTTTTGGTGGGCTTATAAGTCCTAAGTTGGAACCCTCATCCACCTAAATAGAAGTGCAATTAGCTGAGTTGATGTTTAATCCAGCGGATAAAATGTAGTTTTTTTGCTGATTTTATACGAATGGAGCATGGGATTCAAAATATGTTACTTTGTCAGGAAGAAACGTTTCTATTATGAATAAGTAGTCATGACTGAAGATGTTATTTAAAAATATGTATATTGGTAAACTAAAAATATCTATATGTATATCGGTTCTGTAATTAAAACCTGCTGGTTTCATGCATGTGAAGGCCAAGTGTAAGAGTCTGGATTTAGGTGATGACTGATAACAAGTTGAAACTTGATGCAAAGGTGTTAAAGGGTCAGACAAACCGCACCTTAAAGACTGCTTTATTGAGACCTTAATTTGGAAATAACCATTTTCTAGAATTTTCATAATGTTGCATTGATATTATGTACTGTAACCTTGTCTTGGTGCTCTGATATCAAGAGAGTTTTCTTGGGAATGAAAATATTTCCAAATGTCTACTGATCTTGAATGTCTCTAGTCCTGAATTGCTTTTGCTTCTATGTTCTCAGCATACATATTCTGATGGATTTTTGGTGTTTTTTTAATTAATTAATTATTATTTGCTTTAGAAGTTGTTAAGACTGTTTCCCATGTCATCTCCTTATTCTGGTAAAATGGTTCTTTGGTATTATAACCATATGGCTGTGTTTTGGTTGCTAACTAAATTGGACATTGCTTTTGCAACCATCAATTGAATATGTTAATGGTTACATACTTTTGCCTCTCCTGTGGCAGCTAAACTCTGAGAAAAGTCCTTTCCAACGAACCTTTGTTAATCAGGTATGTATTTATGGCATAGTTTTAGTTTCGTGCTATATGTTCTGGCCTACTAATCAATTATTAAATATTTGTTTTAATGAGCAAATATCAAGTATTATTTAATAATTTTGCAAGGTCAGTTGAATGAGAGAATCTCCCAATTCTTTAGATATATCCTTGTGTAGTTGATTGTATATACAGTGTAGAATTTAAGTGAATCAAACTGAGTGATTAGTGATTATCATCTATTGTAGTCACTTTAATTTCTGAGAGGTCTTAACAGGTGAAGCGTTGTGGAGAAATGTCAAGAAAGCTACGCTTTTTCAAAGATCAAATTAGTAAAGCTGGTTACTATCTTCAGTACACCCTGTTGTGGAGCCAGATCTAGAATTGGAAGAATTAGAGGTTCATCTGCTCTACCCCTACCAAATAATGACTCCTTTCCCCCTTTGACTTGCTTAGCATTTTCCATTTTGTTATTCCAGAAGTTACAGAAAGTTGTAGTTTATTGAATGTAACAATAGTTAATGTAAGATATAGTTGTCTTTTGTGGATAAAGTGTATCATATTTTGTGTTTGATACAATTTCAGATGCAACTTGCCGAGCACGAGCATGAACTAATTGAAATGAACGCCAACAGTGAGAAACTTCGACAAACATACAATGAACTCCTTGAGTTCAAGTTGGTTTTGCAAAAGGTGAATTTCTTGGCTCATTTTTCCTCAGTTCTTAGATATTAATGTGATAGGGAGCATTTCTTGCATTTATTTATCAATTTCTTTCCAGTCTTCACTGCATAGAGTCATGTTAGGGTTTTACTTTTTTTCCCCTTCCCTCCCTCCTCTAAATGCCTTTGTAACTTGCTATGTTAGTCTTTTATATCCAACTTTATTTGATCCCTCTTTACCGAAAAGATCAAATGCGCAATATTTAATTATTCCTTCAGTTGGTTGATTTCCTGAAGCCATTGTGTTGCTATCCATGGTTTAGCAATAAGTATTTCTATATTTTGTATCAAGTTCGTACTTCATATTAAGCCATTGTTAAGGAGTTAAGCTTTTTACCTGTCTTGTTGCTCTTTGTTCCATCAAACATGATAGAAATTACTGTGCAAAACCGAAGGGAGAAATTAAAAAGAAATATCATATGATAGCAAGGCAAGTAGCACATGAGGTGAATGCTGTTTTCCGTTTACATTTTTAATGTTGTGTTTTTTGGAAAGATTTGGGTTAAAATCTTTATGTTGAATACTGGATGCTTTCTCACACATTTTGCTCAAATTCCAGGCATGTGGTTTTCTTTTGCCAAGTAGTGACCATGCAGGTGCTGCGGAAAGGGAATTAAGTGAGAATGTATTCTCTAATAATGATTATGTTGAGACATCATCATTACTTGAGCAGGTATTTGTTGATTTTGTGATTAAATTACTTTTTTTTTGCAAACCTATTACTTTGGTTTTCATCTAGTATATGATTATTCACTGTACAGGAAATGAGGCCTGCAGACCAATCTGGTTTAAGATTCGTAAGTGGAATTATTTGCAAGTCCAAGGCTCTTAGATTTGAGAGGATGTTATTTCGTGCTACTAGAGGCAATATGCTTTTTAATCAGGCACCGGCCGTTGAAGAAATTATGGATCCTTTAACCGGTGAAATGGTTTGTTTATTTCCCCCCTTATCTCCATTAATTATGTTGCTAATTCTTACTTAAGCTATCTTTCCTCCCCCCCTATCTTTTTCTGCTCATCATTTCAGGTTGAGAAAACAGTATTTGTAGTTCATTTCTCTGGGGAACAGGCAAGGACAAAGATTTTGAAAATTTGTGAAGCATTTGCCGCTAATTGCTACCCTGTTCCTGATGACATTACTAAACAAAGGCAAATAACTAGAGAAGTAAGTGCAGGGTCATGAGGTTAACTATTTTATGTACCCTCTTGACAATTCAAAGCAAAAGTCTGGAAATTGCCATTTTATATATATTGTGCCTTTTATACTAATCAAATCATGTTTTGAGTTAAATACAATTCTGTTAATGTTCATTTGATCTTCAAAACCAGGCCTAAAATGCTGTGCCCTTGATTCTTTGAGATGACCCAACAACTTTGATTTTTCCTTTTAGTATTTTTTACTCTGGAATATTCAAGAGTCAATGCAAACTTCAATTTAATTCGGCTATGTATTATCTTCCACACTTGTCTATAAATATGCTTCAGATGGTTTTTCATTGTTGGAGTCACAATGGAAATCTGTATTCTTCCGGTTGATATTTGTTTTTGTACAGGTCTCGTCACATCTTTCTGACTTGGAGACCACATTGGATACTGGTATTCGCCATAGAAATAAAGCTCTGACTTCAATTGGTTACCATCTAACACAATGGATGGGCATGGTAAGATGTGTTTTAGTGAATTTGCTGGAGCAATGAACATCACAATGTGCAAAATATCAAAAATATCAAAAATAAAAAAAGTGCAAAATACCTAAATTAGCACATAAAATTCCCATATGGTATGTTGCTGTGATATTATCAACTGAGAACCTTGTACTTTTCTTTTTCTAAACTAGGTACGAAGGGAGAAAGCTGTATATGATACATTGAATATGTTGAACTTTGACGTTACTAAAAAGTGTCTTGTTGGGGAGGGATGGTGCCCTGTATTTGCAAAAGTTCAGGTATCTCATTATGCATCAACAATCTAATTTCTGTGTTTTGTTCTCTTCCTTCTTTATTTTCTGTTAGAGCTTTCCAGCCTTAGAATTGAGGAAATGGGTTCTTTTGCCTAACAGATTCAAGAAGCACTGCAACGGGCAACATTTGATAGCAATTCACAACTAGGTATAATTTTTCATGTTATGGATGCTGTGGAATCACCTCCTACATATTTCAGAACAAACCATTTCACAAATGCTTATCAGGAAATTGTCGATGCATATGGGTGAGTTCTAGCATGATGATCCGTTGCTTTAACTTATGATTGACATGCTTTTTGCTGATGATATAAAGAAAAAAATGTATAAACTACTCACTTTAAATATGATAGTTGTCCAATATTAAGAATCTTATTGTATTCAATTATACCTGAGTACATGCTTTCATATATATAGATGATCTGTGTTTTAGATGGTAAATATATTATGCTAGTGGGGAAAACACCTGTTTCATGGCCAACATGATTTGCTTCCTAACAATTAAGCTAGTAGTTTTTAAAACATTTACGTAATGACACTAATATGTCAAAGTTGAAGTATCTCCTCCATATTATAACTGCTAGTTTATGCATTCTTGATCTATTCAATGATTCATTGAGTCATAGGGACTTCAGGATATGCTATTTATATGTTTAGTAGTGACATATTTGCTTGCTACCTATATAACTTATCAGAATACTGACATTGGAACTTTTTGCAGTGTTGCTAGATATCAGGAGGCAAATCCTGCAGTTTACACTGTGGTTACTTTTCCATTTCTTTTTGCGGTGATGTTTGGTGATTGGGGTCACGGAATATGCTTGTTATTGGGAGCATTGGTCCTCATCTCTCGAGAAAGCAGGCTCAGCACTCAGGCATGTTTGCAAACATATCTGTATAGAGTTGAAATTAACAGGCGAACCTTTATGTGTATGGTAGAAACATTGTTATAACGATATGGACTAGATATTGTTTTTAATGGGTAGGATTTCTCATTGGAACTGTTAAGCAGAATGACACAGGGCTGCATTTTATTTTATTTACTCTTACTTCACTGATGGATTGTACCGTTGGGTTGACCTATTGATAACATACTTCATAAACTGGTCTGATTCGTTAAATCTGTAATACAGGTTTATGAATATCCTTCAAACATATTTTCTATGTTTATGATGTCTTCCTCTGTTATTTTCAAACCTGTTAATTTATCTGTAGCTTGTAATTATTGTAATCTAATTTGCTCATTTGGTACCTTACAGAAGCTTGGAAGCTTTATGGAAATGCTATTTGGAGGGCGCTATGTACTCCTTTTAATGTCGCTTTTTTCAATTTATTGTGGGTTAATTTACAACGAATTCTTCTCTGTTCCCTTTCACATATTTGGTGGTTCTGCTTACAAATGCCGAGATGCTACTTGCAGGTTTATATTATTACTTTTAGATACCTAAATAAAGTATTCTTTTTTCCGCAACTATTTTAGTTCAACTAATTTCTCATATTCTGAGAAGAGTGTATTCCTTTTCTTCAACTAATTTTGTTACTTAACTGCTATTATTCTTTGTGTTGCTCAGTGATGCTCAGACTGCTGGTTTAATTAAATTTCGTGATCCATACCCATTTGGTGTGGATCCAAGCTGGCGCGGAAGTCGTTCAGAGTTACCTTTTCTCAACTCTCTTAAAATGAAGATGTCAATTTTGCTCGGTGTGGCCCAGATGAACTTAGGAATTATATTAAGTTATTTCAATGCACGTTTTTTCCGCAACTCCTTGGATATTAGGTGTGTGTTTCTTCCTCTAACTTATGCTCTGTTTTCCACTTGCTTTACTAAAGGGATTAAACTGAAGCTTACTTTGCATCTTGATGTTAGGTTTCAGTTTGTGCCACAGATGATATTTCTCAACTCCCTTTTTGGCTATCTTTCATTGCTCGTTATAATTAAGTGGTGCACTGGCTCTCAAGCAGACCTTTACCATGTGATGATCTATATGTTTTTGAGTCCCACTGATGATCTTGGTGATAATGAATTGTTTTGGGGCCAAAGAGCACTTCAGGTGTGCTTTTCTCTCTCCCGGCTACTGTTGCAGACTGTTATTTTCCATATTATTGTATTTCAAGTCTTCTAAGCAGTCTATTGCTGCTTAAATTGTGCAGATTTTATTGCTTCTTTTGGCATTAGTTGCGGTCCCATGGATGCTCTTTCCTAAACCTTTTATTTTGAAGAAGCTTCATTCTGAGGTACTATGTGGTTGGCCTTTCGTGGGGCTTGTTTTCTTAATCCTAATTTACTATTTCTTCTGTTAGAATAAATTTGGAATAATTTGAATAAATGTCTTGTTGATCATTTGAACTTTTTCCCCCGTCAATATGTTTTAGAGATTTCAAGGTCGCACCTATGGCTTGCTTGGTACATCTGAGTTTGATCTTGACGTGGAACCTGATTCTGCACGTCAACATCATGAGGAGTTCAACTTTAGTGAGGTTTTTGTGCACCAAATGATACACTCTATCGAGTTTGTTCTAGGTGCTGTCTCGAACACGGCATCGTATCTTCGACTTTGGGCTCTGAGGTGAGAATTATGATTTTCTGAGTTCCAATGTGTTGCACCATATCTTAAATAAATGTTTGGTTAATGTCTGCTTCTAATACGTTACAGCTTGGCGCACTCTGAATTATCAACTGTTTTCTACGAGAAAGTCCTACTACTTGCATGGGGGTGAGTTCTTTGACTGTTCTACATGGTGCATGTTACTCTTGTGCATATTTCAGCATTGTCCATCTCTTCGTGTTCTCTTTCCGAGGTTACGGCTTTTGAGTGTGAGTTGAATAACTTCATCGGATAGCAAAAAGTAGATTCTCTAGTTGGAGCTTTGCCCAGTTTGAATAATTCATGGCATTGAAACTAGAATCAAGATTTAGTCCTGTCGATATGTTATTACGCTCCATGTTTTCATGTGCCCAATGTGCTTAAGCATTTACGTTCTCTTGATCCTTGTAACTGTTCTATGGAATGATAATGACTCGACGAGGAATTATTATTACAGGTACGACAGCTTCATCATTCGATTAATCGGGCTTGCAGTGTTTGCTTTCGCAACTGCTTTCATACTGCTCATGATGGAGACCCTCAGTGCTTTCCTTCACGCCCTGCGTCTTCACTGGGTGGAATTTCAAAATAAATTCTACCACGGTGATGGGTACAAGTTCAAACCGTTCTCATTTGCTTTGATAACAGAACACGATGATTAATTAATTAAGAGCATAATCCTTGCATATTGATTTTTCGGATATTAAGTATGCAAGAGAAGAGGTGAATGGTAGCCACAGGAAAATGGATATATCGGCTGACTGGCTAGGGTTTGCTCATCTCATCCCAGCTTTTTTGTGCTTTACACAAATTATACAATAGGAATTCGAAATGCCAGCACTTGTGTTTTCTTTTTAGTTTCTGTCTTGGCATAAAAGATTTTGCAAATAGTCATTCACATTAAGAGTGGTGTCTTGGAACAGAAGAAATTGGTTGGTGGGAGGAGGGTGTTATTCTATGTTATCCGGATTTGAAGTGAGTGTCGGATTCGAGTATAGCGCTTGTTGAAAATAGAGGTGCTGCGGATTTCGATCATTTTTCTTCAAATGGACAGAATGGGTTGGGAGTAAAGGGTAGATATATAAAATTTTAATTACACTGACAAAATAGTGGGTCATTTTGCAGGTAATGTAATATGATACATAAACATTCTTACTCTTATTATTAGAGAATTCCAAAGACCAGCTCCCTTCTAATCTTTCTGAGTATTATTGTTGTGGCCAAGCTATCTTTCTTTTTTTAATAAACTACCTATTTAATCACTCATCTATTCTCATATCTTTCTTTTGGTATTTCAACTTTCTTAACGTTTTGTTTTTGTTTTGATCGCACATTAAAAAGTTAATGTTAATATTGCTATGGTATTTTTTATTTACTTTTTAAAAAATTAACGTTATCTTTTTAAGGACGGGTGATCAAAACAGAAACAAAACCTAATGTTAAGATTTTAAAAAAGTAGTTGTGACCAAAACAGAAACATTGGAATAAGTAGATGACTAAATAGGTGGTTTATCCTAATTTTTTTTACAACTCACGTGCTTCTAACACAAACAAATCTTATAACTTGAATTCGCGACTTGGATGGAGTGGTAAACACTCTTGATAACTAAGCCAAACATTGGGATTAATAAAAGCAATCGTGTTCAGAAAAAATGTTGGATGAAATTCTATATCAAATAGGTATGCTTTGTTTTACTGTATGTATAAGTAGATGGAACAAGCCTGCAAAAACTCGAAATACTCATCCGTTAATACCGGTCGAGCTTCTTCTGCTATTCCCTACGGAATCAACGAGCAATTCAAGAACTGATCAAAGCTTTGATGCTACTGCATGTTAATTGATTTCATGTTGAAGTTTATGATCTAAATTTTATTCGATTGGATCCCATTTTTTTATATGATATGTCTGGTAAATAAATTTAGGGTAAAATATATAAATAGTCCCCAAATTTTTAGGATGCTTGCATTTTAGTCACCTAACTTTTGAAACTTGCAATACAATTATTGAACTTTTAGTTAGTTTTCAGTAAGGTACCTGCCGTTGCCTCCCGTTAGTTTTAGGTGATGTGACATTAACTCTCGTTAACCCCTTCTTGTGACATTAACTCTCGTTAACCCCTTCTTCTTATTCTTCTTTTTCCTAACCAACGGCGGACAAAGGAAGGAAGACGGCGAGGAGGCATGACCGACTAGGTTTTGGTTGGAACGGTGTGAGGCCTCCAATGGTGGTGGCGGTGTGCCGAATGGATGGTCGAATTGACCAGAAATTGATGAAAATAAAAATGAGGCGATGGGTTTTTCTGATGAGATTCGAGGGCCTCTCCACGGCGAACGGTTGTGAGTCTCTGCCAATGGCTAGCGGGGTTTTGGTCGGAATGGGGTGGCACTCCTACTGGTACCGATGTTGATGGTTACTGGCGATTGATGAAGGAGATCAGTGGCGATGGGTTTTTCTGATGAGATTCGAGGGCCTCTCCACGGCGAACGGTTGTGAGTCTCTGCCAATGGCTAGCGGGGTTTTGGTCGGAATGGGGTGGCACTCCTACTGGTACCGATGTTGACGGTTACTGGCGATTGATGAAGGAGATCATGATGGGTGTTCGAACGATCTTCTTACGATTTGGGATGAACGGTGGACAGTGAGTATGATGGTGAGAGCCACCGCTGACCAAAGATGAGTGATCAAAGGTGAGAAAGAAGAAGAAGAAGAAGAAGAAGTGGGTTAACTAGAGTTAAGTGTCACGTCAGTTAAAATTAACGAGAGGCAACGACAAAGACTTTATTGAAAATGAACTAAAAGTTTGTTGATTGTATTGTAAATTTCAAAAGTTGGGTGATCAAAATGTAAGCATTCTAAAAGTTTAGGGACTATTTATATATTTATCCATAAATTTATTTATTAAAAAAAGATATAGTTTTATTATAAGGTTATGATACTCATGTCAATAATTAAACACATATGAAAATATTATATCAATTAATCAACTAATTATTTTTATAAGAAAATTATTTTAATAAAATATTAAAAGTTAAAAGGTACTATTTCCAATAGTGTTTTCAATAGTATTTTTATACGAGACGAGACGAGACGGACGGCGACGACGGCGGCGCGTGAGAGTCCCCCTTGTTCTCTATCACTCAACAAGGAAGTGAGAAAGCCAAGCCTTAAATACTATTCCCAATAGTGTTTCCAATACTATGTGGGATTTGAGCATTACCAACACTTGTTCCCAATACTATGTGGGATTGAGCCTTAAATAGTGATATTATTTTTTAATGTTTTGCTTAAAATTGCAATAATCGCGATTGATTGTAGATTGACTTTTAATTATGACATATTTAATCGCATAATACTAATGCAATTGGTTGCTAATTCAGTTGTTTTAAGGTGCATGATTGTTAATTATTTCCTGAATAATCACATTGTATTGGAAACAAGTGTTGGTAATGCTCAATCCCACATAGTATTGGAAACACTATAGGGAATGGTATTTAAGGCTTGGCTTTCCCACTTCCTTGTTGAGTGATAGAGAACAAGGGGGACTCTCGCGCGCCGCAGCCGCCGTCGTCCGTCTCGGTCGTGGTCGTGGTCGTGGTCATACGTGTCTTCGACACGTCCGCGCGGATACTATCTTTTTAGAGAAAATTCTTAAGAAACAAAATCTTTTTTTTAACTATCGCAACAACAACTGTAGACTATCGCAACGCGAAATGGAAAATCGCAACGCGATTTTCAACTATCGCAACGCGAAATGGAAAATCGTAACGCGATTTTCAACTATCGCAACGCGAAATGCAACGCGAATTTGCGATAGTGGAGATCGCAATGCGAATTAGAGATCACATTACGATTTTGTTGGTCATTTTCACAAATTCAAAAAAAATTGGTCAAAATCCTATATTATCTAGGATTTTTGGTCACTGAGGTTATTTTCTCATAAAATTATTGAATCTATTGGATCTAAGAATTGGTATAGTTTAGGGGCAATTAACAAATAAACCCTATATTATATATATTAAAATAATGAACATAGATACATGTTTGGGCGTGACCCATTCTAATCCAACGTCCCACAATATTGCATGACACCTGATCTCATCATGTCTACCGTCGATCCTTTCTTGGAAATGAACGGTGATGAAAAGTCTACTCCCCTCACCCTTTCACCGCTTTTGCCCCCAAATTTCCACTGCATATTTCTCTAATTTCTCGTAATCTTCGAACAGCTTCTCTGATCCGAAGGACGAATTATAAATCGTCAGAGGTATCGTTCTTTTTTCTGGATTTTTTTATTAGATCCTGCAGTCTAATTGATTGGATGTTTTCTGATTTTTTTTAACCTGCTGCAGTTTGATTTGAATACTTTGGGTTTTTAACTTCTAGGGTTTGTTAGATTTGGGCTTCTTTGATTGTAGGAGTAAGTTGAGGTTCTGGGTAAAATTTCCCTTTTAATCTTTCCAGTCCGGGGATTTTGGTTTAAGGCATTGAATTAACAGTTTTAGGTTAAAAATTCTTTCATTTTATGGAATTTGAGTGCCAGGAAAGCACCGAGGCTTTTACGAATCTAGCAAACTGTTCTGAAACAAATCATTTTAGTTCCAATTCCGTAAACGAGGATTTAGAACTTTCGAAACTGACATTGGGTTGTAATCCTAAGAAAGGGATTCCGAGTTCTTGTAGTTCGAAACAGATACCTCCTAATGACATTTTTTCGAATGTCTGGCGCTCGATCACCGATCTCCCACCGGCCTTGATATCAGAGATTTTGAATTGTCTTGACCCTAAAGAGCTTGGTGTAGTGTCTTGTGTGTCAGCCACTCTCCATAATATTGCATCTGAGCATCGGGTTTGGAAGGAATTTTATTGTGAGAGGTGGGGTTTACCTACTGCTCGGTTTTCTGATGAGAAGTCATGGAAGGAATTGTTTGTGGAGAGGGAGTATAGGAGCAAGACTTTTTTAGGAAGGTATAGCATCGATGTTCTACATGGTCATACTGAAGCTGTTCGAACCGTGTTTTTATTGGCTTCTGCCAAGCTCATTTTTACAGCCGGATATGACTCGATTGTCCGAATGTGGGATATGGAAGAGGGGTTGTCAATCTCGTTGTCCCGGCCACTTGGTTGTACTATTAGGGCAGTTGCAGCAGATACTAAACTATTGGTTGCTGGGGGTACTGATGGATTTATCCATTGTTGGAAGGCAGTTGAGGGTCTTGAGCATTTCTTTGACCTAACGGGTGTTGAGAAACCAAACACCGAACATCGGCTTTGGGAACACGAGGGGCCTATAACTTCTCTTGCTTTGGACCTTACTAGGATATATAGTGGTTCTTGGGATATGACGGTTCGTGTCTGGAACCGTTCATCATTTAAGTGCACACAGATCTTGAGGCATGGTGACTGGATTTGGAGCCTTGTTCCTCACGACACGACTGTTGCGAGCACGTCCGGTTCGGATGTGTATGTTTGGGAGACTAACAGTGGGACTCTGTTAAGTGTCATTCACAATGCTCATGCTGGTTATGCATATGCCTTAGCACGGAGCCGCACTGGAGACTTCCTTTTTACCGGAGGAGAAGATGGGGCAGTACATATGTTCGAGATCATAACCGAGTCTAAAGAACATGTCATTTTGCAGGTCGCAACATGGATTCCTCACTCAGGAGCTGTTTATGCCCTCGCATTTGAGTTTCCTTGGCTTGTTTCAGCTTCCAGTGACGGGAAACTCGCTTTAATTGATGTTCGAAAGTTGTTGAGGGCCAGTAGGCAGTTTTCAGGGAAAAGAGTTCCAAAGGTTAAAGAATCTGACCAAAATACTATAGAACCACCCCAGAGAATGCTGCATGGATTCGGGTGCAATCTATACTCGGTCAATATCGGAGCAGATCGAATCGTCTGTGGGGGTGAGGAAGGTGTCGTTCGTATTTGGAACTTCTCACAAGCTCTAGAAATCGAGCAGAGGGCCCGAGCTCTAAGAGGAATACGTTTGGAGAATAGAATGAGGCGGCGCAGACTTCAGATCGAGATGAATGGTAAGGGTGGACAAAGCAATCGATGCTCGGTTGCTGCCAAGAAGAATCCGGTGAATGGTCATAGCAAACGCAGCATTAACTCGAAGGTGAAAACATAACATCTGGTATGCTACATACTATATATATTCCTCTAAGCTTCCAACATATATATCCTGCTTCTCATTTATGATAAAATTCATACACATTAGCATCGGATTTTAATCATATCATTGTTGCTTGTTTTCTTGTTATAATTATTGCTTTATTTTTTTATATTCTTATTTTATGATGGATTTTTCCGAAATAAGCAGGCAGCTCGATTCGATCCATAGAACACTCTTGATTAAAATGATATGGTTCCATAATAGAAATAATATGTATTACTAATGAGATTATTAATGATTGTTACAAACATGTCACTTGTCGCTAATCGTGCAACGTATGTTAATCTTTGACTTACAATTGATGACTTGATTGTAACAATTAATAAATTAAGTGATCTTATTATTATAATTCATAAATAGAATGATCCGAGTTTAATCCTTTTCGAGTGGGAAAAGGATCATGGTTCTGAATATGAGTGTTAAAAGAATGTTTTGAAATAGATTTTTATAAACTCGAATATCGAATTAATTAAGTAATAAATTGGATATCAATCTATTAAAAAATTCTTTTAATTTTTTTATAAATTCACTCGAACTCTTAAATTATAAAAAAGTAATTAATTGATTAACTAATTGAATTAATTTTATCAGAAAAGTTAATTAGACGGCAAATCCTAATTATGAGCATAATTAAAAGCATAATTAAAAACATAATTACTATGTCATAAACTTCGCAGGTGATTATACTCAACTTATATTAGTAAAAAAAGATAAAATTAATTATCTAAATTTATTCCGATTGAAATATTATACAAATAAATAA
The DNA here is from genome assembly GCF_006381635.1 of Hibiscus syriacus. Taxonomy (NCBI): domain Eukaryota; kingdom Viridiplantae; phylum Streptophyta; class Magnoliopsida; order Malvales; family Malvaceae; genus Hibiscus; species Hibiscus syriacus. The sequence goes on from NW_024063176.1 coordinate 1,881,085, forward strand.
ATTTCTTTTTTTTATCATGTAATTGTTTACTAAACAAATTTCAATAATTCTGATAAATTCAAAAATGGATTCCAAGAAAATTAAAAAAAAAAAATAAGCCGTTGTTGAACACGTAATGAATAAATAATTCTAAGTTACATCTTCAAATCGCTAAATATTTTCGCCAAAATCTCCTCCGATGGTGAAAGAGGTCTCCTGGATTTTTTAAACCTGGGAGAATTTATCTTCATCTTCACCAACAACAATCTTAAAATTCCTTTCACATTAGCCTTGCATACAAGTTTCCCGCAAATCGAACACGATCTATAATCAGATCGATTGATCCCGCATTAGTCGCAATATAATTAAATTCATAACAAAAAAATTAAAGAAAAAAAGAATCGATAAATCAAAGAGAACAAAAAACGCTTACAAGTAGCCAACTTTAATGGCCGCCTTGTTGTAGCAGCAACAGTGAGAGCAGTAAACTTGAGTGATCGCCGTCCTCGCCATTGTCGTTCAAATGGAATAAAATTACTATCGGTTAATAGAAATTGTTTGTTTTTTGGAAGGGGATTTATGTCTATATATAGAGGGAGAGATTGAATTATGTACGGATTCCTCCAATAGTGCTTTACGTGGGCGAAAAGGATTATGGTTTTTTTCTTTAAAAGAAAAACTGCGGGTAATTTATTATTATTTATCAGAAAACGATTATTCAAATTAGTTAGAGGTGGTTAAGAGGTCATTCAAATCAGGTTTCGTTTGGGTCGAGTTATTTTAGATTTGGTTATTTCAAGTTTGGGCTTGATTTAGGTCAGATTTAATTCGGGTCGGGTCAAATTATAAATTTGTTTCGGTCATAAATTTGATTTAAATTTTATGATAAAAATTCGCATCCCACTTAATGCTCGATTTGATTTTTAGGTCAAAAACTTGTATCCTCCTGAACCATTTTTATTCGGCAAAACAATGACTTGATTGAGAGAAAAATATAGAGAATGATATTATAGTAATTATTTTTAAATATATAGAAGAAAACTACATTATTATCTCAGGTTCAGTCAATTCAGAGATTTTTAATCTAAACTTATACTTAAATCCGATCTAATCTTATCCTTTACTAAACTCAAACTCGAATTAGAAAAATGATCTTATAAAATCGAACTAAAACCCATCAAATTCAGATAAAATAATTATCCCTAAATATGATGATATAGTATACACTAAAAAACAGTGAATATTCGTAATATAATGAATATGTTGGCCTTGTACAATTTGTAGTAGTTGCTGTAAGATGATAATGATGAATGTGTTGAAGAATTATAAATTAGTAGGAATTTTAAATATTATTGAGTAATTTATTAAATTATTGAAATTAATAATACATTAATAAAATATATAAATTTAAAACTAAAATTGTTATTATATCATGCAATATCATCAAGTTTTAACAGAATTTTAAAGGTTGATGACTAAAATATGAAAAAGATAACATCTCGGCCTAGTTTACTAGAAAATATTTTGGTATTTTGCATTAAAATTAAACTTCACAAAAATAATATTGTTGTTTGAATGCAATTACAATAATAACATTCTTTTAACGAATCCACAATGTAATGAACAAAATCATCTTCGCCTAAACACAAGAATGTGAGTATGGCGTGTTTCAATATAAACAAAAAAGAAACTGTAGTCGTGAAAGAGGAACTTACTTTTCTTCAGTCTTCCGGAGAAGACGAAGATATGGATTTTCCTTTTCTATCCGAGGAGGCAGCGAGACCAGTGTCCGTGCTTCCTTCGATTTTCGGCTTCTGCATCTGTAGGAGTTTGAGCTGGTGTTGCAGCACCTAGTCGGTTTCGAAACAGAACAAAAGAAACAAGTTAGGAGGCTGTCCTAGTTGTGACATTACAATCTCGTGCCATGCAGCGGATCACACAATCATGCGCATGTTCGTATGTTAGCAGTGAATCATCAATACATAAATGATACCTCGATTTGTTGCTGAATTATCTTTTTCTGAGCTTCCAAGTGAGAATCTGCAACGTTCGAGTTACCGCTTGATGCCTCTCCCGAGTTACCATTAGCAAAAGGTAATTGGAAAGGAACACAAGCATAATGCGGGAATTGTGGAAATGGCATGCTAGCTTGTCCACCGGGAATGGCAACTTGTTCTCCGGTGGATGTGCTTGCGCCGTTAGCTTCAACTTTCATGGAATCGGCCAATGACCCGAGAGCCTTGGGAAGTACAGCATATCCAGGAGACCTGCATATACAATGCACAATTAGAAGAAAGTGCAACATGCTCAGCATTAATAGGAGTATAGCAGAATCGCTCCCTTTCAATCGCGGTTATGCATTTTACTTTCAAATACTCAGTTAAGTATCATGTAGCTCCTTCAGTAAGTCTTGATTTTAGATGATTGTTAAGTAGTTCTCGGCGATAGGCAGATAAAAAAGTCGAATGGAAAAAATGAGGAGAGATTATAAAGACGGAAAAAATTAGGAAATTGCATATTTCATTGACATGCAGCATGACAAGCATAAAACCACCTACCAAACTAGAGTGTTTGAAGAAGGATAGACGTAAGATCTCTCGTATATTGATGCTGCAGAGGCAGCAGCCTGAAGCCTGGCCTGATTCTGGGTCAAATTCTCAGCGGCCATGTCACCGTCAGAACCTTGTCTAGCTGAACTTGTGCCGGACCCTGTTCCCACTTTAAACAATTAGCTCACGTTTTTCAAACAGTAATGTCAGAATGATAACTGCAAAGAAAGAGTTCATCTTATGATAGATGATGTTACAATGAGGTTACCTTGCCCTTGAGCATTGGATGAACTTGTTCCGTTTTCAGGTGGTACAACCAGAGCTCTACATGTAGGGCAGGTATGCTGTCTTTCCAGCCATGATCGAAGACAGTGCACATGAAAAAGATGTCCACAGATTAACTTCTTTGCTGTGGTCATCTCTTCACGGCATATAATACAAGTTGCATCGTTTCTGGTCATCCAATCGGTAAGCAATTAAGAATCCGGAATACAAAATGCAATTAAAAGATTCCTAAATATATAAAACTGAGTACATAAACAAATACTATTTGACTCACGCAGTGAGCTCCTCAGGGGTTGCATCAGGGAATCTATCATTCATATTCAAAGCGATTTTCCTATAACGCATGAAGTCAGCAACACGAATTTTGAAATTCCTAAAGGTTTCATATAGCTCCCGTATCAAGTGAAGAGGTACGCCATAGTTCCTGCAGAAACACATTAAAAATCAACAACCATATCATCGATCAATATGTAGAATATGCACACACACACACAAGTAAATTAAGATATCGAGACTTGATCGTGCAGAAACTAAACAGAAAAAGTTTACTTACATGAAAATCACAAGAAAGAAGCATAAATACATAGACAAGTGAAGCAAGTCCCGGATGAGCTCCAAGTAGAAGGTATATACAGGCTTTTTTTCCCATTGTCCTTCCATAAGCATGTCACTTACATAGAAACAATATTTTATAAAAGTTGACACTATAGTCGTTGCCAATATCATGTACCTAGACCCGAAAAACTCAACATTAGTCAAGAGTGAAATTAGATAAACTGGAGAAACACACATCCATCACTCCCTAGTGCAGCTGGAACAGACAAAGAACAAAGATACATGCGAAAAATTGGAGATGTACAGAACACTTTGAAAGAAACAAGGGGGGAGGAATAAGAACTAGTCATTTTATGTAAATTATTGTAAAACATGACAAGAAGAATTGCATTTAGAAACTTTTCGACCAATAATCATTAATCGCAAACGAAAAAAATGTGCCAAGTTAAAATCTTACTCAAATGCAAAAAATAGGGAAACTGACGCTTGCCGTGTTTCGATCAGAAACTTGATTGAGCTGGACAAAAACAGACAATCTAGAACAAGAAGGAAACCCAGAAAAGAAACAATCCGAACATGAGACAACATAGGGACAGAAGGGGTTGTTTCAATGTACTCAACCCTTTTCTGTGCCAACCAATGCAAAGCCTTGATTAACAACAGAGCAGTAACCATCGTGAGGAATGGAACGGAGAAGTCCTGCCGGAATATAGTGATCGCAAAGAGGATCTCCATGACCTCTCTCCACGACTGCTCATTTAATCGCTCGACCTCGGCTTCACGAAGGGAACCAAGGAATATCCACTTGGTTATTTGCCATAAGGTGCACATAAAGACGAGCCCCATGTTGAGAAGCAGCACCAAGCTGATCTTCGAGGTTGATAAATACACCATAGCAGGATAAAACTGGCCTCTACTGTTAAATGCATGATAAATAACAGCTAGCATAGCGACTATGCTGACGCCGGCATATGTTTGCAGCCTCATCATTCCGTTCTGGCTAATTACCACACCGCATTGAAATTTAAAATCTAGAATCAAGGTACAAGACTATATCCTTCAATTAAACACTAAATTCGTTATGAAAAAATAAATATAAAAACATTGTCATCATAGTTCTAAATTGTGATTGCAATGCAGCCGCAAACCAAGTTCACCGTGTCCGAAATTTAGAAACATAATTATTTTCAGGAAACAAATCACGCCGTACATTGGCAACCGCAACACCGCATTGCAACCTCAATTTAGTACTATGATTGCGATAAACTAGAATCGTTTAAGAAAATTAAAAAAAGAAGAAGATATATTCTGCATCCAAATGCATGTAACTATACAAGTGCAAACATAAATTTCAACCACAACAAATTCAAATTTTCCATGAGACTATTCTCTCTCGTAACCAAACAATCAAATACGAGAACTTGGAAAATCGAAATAAAATCAATTAAATTGGGGTAAAATGTAAAGTAGATACATAAAGAAGAGATTAGGATTGACCCGAGAGAAACTTGGCGGGAAATGGAACCGACAAGGAGAGAGACCTTCGCTTTTGATATTTCTTTCTTCTTTGCTGGAGAATTATAACTAATGAAATAACGAATTTCTCTAAACTTCACCCAATAAATATGATGGCTATTTATTGAATTTACTATTTCTTTTTTGAATTTAGTAATATCATTGGAATAAATCAGATTTTAGTCACTGAATTTATTTATTTTATTCAACTAGATCTCTATTTATGATATTATCCGTTTCAAACTTGAAATATTTTTTATTTGAGTAAAATACATTAGATGTTATTGAACTATGCTTAAAAAATGTTTTTGATCATTGAATTTTTAAAAGTTTCAAAATAATCATTAAAGTATACATTATTATTTTTTATGACTTTTGAAAGTTCGGTGATAAATACATTCATTTGAACATAATTCAATAATATCTGATTACTTTATTTTTTTTATTTTTTTTATTTTTAATATAATATATTAGTTTTTTGAATAAAGATGATATATTATTTTAAAATTACGACATGTAACAGAACATCATGATCTCATGTCGTAAAATAACTAAAAATCCAAGAGTAACTTGGATTAACATATTTTTAAGGATGAAATTTAAAATAATTGTGAAATTTGAATTTATTCATTGCCTTCAGCAACCATTTTTCCTCATTTGATTTTTTTATGTAATTGCAGTCCTCGGAACCAATCAGCATAGCCCACATGGACTCATGTTAAAAGAATTTTTTTTATACATTTAATAAAAAAATAAGCTTTGTTTATTTTGTGACAAAAATATTATATTATTAATTTTTAAAGTTAAAACGTCGAATTGAAATTAAAATTTACAAGGTAAAACACCATTATTCACTAAATTTTGTTTGTGTTTTTGTTTAGGTCACTAAACTATAAAAAATTACAATTAAAACATTAATGTTCTTGAATCGACTTTTTATCATTAAACCCTAATTCCCAAGAATCAACTTACCCACATAATTGGAACTAAAAATGTTCTCATTTTTTTTCGGATTAATTTTTCTCGAAACTCACTTAAAAAAAACAAAAATCAAGTTATTTTGCTCGAAACCAAGTTATGAATCAATTTTATGACAATCTCTTCCGACATTATTCCCTCCTTTCATAAGAATCAAAATACTTATGCTTAAAGGTTATCGGATTCTTTATCGTTCCATCCGACAAGCACCAGACTTGGCCGTACCAATTAGTTGAACCTCGAATTAGTAGTTCAATCGATTCGACCAGTGATATAAAATCAAGTATAATAAAATTAGTAGTTCAACCTATTCGGCCAAAGGTATAAAATAAAGTATAATACGAACTGTTATTAATCGGAAAAAAAGTCGAGAGTTAAGAGCAAAAACTAATTGATCAGACTAGTCTGATCTTCAATTTTAGTAACAGTTCAAGTTAAATATTAGTTTGATTGAAAGTATAATATTATGAGCAAAAATATGGAATCCTGTTGCAAATTGTTCTGGTTTCTTGGCTCCAAGAATAGGAAGAAAACGCCAAATGGTAAAAATAAAGATGGATGACGCTGCAGAGCAAACAGGCCAGTGCACAAAACAATGCAATCAATAAACAGATGACCAACTGAAAAAACACAAAATCATAGATGTCCTATTGAGGACTTGAAATTGAAATATCTGCGAACTTATCTGTTTTTTTTTTTTTTTGCAATTTTTGGATCTTGGTTATGGTTGGAGAGATCCTTACTTGGCCATCATGACTTTGACAAACTCCTCATAGTTGATCTGCCCATCACCATCAACATCAGCTTCACGGATCATCTCATTGACTTCCTCATCCGTAAGCTTCTCACCAAGATTTGTCATAACATGGCGGAGCTCGGCAGCAGATATGAAGCCATTCTGATCCTTGTCGAACACCCTGAAAGCCTCTTTAAGTTCCTCCTCAGAGTCGGTATCTTTCATTTTCCTTGCCATGAGGTTAAGGAATTCAGGAAAATCAATGGTCCCATTTCCATCAGCGTCAACTTCGTTGATCATATCTTGGAGTTCTGCCTCAGTAGGATTCTGTCCAAGTGATCGCATCACAGTCCCCAACTCCTTCGTAGTGATGCAACCTACAATAAGGATGAAAAAGGAATGTAATGCAACGAAATAAGACTGCAATATCGGCTATGAAACAATCAAGATGACTGAATAATTTTTGCAAGAGAAACAGACAAAAATGATAGGCAAACATACACGGCAGAATTGGGATTGTGAACATTTTTTGAATGTGCCAGTGTATTAAATCAAACTTATTGTTCCATAAAAGTTACAAGATGCAGAAACATAAAGAATTAGAAGTTCGAAAACTCATGGATCAACTAATACGTCCAACCCATATATGATTTCTGGTTCAATAACCTTCATGTAGTAAATACTAAACATAATTTACACAAAAGAAATGCAACCTGCAGTCATGATTAAACCAAAAATCAAATCTCAAACATAAGCTAAAAGGAAAATCAACAGATGAAATGGCGGTCTTGGTAAGTCTCTTTTGCATGAAAAAGGATCTAACATAACCGAGTCAAATAAATAAAATCAATAAAATGACAAAAGGATGAAGAGAACGTAAATGAAAGGATAGAAATCAAGAGCAAGAACAATCAGGAACAAGTACGAAACCAAAACGAAGATCAATCACGACCATAAATTCATAATTCGGAACCCCAGATCCATCACACCATTCGAATCACGAAAGGATACGATCACAAAATTGAAAAAACAAACAAAAATTAAGCATAACAAACGAAAAAGACATTCAGATCAGCAAACTAAAGCTGAATTTAGCATAAGAAAACAACTACAGTAAAATTAAAATACAAAAAACAATAACAAAATAAATGCGAGAGAGAGAGAGAGGGAGATGAGAGAAGGGACCATCGCCATCTTTGTCGAAGAGACTAAATGCCTCCTTGAACTCAGAGATCTGGTCGTCCGTAAGCTGATCGGCCATTTTCTACTACTTCACACTAATTTTTCACTTTCATATATTATTATTATTATTATTATTATATATTACCGTTATTATTAAATAAATAATTACAAATCCAAGACCTAGAGGCCCATTTTACAAAATCTGAAGTCCAACAGTGATCGGTCCATATTTAGAAGTCCATAGGAAACCCTAAACCCAATTTAAAATTTATATCATCTCAGCCAGTCGCCAGCTCCTTTCTACCGTCAGATCAAGATAGATCCAAGGGTCCCCAGATGTGCCAGAAAAAACCCTAGGGTTATCATCACCCTAGGGACACGTCGCCGACTCTTTGGCTGCCAACATCTTGCCAACGCCAGCCGCCTCTCCACGTCGCTCTGTCGCTGCTACGCTTCAACAGAAACATCCAGAGGAAGCAAGGAACGCCGTCCACATTTCAACTATGGGGTGAGTCACCACCTACGGTTTGGTGACTCACCGAACTTCTTCTCTTTACCCAGATCGAAGAGGACACCAGTGGTGGCTATAAAGCCATCACCAAACCTGCAAAGAAAAAGAGGAGTCAGCCACGGAAAGCAAGAACGGAGAAAGCCACAACAGAAGACACAGACAACAACCACGACAGCAACCCAAGAGAAAAACAGAAAGTAAGAGAAAGAGAGAGACTTACCGAGGAGATTATTGTCATCGAGGCCTCCCTACGCTGTTAAAATACCAAAATACAGAAGTTAACAAGCTTAGATCTAGGTCGGGTTAAGGATTTTTAGGCTAAACGGGCCTCGGTTTTGGCTTTAGGGTATTTAGGGCCTCGTTTTGGTATATTTTAGAATTTTCTGGCCCCCGTTAACGGTGGCCGACAGCGGTGGTCGGAGCCCGGCAGCGATGGCTGACCGGGACTGTGTTCTCTCATTTTAGAGAGAAGCCGGAGAGAACTCTGGTTCTCTCATTTTTGAGAGAGAAGAGGAAATGAAGAAATGAGAACAATGGCCTGTAGGGCCAGCCGGTTTTGGGTTTAAATACCCTCTCCCAAACGAAGCCGTTTTGGGGAGGGTGTTTCTGTAATTTTGCTGATGGGTAAACCTTTTCCTCCACCATCCGAGTTTTGTAATTATTCATTTTAGTCACTGAAACTAACTTCTGAACGTTTTAATTCAGTCTTCGAATTTTATTTTATTATGTTTTAGTCCTTACCTGTATTTTATATGTATATTAGGGCAAATACCCATTTTAGTCCCTCATAGTTTAATTAATATTTATCTTAATCACCTATTAATTAATTAGTTTAAATTACACTATTAGTAATTATATTTTTATAATAATTCAAAATATGCCCTTTAATTTTGATATTTTACTTTTTAGTCACCAATATTTTGTTTCTTTTCATTTTTGACCCTGATTTTTTTATATTTTGCAAATTAATATTATTGCTTTTTAATTTATTTTAATCATTATTTATTTATTATTTTGTTATTACTTTTATATTATTTTATTATTATTTTCATATTAGTCACATAAATATATATATTTTTAAATAATAATCTTTATTTATTTTCAATATCAAAGAAAAGGGCAGTCTTAATACAATTAGATGTCCTATTCTGGTATTTTAAATAATTAAATATTATAAATATTATAATTTAGTTTTATTTAAATTATTTGTAGGAAAAAATTATTACATATTTTAATATTTATTTATTAATATTGAAGGAAAGAGTTATTTTAAAGCAACTAGAAACATTTTTCTAATATTTTTAAATAAATAAATATCTTACTATATTAAAATAGTTTTTTATTATTATTTATTTATTTTTTAATATCAAAAGAAAGAGCTGTCTTAAAGCACCTAGAAGTCCTTTTCTGATATTTCTAAATAAATAAATATATTATTATATATATATATATATTTTCTTTTAATTATATTAATAAATTTGAAATAACATGATTATAAATTAAATATATCTTTGAATTTTTAATTTCTAATAATAGAGACAATTTATAATTAATAAGTATCAATTTTGGGCGTTGTGGGGATGTTAATCCTTCCCCAAACGTAATCGACCACGAACCCCTTTTTATTATTAAAAAACACGAATTTTTATTTATAACGCAGATCAGTTTATCTTTTAACTAATGTTTTCTTAAAAACTTTTTTAAAATATAATTTTTAGGTATTTGACCTACCTGACCCAAAAGTCCAATGGCGACTCCCAAAATATTTTTAAAAACCATTTATTCACATCACTTTTTCCGTAAAAATAAAAAATTCGTACCCGGACGAAAACCGGTTACGACACTTCTCTTTTTCTCGGAAAAGAGGTGTTTCAGGAGAAAGAAAGTCGAAGAGAAAAATAACAGCGAATGTATAACACGTGTATATAAAGGGCCCAATACCGTAGGGCATCTGATTCCCTCTCATACGAACTCATTTGTTTACTTTTTTTCCTGGGCTTTATTACTAAATTGACCCCTAAATTATCCGGATTTTCATATTGATTCTTAGGGATGGGTATAGGATCCGACAGATTTTGATCCGATCTTATATGATCATTTTTTTAATTTGGATTCTAATTAGGTTGTTTTGAAGTATGATTTGGGCCCGAGTTTATGTGAAAAGTCTTCGATACGAAAAAATAGTATAATTATCTTTTATATATTTAAGGATAATTGTAATAATATTTATCTTTTTATATTTTTTGGGGCCAGGTTTTTTTTACTCAAACATCGAATCAATTTCGGGTATGATAGAGCCTCCCTAAATTTAAATTGAATTAAATGACGAATGAAAGAATATAACATTTAAATCAAATTCGAGTCAACTAAAAACCAGACCACATCACTTACAGTATGTGAAAAAACATTTATATCAAGAGAAAAGTATAGTTTCATAATATCAATATATTATGAAGTTACTCTATCAGCAAAGGTAACAACTTGTGCAACATCCACAACAATTGCATTTCGACGTTTCTGGTTTTTGTGAAACCATATATACTAAAGAAGCACAAACATACGAACAAACCTATAAGAAGAAAGAGGAATGGTATGAACATTTTAATATCGATATTTTCATAAAAGATGAACAATGACAGGTGGTGATTGGCTACCGACGACGATCGTAAAATGAAATGTCAAAAATGAATATATTTTAAAATTTGACAAAATCGATACACCCTAAACTTCAATACAAAAAATGACGTCGTTTTAGGTATCAGTAATCATCGCCCACGTCATCACTATGTTTGAATTTTAACATCCTAGTAGCATAATTGAAGTGAAAATCGAAGTTTAATATTATAATTGACAAAATTAAAAATTCGGTGATATGAACAATATAACATTTAAATTTTAGTGGTATATAGTGTAGTTTATTCTTTTTATTTGTATGGATTTTCAAACACGAATGGCATATACCTTAAGAAATTATATTTAAAATACAAATCGTTCAAATTTAATTTAGGGTGGTTCCTAACAACATAATGGCATTCCTAATATAAACAAGAAGTAACACAACCGACAAAACAACCAAAACCATGTTCATAACTTTTCTCGGATTATTAATCCCCTTGTTCATACGAATCCTTGTCTGATATTCTTCGAAGTCGTCGGGTTTTTTTGGATTCGGGTTTTTTCGGTCCACAACATCTCGCGGATCACTACGAAATCCATTATCAGCAATGTTATTCTCCTCATCATCTCCTGTTCGTTTTTCCACTGCGGTTATTGGAGGACGGGGAGGAGATCGTCCAATGGTGTCGTTTCGTTTCGGTGCAGGTGGGCTTGGAGGCGGTGGAGCCGCCACGGGAGGAGCAATAACGGTGTCGTTTTGTGTCTTAGCAGTAGGCTTTTGATCAGACTGATCTTCATCGGCATGGATTATCAATTTGGGGAATTTAACGTGGAGCATGCCGCCATTGAAGTTTGCTCTAATTTTGCTTTGATCACAGTTCGATGGAATTGAAAATTCCTTGAAGAATCGGCTAATTTTGTCGACACCAATTGGGCGTTCTCCAGATATCCTCATGTTTCCCCCGGTGGTTACCTGAACTTTAAGTTGCTCCTTCTTGAACCCTGTTTAGTGAATTATTTAGATTTCATCAACAAAACTCGAATCGTCCTATAAATTTTAAATTTATCTATTTCAAATCATGAATTCAATTTTATTTTGATTATTAAACTAAAAAGACAAAGGTTAATTTTTGTCTCTGTAGTCAATTCAATTTATCATTTTCACCCTATAAAATTTTCGCATCAATTTAATCCTCAAAATTATTTAGTTGTATCATTCTATACCTCATCCCTAATTTAAAACCTTAAATTGATAACCCTAAACTCAAAACCATAACTATATAACCTCTATCTCTAAACCTTAAACCTTAATTTCTAACTTTAAACTCTCAATTTAGAGTTCTAATTGATGGTTTAGGGTATAGAATTATACAATTGAGCAGCTTCAAGGGTTAAATTAATACGAAAATACGATAGGGGAAAAATGATTAATTGAAACTACTCTAGAGGCTAAAGTTACCTTTTACGAATAAAAAATTATTTCAATTAGACGATTATTAAATTAATTTCAATTAAGCAATTGATGGTTAATTGTTAAAGGAGTTGTAGTCTTGTAGATATAGTACTTAAATAAATTTGTATCATTTGATCTCATTACTCATACATTCTATCAATTTAATCTTAATTCTAATTAAAATAAATTAACAATTTCTAATTAAATCTAAACTCACACACATGCAAACAACATAGCTTGAGTCTAGATCATCTAGAAAGAACAAAATTATTTTTAGTCACTAAGATCACTTTAAAGATTCAAATTAATAATTTTAATTCTCTAATAAAATAGTAACATGTACTATCACCTTATCGAAAGAACATAAAGAAATAATAAAAGATAAGGATCAAGTGAACTTTTTTTAAGTAAACTACCATTTAATTATGAACGATCTTAATCTAATCATCGATATTTTAATTTTATCAATTAGATCACTTAATTATTTAAATGATAGATGATATTAACTCCTCTGTAGATAATTTGATTGACATCATCTAAATAGTTATGCGATTGAAAGATCAATAGTTAAATTAAAATCTCCTTATACTTTTTTCTTAATATAATCGTTATTATTTGATCTATTTATCGACTAATATGGATTAAATATTGCAGGAGTTCATTATGAGACTTTCTCAACTTAATTTTCTCTATTCTTAGAATTTGAGCCACTAACCTTGTTCTAATAGTCGATAATAATTTATTGTTTTGCCCCGCTGCATATTTAAAATTATAATAATATGTTATAGAATAAATGCTACAATATCAAGTTTAGTCCCTTCAAAATAGTGAAAATATATTTTAGTCCTCGAAATGACAGAATTGTAATTTAATCCTTTTAAAATTATATAATTATAATATATAGTAACGATAATATTATCTATTAACGATAAAATCAAAATAATAAAATTTTCAAATTACATATAAAAAGGACTGGATCAAGACCTGGTAGATATGCAATTAAGGTGTCGTCTGCAACCTGACGAACCCATTCAGTGGGCACCTCGAACTCCTCGAAGACGACGTTTGGCTTCGAATCCATGTCTTGGTATTATTATCAAATTAGCCCTTTGAAATTTTAAATCTTTTGATTACTGTCTTCCGGAAATGAATACGAAAGCCCTATTGTTCTTGATGGTTTTTATATACACAGAACGAGTAAACATAAAGTGTTGGTTTCTTCTTTTTGGTTTTGCTTTCAATAGAATTATTCTTTTTTTTTTTCTTGTTTCTCTTGCATGGTATGATTGTTATCTTGGTCACAAGACATGAGATATAATATCGAAGAAAAAGTTAAGAATTTTGAGTTCGGATCAAGATAAAATGATAAAATCTTGGCTTACAACTTATAAAGTATAGGATAAAGCGAAAATATATAAATATATGAACCGTGAAGTAATAAGTTATCATGTATATATAATACAGATAAATCATATTTTAGCTTTTGAATTTGTATATTTTCTATTAGTACTGATGACATCATTATTAAACAAGGGAAAGAGAGATTTCCGCATCTAAAATTTTTGGTATAATAATAATTTAGGTATTTATAAATGTAAATATTAGGTAAATTAACAAAATTTAAATCAGCTATCGCCTTCAAAATTTTGAGTTTAAAGCTTTTATATATATATATATATATATATATATATATATATTTAAAAATGGTATATTAACAAAATTAAGTCCCAACGTTTGTCTAAATAATCATTTTAATCACTATTATTTTTGGAGTATTTTAACCCTTAATATTTCAATTTTGATCAACATAACCCTTGTTGGATGAAAATATTAGTTAACGAACGATCAATTCATATCACTAAAGTTGTATTTTCATATTTGTTTAATTGATGATGTGGCACATGTTACAATATCACTCTAGGTGATATGGTATATTATACATCATTACTTTTGGTGATATGACATATGACATATCATCAATTAATTACATGTTAAAATGTCATGTCAGCAATATGCATTGATCCATTAGTAAATTAATAATTTTCATCCATTAGAGATTATTTTTATCAAAAATTAAAATATTATGAATAAAATTATAAAAAAATAAAAACCAAAATGATCATACAAACAAACATTGGAGGCTAATTTGATCAGTATGCCTTTTAAAATTCAATATCTCGATCTCTCTCAGTATTCTATTCTTGATACCAAAGTTTTCTTTTTCCAAATTTGCCCATGAACTTATCTACTTTCCACATTTTAGTACTTAAAACTTTTATTTTCCTTGGTTTGGTAATGATCTCGTTTACAATTAAAGGAAAATTTGGCATGTAATGATGTGATTGGTAAGAGCCCAAAACAACCTAAGCCATCATTGTAGAGTACCCAAACCCTCACACACATCTTAAAAGGAAGAAGGCCAAAGAACCAGACTGAGAGAAAGCGATAGATTAATTTAAGAAAATAAAAATTTAGTGATAGGAAAATGGGAGATTCATCATCAACAGATTCGTTCTTGAAGAAACACTGGCAAGGATACAAAGAATTCTGGGCCGAACGATTTCCATTTACTGATGTCTATTCTAGATTCATCAGCCGCCAAGAGTCTCTTCCATCATGGTCTGAATCCGATGTTAATGAGTTCATCGCTTCTGATTTGGTTCACGGTCCTACCGTAATAATCTCTTCCCCTTTCGCTCTTTCTTTCTCTTTCATTTTTTGATTTTTTTTGGAATCGGGTTTCCTGATTTAGTTCAAATTCTAGCAAATTTTGATTATCGATGGAGTTTACGTTTTAGAATAATGTCATGAAACCAGTAGTTAGAAAGGAAACTATGAAACCAGTAGTTAGAAAGGAAACTATGAAACCAGTAGTTAGAAAGGAAACTAAGTATAGTAATGAATTTGGAGGAAGCTATTTTGGTGCTGGTGTAATTGGTAGTGGAACTATGGGTGTACAACTTCTAAGTTTTGCCTATGCTACTTGTTGTATCTCCTCCGGGTAGTATCCACAAATCGTATTTTCGCTGCCAATCCTCCGCCTATAGGAGCCTCCGGAATTCTTGAGAAGTCTTTGGAATTTCATGACCTTTGAAATTCTATAGGCCGATCTGATTGTTGTCAATTTCATCACTGGTTAAATTTATTATATAACCCTCAGGTCTACTCATCTTGTCGATCTACAAATAGCCATCATCGCCTTAGGACTGACACCAGCAACAAGAGGAGATATATAACTCGTCCTGCGAAATAGAAGAACCCTCTCTTTTCTCTCTCAAAATCTCAACCCTCTCATTTGTTCATCTTCTTCCTCATATTATCATCTCTCTTCCCCTCTCACATAGTTAGGTGACTCGCAATTTCTCTATCCAAACCAGAAGAGGTAAATCATCCACAACTGTCGTGAACACTGCTCCCACCACTTAGAAGCCATTGCTTAGCAGATTCGAAAGCCTTAATCTGAATCTGAAGATTATAAACTTGCTTCTCCAAGGAATTCAGCTATATTAATCATATTTTGGTGTTGCTTGTGTCCGCCTCGTTTGAGCGGAATGGCTATGCTCAGTGATTACCAATTTGTCACAGAACAGTGTTTCAACAATATATATATATATATGAGAAAGAAGGAAGAAGGTAAAAACCAGAAGATAGTAGAAAGAAGAAAGAGATAAAGAGTTTTATGGTTTTCCATTCATAGTCATGTTAATGCACTAGGTTCATATATATGCAAGAACATAGCCATACCCTGCAACTTCTAGAGGCTAGAGAGTTGTAGGTTCACATATTTTCTCAGATTATCCATTTTTTAGCTAGTAGCTTTTGTTTTAGAATTCCCATAGCTGCTAGATTCCGCCTTCAGTTGTTCCCTCACATAGTATTGCTTTGTTCTCTTTCTAATATGAACACGTTGTTGTCCTTCTATGTGATTTTATGTTGAGTATTTTATAATGTTGAAACTTGAAAGTACTATTGAAAATGTTGTGTTTTTTTCTAATTGATTCAAATATCGAATGTTATCTCCTTAGGGTCCATATGCAGCTAATGCTATTGTCATTTCATTGCAGTAGAAAGTCTCAAATTGCTTGATTTCATTTGTTTCCTTTTTCAGTTGAAGACTGCTAGGGAAGCGGCAAACACTGCCTTGGCAGGAAGTGCTGTTGGAGCTATCTCAACTGCAGGTCTGGCCTGGAAATACTCAAAGAGTTTACATGGTAACATGCTCTGCTTATTCTCTTTGGTCTCATTTTTTGTTATATAAAATAGTGATGGAACTGTCGAAATCTGGTTCGGTCTGAATACTGATCAAAATCCCAGTTCCTTTGAAGAATTAGGGGTGTATGTTTCCCCTGCGGTAGTCAAAGAAGTTTTACAAGGCAATCTCACTGTTCGCAATGAGTCATAATCCCTCGTGTTTTCTGCATTCTCCGCGTGAACTGAAGTTCATTAGTATCTTATAAGGTTTTTTGTCTCTTGGTGGCCTGTCAAGGTCTTACTAGTATCTTTCTTTGCTGGTTTCTAAGCACTGCTAGTACTAGCATGGTCCAGCTTGTTCCCGGGCTCTTGGTTTATACTAATACAGCTAAAGTAGATAGGAGAAACAGAAAGAATGAAGGAAAAAAGTACAATTAGCCTGGTTTTCCGGATAACGAAAACACAAAAAGACTCGGATGAAAAATAACTTTTGTTCATTTAAGAATATGCTATGTTGCAATTTTACTGGTGTTATAAATCGGTGTTAGATCTTGATTCGACTAATATTACGAGGCGAAGGGAAGTTATTTTAAGCTTCTCCACATTGGTTTCTCGGATACAATAACACGAAAAGACCTGGAAGAAAAAAAATAACTTTTGTTCATTCACAAGATGAGTTTTTGTGTTATAGCTCGGTGTTATAAGTGATTTGGTTAATGTCATGAGACATGAGGAAGTTATTTTAAGCATCTCAAACCCGATTTTTCTCAGGTGCCGGACTGGCTTTCTTAGGAGGAGGCGTTTTTGGTTGGACATTCGGACAAGAAATCGCAAACCACTGGTATCAACTCTACAGGTTGGACACAATGGCTGCACAAGTCAAATTCATGGAGTGGTGGGAAAACAAGTCCCAGAGGCGATTGTAAAACTTATCGTGCTGCTGAAAGCAGTGCCTGCTCGGTTTCCATCTGTTTAATAACGGTGACATGTCGGAAACATAATGTTTGGTTTGATACCGGAAAGGTTTTTTTTCCCTTTTAGAAGCAACTTGATGAAACCAGTTGTTAACATTACAATACTTTTGTCCCAATAAGTTTGCTGCAGCTCTATCACAGTTAGCAAATTATTTGAACTTTTGATTTTGTCCATTATAGTTTCACCTTGAAAAATGTGTAGAGATTAACACGATGCCGACGGAATGAAAGTTGAAGAGCTAAATTGATCAAAAAATTAATAAAAGGACTAAAATGAGAACGCCACTAAAATAAAGAGGCTAAAGTAAATATTAAGCCTAAAATTAAACTGGATTAGTTTAATAGGTACCGTTCTTACTACTATAACTTGGAGGACGTGAGTAAGCACGTAATTTCCTTCAATAAAAGGTTTGGAGCTGGCCTCCGGCAGCAAGGCAGGTGTCAGCCAGCCGATCTACCGAAACAAAGCTTATTCATGAATACAGTTCCAGCATTCTAGACAGGTCCAACTTCATAAAGATACATAAATAAATACGACCTAGTAAGAGGGGGGCAGGGAGCCGGCCTTCGAAACCAAGGCTAGTTTTCGCCAGCTGATCTACCGAAAGGAAGCTTATTCACAAATACAGTTACAGCATTCTTGGCAAGTCCAACTTCATAAAGATCCATAAATAAATACGACCTAGTAAGAGAGGGGGGGAGCTGACCTCCGGCAACAAGGCCGGTGTCGGCCAGCCAATCTACCGAAAGAAAGCTTATTCATGAATACAGTTCCAGCATTCCTGGCAGGTCCAACATGATAAGACTTAAGAGATAAAATGAAAGATCCATAAATAAATACTAAAGATCATAATATATGTGTGTGTTTGTATAATAAGAGAGTGATAACCACATGGAACCAAACATCATAGCTTTAGATAGGAATGTATATCAGACAAAAGATCATTGATACATGGATACTGAAATCGACCGAAACTGACATTTTAGCCTACCTTTGACGCTGAAACACTTTCAGTTGATGCAATCACTGAAACAATACTTATTTGGATGATGAACTTGTAGCACATGAAGCTTGCACGCTGGTGCCGGTTAAGGGAGCTTCACCTGTGTCTGATATCTGGTGGTGATTTGGTTCTGGATTAGAACTATTCTCTGAACTGCTAGTTACAGTAGCCGTGCTGGTTTCATGATTATTTGGTTCTGGATTAGAACTATTCTCGGAGCTGCTTGTTATAGTATCAGTGCTGTTTATATTATCTCGGGTTTCTAGACGTTCCTTCATGCGAGAGACTGTTGCAATGCCAGCATTAACCTCTCTCCTTACTTCAGAATCAATATCAGCCATGGAAGTGTTGCGAGAGAAAAATCTCTCTTTCCAGCCCCTTGTACTCCTTGAAATCGACTCTTTGTATCTAAAGAGATTCATAAGTCAGAACGAGGGCACAAACTTACATAATAAACCATGTAAAAGGAAATATATGAATATCTTCCTAGTTAAAATCTTAAATGTCTCCATACGACAGATACCTCGTCGAAACAGCATTAAACCGTGATTTTAGTGATTCGGAAAATGATTGAACTTCTGAAGATCTGGCTCTATCTTGACTATTTGGAGAAGACAGACTAGGGGACCTCCTGCAAGATAGAAAAATGTGTTCTAAATAAGTGTGTCGGATAGAATCACCTGATAATCGGAAAATAAGGATAATCAAGTCGGGGAATAGCAAGTACCTGGTATTCGAGGAATTTCCTTGATCATTGACCGAAAGAGCACTGGAGCCAGATGCCGAGACAGACTGCTGATCAGCTAGGACGGAAGGTAGAGTAATTGATGCCAAAGATTCTCCCCCCACTGTTCTTGCAGGAGAGGATGGAGTTCCAACAGTGATCGCAGGGGCAGGTTCACCTTCACTTTGAGTTGGAGATAACGAAGATACATGATCCATCGAGGAGGGTTCATTCGAAGGAGCAAATACCAAGAACTGTGGAAGACGCCCTTGAGCTGATGACCTATTCCTCAGAGCTTCCCTTCTTGAAATGTGGCGTGCTCGCCCAATTGCAGCAGCAGCAGCCAAGTGCTGAATTATGCGCTCCTCAAGTTCTGTCTCATTCACTCCCACCGGCAACTGCAATTAAAAGCAAGCCCAATGAGAACGGCTCTTTCTTAAGAATTTGGATTGGATTCAATTTAATGATCACAGAATGAAGATGCTACACATCAGGCTAGCAGAGAAGAAATACAAACATGTTGTAGTTCGAAATCCCCAAGAGTCGGATGACGAAATATGGTAGCATTTCTCGAAGGGTTGAACCTGAGACTCCTTTCCCGTTCGACAGCCTCAAGCAGCTCCTGGCTGCCATAGCAAGAGAAAATCGTTAATGTAATATAAACGGCAAAAAGAACCAGAACCAGTTGAAATGCCAACCTGGTAGGATCTTTCAGGCTAATTGGCTGCCAACACATGGGGCATTGGGAACTCCTTTGACACCTGCAAGATCAAAACAGTAAAATGACAAATTAAGTAGATGAACTCTGTCGGTACAAATTTTACCAGTTTCACGAGTCTGGTCGATTTGGATTTTTTACCAAGTCATTTCAACGAGTGATCTTAAGTAATCAGACAGAGGTACAATGAAAATAAAACTGATATAAACTACAACGAACTCGATAAAATGGATATTGGTTATACTACCATTCAAGTATGCACTGAAGATGGAACTCATGCTTGCAGCCAGTCACCTGTAAGTGACAGCGAACATCGATCAAGAAATGTACATTCAAATATCAAAGGAACGAGAATCGAAATTCTCAAAGATGTATACCGTGGAGGGATCGCTTTCACAGAATGCTTCCAGGCATATACTGCAGGCATCATCACAAGGATCCTGGATTCCCCCTTCCACAAAAGCCGCAGCTGAGGTTAAACTTGCCTCGGAATTGATCTCTTCCATCCCCTACAAAGGCCAAACACGAAAACATCCGATTTCGATCTCGAATCCCAATTTTCTAAAGATAAAACAAACAGAAAAATGAAGCTAAATCATGTCCTATGCATGAAATGAAACCAACTGCGACCTTACAAACAGTTCATATACAATCAACAGGGAAGACACCTACACAACACTGATCAAATGCATAAAATGGTGAAATCAATACCCTTTTAACAAAATATCAGCAAATTAAGCCTAGAAAACTTTCTTTTTTTAAAAGGCTAAACTACGCCGAACCTCCAAAATTCACAATAGCAAATCACCCAACTTTTCCCCACAAATTCTAGAACTTTTCTTCGATATTCTCACCGATCAAACACCAGGGAAGAAACCCATGAAAACAAAATCAAAGAAACACCCAGAAATCAGTTTACCTCCAAAGAAGAAAAACAACACAGTAGATCGGTTGATAGAACCCGAGCCAAAAGACCGTAGAAAATTTTTTTGGGCAAAGGTGGAGACTTTGAAATTGGGGTTGTTTGGGAAGAATCGCTGAAATTGCTGACTTGGTGGGGGGGTGAAGGAGGTGGAAAAAAACAAACCAACCTCAAGCGGGGGTCGGGCTCGGGTCCAATGGAGTCTGTGATAGTGAAACGTGGCAATTACACTGTAATATTCTTCACCATTCATTGTTTTATCAAATTCTCTCGTTAATCATTCGACTATAAATTAAACTCTAAATAGTCTATTCATTATCAAAATCGATTTATCTAATATATATAATGATTTAAATTTAATTTATAATTTGAATTGAATTAAAGTTAACATGGACTTAAATAAATTAATATTTGAATACAAAAATTATAATTTCAAACTAAATCTAAATCGCATCCACTTGAATCAAACTTAAAATTAAATGTAATTTATATTTAATTTTTTTACTAGAGTTTGATAGTATGACTCAATTAATAAGGCTAATATAAATATATCAATTATCAATTGATCGGACAAAATAAAATGTTAAGTCTTTTAACAAAACGCAATCTTAAAAATAATTATTTATGCAGGATCTGATTTTGAATTAGTTGATTAGATATAATAACATTAAAATTTTATAATTTGCTTTTAATGTTTTTAAAAAGTTTTGTGTTTTTAATATTAATAATATAATATTTATAAATCTGTAAGTTTTATTATAGATTCAAAAAAAGTATATAAAATAAGTTATTAAAAAATTGAATTTGGGCAAATAAAGAAATTTCTTCTTTTTGTTTTTTATGTAATTAAATTTTTTTTATTAAAAAGACATATATGATATTTTAATATATCAATAAAACTGTAACACGTGATAAAAAGATAACATATTAAAATTATGGGTAAACTATACGGATAGTCCCTCATATTTTCAGTCGGTCTGATTTTGATCACCTATTCAAAAGGAGTGGTTTTGATCCTTACGTTATCAATTCGTCCGGTCCGATTTTAATCCCTCTACCGTTGATAATGTTGAACCATTAACGAAGCCTGATTCGACAATTAAAAATTTAAGAAATGAAAGGAAAAAAAAAACATGTGTCTTCTTCTACTTTATTATATGGAAGAGAAAATTGACGGAACTTATGATCTTACGGCTCTTATTAGTGGGGACCTTCGACGCATTTAAACCTTTTTGTGAGTCAAATCATTGAAAACTTACATTCAATCATATTAAGTACTCAAAATAATAAACTTTGCATGGTACCTAGCAGCTTGAAAATTACGGTGAAGAAGTTCAGGAAATGAAAAACATGAAGCAGCGGGAATATGTTGGCCATTTAAGGAGGTTGGTACTGATTTTCATCTAAGTTCAATTTTTGTTGATGATAAGTTAAAATCTGCATTTGTCTACAGGAAAAGTAGTGGGTTCTAAAGTGTTAGTAAAAAGATATTTTTATGTTAGTCTTGACTAACGTAAATAATAAATAAATAAATAAATAAAATTAAGATGATATAATTATTGTGCCGTGTAATTATTGTCTTAGAAGCAATTTCGTCCGGATTAGTATAATCTCGAAAATGGACTCCACTCCCCATGGTTAACAAAGTATTCCGAATTTCGTACACCCGAAATAAGGAAGTGAAACTCTGAATAGTATTACTCTTTTTGGATAAAAGAAAAATATTTTATCCAAAGAAAATACTACCGGAATAAAATATCAAAAGCCACCGAAAAAGAAAAACTTCATTATGCTTGTGAAGAGAGAAAAACAAATGAGTGAGTTGAAAATGAAAGAGATGACATCCTTTTATAGCTAAAAGATAAGGGCATTTAGGTAAAAATGTAATGAGAAAAATCAACAAAAATCTCTCAAAATCTCAACTTTTTCTATGATCTCAGCCATTGAATTTGAATTAATTTAAAATTTAAAATTCAAATAAAATTAATTATATTTCTTTGAAGGGTGTCAATGTTTTGACACGGTTTTATCTCTGCTAATGTAATTGGACTTCATTTTTTATACTATAATTTGTATGATTTAATGAAGATTCCATTTCATTTGTGTGTAGACATCATCAGCAGCCGAATCTTATGACATTGCTGCAATCACCAAATACAACGTTGAAAGGATCATACGCAGCAATACTTTAGTTAGGTAGGTTAAACAAAGAAACGGATTCCAACAATGAGGCTGATGATTACAATACACCCCACCTTCACACTGCCAAATGGCCTTCTATCACTCACCTCTGCCATAACCAACGCCTCATGGTGTCGACTATATCCAACACAACAAGTCTGCGAGTATCAAAAACTATCGATATCTCACTTTTCCGTCGGCCATGCATGATGTCATTGGAGTGAACAAGAAGAAGAAAGAAAACACAAGGATTTTCTTTTAATTCATTAATTGTCAACTTAGACTTTCGTTAATGAGTTAAAGAGAGTTAACGACTAAGGGATTAAAAGCGAACGAAACTGTAACACCCCAACCCGTACCCGACCCGGATACGAGTCCGACGTGTCATATTGACTTTTCAAACCTTGACTCTTAAGAAAAATCCCGGGAAATTTAAAACTTTTTTTAAAACAAAATACAGACTTTATCAGAGTGCTCGTACTTAATGACTTATTACATGCCAACACTTTATACATAACCAAATACGTACTTTGTCAAATACTTCTGATCTGATCTTTTAGTAGTGATACTGTCTTTGTCACTTCTATTCTTTCACTTCTCGTTCTTGGTACCTACGTGTAAATCACTTACACGCTAAGTCATAGACTTAGTGAGGCATATAAAACATATAATATAACCATATATCATTTCATATAAATAAAAGACATACATATGCAAACACTATCAATAATCCTTTCCACTTACCATATACTCATCATATAACACATATATCACTATACCCAGAAACACACATAACATCATATAATTCATGTATGTGCATTCATATCATTGAATCACGACATATCAATATGCATGAATCTATTGTATGATAACAATATACAATCAGGTCATGCACACATGCAACTTACCTTCTTGTATCACTTTCACTTTCATTTGTCTTTCAATTTCATTGCCCATGTATATTATTGAGAATAGAGGTATGTGAGTACATTGAGGTTGTGCACTAATGCTGTCACCACAGCTCGTATAAATTCCCTCATGGGGCACCGAACATTCGTTCAGTATTCGTCCCGAAGGACCTGTCCAGAGGTTACAAAGAACCCCGGTAACTATCCAGAGGTCATAAAGATCCTCGGCAACTATCCATATGTTCCTTTCAACATAGGTAAACCCTCGACTCTTGGCATGCCAACTATACCTATAGCTCTCGTATCATATACTATGGGCATTTATTTATACATTTCGTATCACTTGTTCTTTCTCTTCTGTCACATACCACATGTATGTGTAACCATATATCTCATATCATATCACATGTATTATATATATACATGTATTCATGTAAATCATTTCATGTAATTCATATCACATATATCACATGTGCATATAAGCTTATAGCATCTTTCACATATACATGTAGTCACATAGCTTTCTTTCATGTAACCATGCATGTCATGTCAAATAACATATATCATATGTTGCATTTTCACTTAAGCATATAAATCATATAACATAGCATCCATCTATTTCTATGTATTAATGCATACATGGTAATCACATAACAATTTAGAAGTTACTTCTTACCATAGTAACTCCATCACTGGCTCATCACAAGCCAATGTTAATTCAATAAAATAAGTACAAAATAAATTGCACTCACCTTAGCTTTGTTTTGATTCGATTCTAATTCCTCAATTGTCCCGAAACGGATCACTTTCTATCTCTACATAACAATACACAGATTCATATCAATATTCCAATTGATATATTCTAAACTGTCACTTCTTAGGCTAAGAGAAAAGCCAATTTCCTCTTTCAATGAAGGTATGCATCGATGCACTACTTGTGCATCGGTGCATAAAATGCATTCGATGTTTTTATTTTAAAAGGATGCATCGATGCATTATCTATGCATCGATGCATCAAAGGCATTCGATGTTATTCTTTTAAAGGAATGCATCGATGCACTTATGAATGTGCATCGATGCACCTTGTCCAGAAATTGTATTTCAAGCCCGAAATTCATCAATTTTTCATTCAATTCTTTTATTTTAATCCCCTATTATGTATTTAAACTCAACTATCATTATTGAAACCAACTTATGTCCATATAAATCATATTTATCTTCTATATTTCATCAAGATTCTTAAAATTAAGAATCTTACTAAACTTTCAAATTTGTTATAAATCTTTTCTAACTTCATAAATCTCTTATTCTTCTTGATGACAAGTCAAATTCCATCTTAAAAATCTCTTATTAACTCTTTTCCAAAATTTCCTTTAAAAACCCATTTTCTTTAATCTTTCATAACTTCTTTATCTTTCAATCTTAAGATAACCTAAGCTTTCCTTAAGCTTAGTTATTATCTAATGATCAAAACCCAACCATAAATTTAGCAAATAATCAACTAACAAAGAAACTCACCTTTGCAAGCTTGGCTCTTCACGTTTGAGAGAAGATGAAGATGGAAGATAAGTCTAAAACTTATCTCTTCAATCATACATCTCATGTATTATAATACCCATTTATTAATATTTAATATTATCTTTGTTCAATGACCATTTTGCCCTTCATCTACTTTAATAATTACTAACAACTTTTAGGAATTATTTCTAAATAAATCATTGAATTATTCCATTCTTCTACTTAATTCATCAAATTCTTAAACTTTACAATTTAGCCACTAACCCCTAGTTTGGGATGTTACAATTCTCCCCTCCTTAAGAAAATTCGTCCTCGAATTTTCACTTTATAACAATATGAAGCAATCCTTATATACAGTCCTCTTTTATTACTCAATACATATCTCTTTCACTCATGCTATAAACAATCTAACACCACTTATAACACTTATCTTACTTGATTCTTTAAACTCTATCATTCTCATATCTTTCTCTATTTATTCCTCATTATCAAGATTTCCTTATAGCATAACTAAACCATATATTTTCTCATGTTCTCATACGCTATTTAATCCACTCAAGTAACCATAAATCTTATTTACCTGAACACTATACCTTAATGGGTTTATATCAATAAAACTACTACAATTAACTTATAACTAAAATTAGTACTTCTCTCATCAATTTACTGTTCAAATGTAATTATGCTAGCCTAAATCAACCAATATCATAACGCATTTACTATACAACCGAAAAATACCTGCTAATAATTCTGGGTCCTCACAGTCTTCATTATCATTAAGATTACATATTCTAGCAGTGGAGCGCATCTCCTGTTGAGTAGAAGATTCTGTTTGATTTCTTTCTCTACCTCTACCCCTACCTCTTTGAGACATCAAAACATATCGTTCCGATTGTGCAAGCTCTCTGTCCTTCAATGGACAATCTCTCATGAAATGTCCTATTTCCCCACATCGGAAACAAGCTCCAGATTTAATTCTACACATCCCACCATGATATCTTCCACAATTCTGACAATGTCTCAATTGTGCTCTTCTATCACCAGACTCTACAAATTGAGTCTGTCTATCTCTCATCTGACTTGATCCTCTAGCGGAGGATGTCATCGACTCTGACCGTGCTTGAGATCGAAAACCAGAATCTCTACTTCTTTTGGTTGATACTAAACTCGATGAAGGCCCCGTTCTTTTAAAAGATTGAACTCTTTGATCCCCATAACGTTCATTCTGAGCTCTTTCAAGAGCTTTTGCACGATTCACTACCTCTTGAAACGAGGACAGATTTAACACAATCAACATCTCCTTTAATCTCGGGCGTAAGCCCTCCACAAACCATTCGCATGCATCTTTTTCTGTTGGAACTAACTCAGCCGCAAAATGACTCAACTTATTGAATTCACACTCATATTCATATATAGTGTGATCCAATTGCTTCAGATTCAAGAATTCTTGTTTCATTTGTTTGATGAACTGGTCTCTTATATACTTGTGTTTGAACTCTTCTAAAAACAAGAACCAGGTCACTTGTTCACTTGTCATTCTTAGAGTAATGTTCGTCCACCATATTCTCTCTTGTCCACGAAGCAAGGAGACTACTCCGTCTAACTTTTCCATATCAGAACAATGAAGTCCATCTAGCATAATCTTTACGTCATTGAGCCAAAAGTCCGCTTCAACAGGAGTCTCCTCAACTTCACCTTTGAATTCAGGAGCTCCTAATCCTTTTAAATCTTTTGCTATATTCCTTCTTGGAGTGGAAGGAGCAGGAGATTGGAAACGCATCAACACCGCGTCTAACGTTCTAAAGAAAACGTCTTGGTCTTGCACAGGCACTCCAGAAAGTGTTTGTCCTTCACCTTGCCTGGCCAGGGCAGGTGAATTACTACCTTCAGCTAATCTATCATTTCCCGCTACGTCTCGGTAGTTGACTTGTCCAGACATCTAATAAAATACAATCATATCATTCTATTAGCAAAACAATATACTTACTTTCTATCAGATCAGAAGTTTTCACTATTTCGTTGGCATGTATACTTTTTAAAACACTTTTGACTTCGTTTTTAGCCTAGAATCGGCTAAACCGTAGCTCTGATACCATTAAATGTAACACCCCAACCCGTACCCGACCCGGATGCGAGTCCGATGTGTCACATTGACTTTTCAAACCTTGACTCTTAAGAAAAATCCCGGGAAATTTAAAACTTTTTTTAAAACAAAATACAGACTTTATCAGAGTGCTCGTACTTAATGACTTATTACATGTCAACACTTTATACATAACCAAATACGTACTTTGTCAAATACTTCTGATCTGATCTTTTAGTAGTGATACTGTCTTTGCCACTTCTATTCTTTCACTTCTCGTTCTTGGTACCTACGTGTAAATCACTTACACGCTAAGTCATAGACTTAGTGAGGCATATAAAACATATAATATAACCATATATCATTTCATATAAATAAAAGGCATACATATGCAAACACTATCAATAATCCTTTCCACTTACCATATACTCATCATATAACACATATATCACTATACCCAGAAACACACATAACATCATATAATTCATGTATGTGCATTCATATTATTGAATCACGACATATCAATATGCATGAATCTATTGTATGATAACAATATACAATCAGGTCATGCACACATGCAACTTACCTTCTTGTATCACTTTCACTTTCATTTGTCTTTTAATTTCATTGCCCATGTATATTATTGAGAATAGAGGTATGTGAGTACATTGAGGTTGTGCACTAATGCTGTCACCACAGCTCGTATAAATTCCCTCATGGGGCACCGAACATTCGTTCAGTATTCGTCCCGAAGGACCTGTCCAGAGGTTACAAAGAACCCCGGTAACTATCCAGAGGTCATAAAGATCCTCGGCAACCTTTCAACATAGGTAAACCCTCGACTCTTGGCATGCCAACTATACCTATGGCTCTCGTATCATATATTATGGGCATTTATTTATACATTTTGTATCACTTGTTCTTTCTCTTCTGTCACATACCACATGTATGTGTAACTATATATCTCATATCATATCACATGTATTATGTATATACATGTATTCATGTAAATCATTTCATGTAATTCATATCACATATATCACATGTGCATATAAGCTTATAGCTTCTTTCACATATACATGTAGTCACATAGCTTTCTTTCATGTAACCATGCATGTCATGTCAAATAACATATATCATATGTTGCATTTTCACTTAAGCATATAAATCATATAACATAGCATCCATCTATTTCTATGTATTAATGCAAACATGGTAATCACATAACAATTTAGAAATTACTTCTTACCATAGTAACTCCATCACTGGCTCATCTCAAGCCAATGTTAATTCAATAAAATAAGTACAAAATAAATTGCACTCACCTTAGCTTTGCTTTGATTCGATTCTAATTCCTCAATTGTCCCGAAACGGATCACTTTCTATCTCTACATAACAATACACAGATTCATATCAATATTCCAATTGATATATTCTAAACTGTCACTTCTTAGGCTAAGAGAAAAGCCAATTTCCTCTTTCAATGAAGGTATGCATCGATGCACTACTTGTGCATCGGTGCATAAAATGCATTCGATGTTTTTATTTTAAAAGGATGCATCGATGCATTATCTATGCATCGATGCATTATCTATGCATCGATGCATCAAAGGCATTCGATGTTCTTCTTTTAAAGGAATGCATCGATGCACTTATGAATGTGCATCGATGCACCTTGTCCAGAAATTGTATTTCAAGCCCGAAATTCATCAATTCTTCATTCAATTCTTCTATTTTAATCCCCTATTATGTCTTTAAACTCAACTATCATTATTGAAACCAACTTATGTCCATATAAATCATATTTATCTTCTATATTTCATCAAGATTCTTAAAATTAAGAATCTTACTAAACTTTCAAATTTGTTATAAATCTTTTCTAACTTCATAAATCTCTTATTCTTCTTGATGACAAGTCAAATTCCATCTTAAAAATCTCTTATTAACTCTTTTCCAAAATTTCCTTTAAAAACCCATTTTCTTTAATCTTTCATAACTTCTTTATCTTTCAATCTTAAGATAACCTAAGCTTTCCTTAAGCTTAGTTATTATCTAATGATCAAAACCCAACCATAAATTTAGCAAATAATCAACTAACAAAGAAACTCACCTTTGCAAGCTTGGCTCTTCACGTTTGAGAGAAGATGAAGATCATGTATTATAATACCCATTTATTAATATTTAATATTATCTTTATTCAATGACCATTTTGCCCTTCATCTACTTTAATAATTACTAACAACTTTTAGGACTTATTTCCAAATAAATCATTGAATTATTTCATTCTTCTACTTAATTCATCAAATTCTTAAACTTTACAATTTAGCCACTAACCTCTAGTTTGGGATGTTACAGAAATAATAACATGAAGGGCCAAAATCATTCTTTTTTTTAGTGATGACCAAAATCTGATAGATCGAAAACATAAAGAACTATCCGTGTAGTTTACCCAAAAAATATTATATTTAAGTATTATATTTATAAAATTCATCAAACTCAAATACTATAGTGAACATAAATACATTTATAAAATAAACTACACTCATTTATTAATAAGACGTATGAAATTGACTATTTCAACATATAATTATTAAAGTGGACACGAGTTCTGAACGCAATGAATTTTGATTCAGTTTAACTTTATAGAATTTGAGTTTTTTTTATTATAATATCAAATTGGTTCTAATCAAATTCGAATGAGATTCAGATTTAAGATGAAACTGTTATGAACTGAGGAGAATAGAGAAGGAAAAATCGAAGGAATAAAGGTTTTAGAAGAAGAAAAGCATAGATATTTCATAAATCAGAATTTCATTCATTCATCAGGTGATTTCTTTCTTCCCCAGTACACGGTTTTATTTGCATTACAATGTACTATGGCAATTGTGAAAGTGACAGTTGTATAACTAACTTCTAACAGATTCCCTACAGATAAGAACTAAATATTTTCCTCCTTTGGGTTGTTGGCTGGATTGCAGGCCGGTTCTTGCTGCATAGGTAATGGACTTCCCTTTTTATATCTATTGTTTTAATAATCACTTGCTTCCCACGTGCACTCTCCTCTTTCATCCAATCCCTAAATTTCCCAATTGATTTACTCTCAATCTCTAACCCTCCCTTAGTAATTCCCAAATTACTTTCTTCGAGTCTAACTTCTTCTTCTCTGCCTTCTCTCTCGTGCATGACATTACCCCCTCCACGAGTAGATCCTTGTCCTCAAGGATCGAAACTTGAAAACCGAGACATGAGGCTGGTATGAGCTTCCCAAGTATCGTGATTTGAGTTCAAGTTCATCCTTCGTACGAGTAAATTCTGGCAGAAAGATTGCAATCTTAGGTATACTTCTTCTCCAATTTGAAATTGTCGTTCACTTCGATTTTTATCAGCATGTTGTTTAATTTTGTTCTGCAATATATCTGGGACCTTATGCACTGTGAATTCTAAACACCATAGCAGAGTAGGTGATTTATCGAAATTCACATTCACTTCATACAACACCCCATGATTGTTTTGTGAAACTTTGTTCTTCCCTATATCTTTTGGGCTCTCATTTCTCCGTTTCAATATAACAAGTTGCCTAACTCGAAGACCAACATAATAAAGAGGTAGAAACCCAATAGCTAAGCATGGGTCGTGGATTGGCAGCTGCAAGATTAGAGCACTCCAAAAGATTAAATTCTGACTAGTATTGAAACTGGAACAATAATCGTTCAAAGATTTGTAGTTCACCAAGTTTCCATTGTGACCACCCCACATCTTTCTTATATTTGCCCCAAACCCACTGTTGGGTTTCAACTTTTGGAATCACTTCAACAATATTTAGTTCACCACCTTCTATTTCTTTTCCGATAAGAGCAAGCATCTCTACCATTTGAAGTTTAAGGAAAAAAATTTCAATTGATTCAGACAATCTAAGTTCTCCAGCAGCTGAATCTGATCGAACCGATGTGTACCCAAATAACAGAGGACTGTTATAATCTGCATCAGTAACCTCATAAGTTTTAGCATTAACCGCATTGATGAGAATGATTGTTCTGTCAATAATTTCTCCATACCAACTAAGGAGAGTTGATCCTTCATAGCAACTAGAATATTCTTCCTCCCTATAGTATATCTTTGAATCCATAATAGTCCAACGTAATACACCCTCATATTCCATTAGATGAGTAAACATAATTTTCTTATCTGCCACCAACCCACTTAACATGATATTTGCACTATACCGTGTATAGTTTCCAACACTACAAATTCCCCTCTCCTTCAGATGATCCTTGCTCTGAAATCGACCTTTTTCTTACTTTTCTACCATACATGTTACATCATCATCAATTAGTTTGACAGATTGCAATAACTCAACAACAACAACATGCTCTAGTCCTGATTTTTTTAATGGATTCTGTTAGCACAATATTATCCTGCTTTGCAACAGTAGAACTTTTTTATGCACCTGTTGAACTATTCTCAAATTTTGGAGATTGAACATAACTTCTTGACCTTGTGAAAACATCTTCACTCCTTGATTTGCTCCGGCATTGTCCTCTTTCTTCAATTTTCACACCACAATATACAATATTATAAACAGGTCTGACAAATTTTGACTCCAATAACTCATGAACATCAAGCTGTTGTCTTGATTTGCAGATGGATTCTGCTGGTACCGTACCATCCTATTTAGAAATAGTAGAAGTGTTGCCTGCACCTGAAAGCCCACTCATAGACATGGAAGGTTGAGCAGAACTTCTTGATCTAGTGACTCGACCAGAGACAACCTTTTCATTCTTTTCCTTGCTTCTGCAGTCCACTCTTTTACCCTTTTCCACCTCATAACTCACAACATTATTCTTCTTTGCAACAAAAGAATTGTCGCCTGTACCCAACGGCCCACTTTCAGACTTGGAATGATGGATAGAACTTCTCATTCTTTCAAAATTATAGCCAACAATATACCTATATCCACCTAAATAAGTTACCACAATCTGTTCATGCCCAACAGACATATAAATAACAAGAAAACCTTTTCTCTTTAATGTTCGGATTATGCACGGATGAAATTTAATTTGTTGTTCCCCTGACCTTTAGGACTACTTAGTTTCTTCCTAGTCCCATTGACTTTCAAGTTGCACCATGCATGAAAACAATCTATGCCAAAACAGAGACTACCCAGTGCATTCTTGGAGTCATGAAATAATTTTAGGAGACCACTGAAAATGCTCGGTATACCCAACTTCAACAGAATAGAAAGCGTAAGGTGCAACCTTTGATTCACACTCCAATTCCTAACCAAATAAATTATACTCCGTCCCATCCACAAAAGTCTAAACACATAAGGATCAAGGGTCGAAATATGTTCATTGGTCGTCATAAACATCATGAAATAAATTTCTCTAAGCATGGATTGAACTATAGAATTCAGCTTATTTGAGTTACCAGTTGTTTGACACTGTAGAAAATAAACCACCTTTGCCTTTGAAGGAAAATCAACTAATTGTTTTTGTGAGTTTATAACCATTTGAGTCTCGCCCTCCAAGAGTCTGGATAAATCCACGACAAATGGTTGAAAGGTAGCAACTTGAACCGACATAGGCAATTCTTGATTTTCTCGCGAAATTAGTTTGGTGTATCCAACCAGACTGACGTTCTGATGCAGTCGATTTTCTCGCGAAATCAGTTTGGTGTATCCAACCAGACTGACGTTCTGTTGCAGCCGTGAATTAGCTTTCATGGTGCTGGTGATAGATGGAAATACAACACTAGCTACACTTGCTGACATTTTATCGAACATTTGAGAAACGTTATATGTGCCTTCTATTGCCACCGATAACATCCTTTTAGGAGTGAGGAAAATGGGTTTAGACTCACCCAGTGAAAGTTGACCCATTCCTTTCTCCCCATGAATTTGTTGTTCCTGTAGTTGAGTAAAACAGTCCCCATTAATTTGCTTTTGCTCACTCTTTTTATCATTCAGAATATGTAAGATCTGCTCCACATATCTTTGATTTGTTTCCAGTTTAGATTCCAACGTACTCAATCTGCTTTCCTGCTTTTTCCACCATTTAGGAGGATTAGTTTCATCCTGTGATTGCTTCATCAAAGCTGTTAAATCTTCAAGTTGTTTTCGTATGGCAGAAAGATCAGGATTTTCTGGCATTGTTTGGTTTCTTTTTGGCATACTCAAGCGTTGATTGCCAAGAGTGATGGCTCTGTATACCAATTTGTTATGAACTGAGGAGAATAGAGAAGGAAAAATCGAAGGAATAAAGGTTTTAGAAGAAGAAAAGCATAGAGATTTCAGAAATCAGAATTTCATTCATTCATCAGGTGATTTCTTTCTTCCCCAGTACACGATTTTATTTGCATTACAATGTACTATGGCAATTGTGAAAGTGACAGCTGTATAACTAACTTCTAACATATTCCCTACAGATAAGAACTAAATATTTTCCTCATTTGGGCTGTTGGCTGGATTGCATGCCTGTTCTTGTTGGATAGGTAATGGACTTCCCTTTTTATATCTATTGTTTTAATAATCACTTGCTTCCTACGTACACTCTCCTCTTTCATCCAATCCCTAAATTTCCCAATTGATTTACTCTCAATCCCTAACCCTTTCTTAGTAATTCCCAAATTACTTTCTTCGAGTCTAACTTCTTCTTCTCTGCCTTCTCTCTCGTGCATGACAGAAACATATATGACCCAAGAAAATAACTTAATTATCCCATATATTTAGATCGAACCTAATAAAAAATATATATATATATATATATATATATATATATATATATATATATATATGATTGAATCAAAATAAGTACAAAATTTTATCTAAAAAGTTGTGTTAAATTTCTTCGTCGGATAGAACCTCCTTAAACATGAGTCAGGCTAGATGGCAAATAGAATTCTCGAATTGAGTTCTGATCGATTAAAAATCCAACTCAACTCGACCTATACCCATCCTCAATAATGACATTATAATTCAACCATAAATGAGATTATAACATATAGGGAAAATGCCAAATCACACATGTTAAAACCGCCAAATCTGTAAAAGTTAACATTAACTGATACAACAATTTGCAACTTTAGATACCAAAATGAAAATAAACTGATAATTTTGGAGAATATATATTTAACCCAACTATTAATGCCTCTAAAACATCTGCTAAGATAAATTAACTTCAATGATCAACCTATCCATAAGCATAGGAATAGTAATGATAAATGTATTGCTTGATTAAAAAAATAATGGATTGGTGGATCCTAACTCAGATAGCATATTGCTTGAAATGACTCTTACCATCTAACAACTAAACCCGACAATTTCGAACACTAGACGAAAAGTTACTAAAACACGATATGAACACAAGATCGTGTTAAAATCTACATAATACAAATTATTAAAGTATCAAAATTTGTATAAATATATATCTTAAACACGATTATGACACGAGAAAGAAAAACCATAAACACGCGACGAAACATGAATTGCCCAAGTCTACTTGCAACCAAAGAAGCAAGCCAGTTTCCAACACTAACTTGATTAGAAGTAGAATTTCCGGGGTCCGTTACGAACGAAATGAAAATCGGTTCTGTTTCTAACTACCAATGAAACCCAACCTGTGAAGAATCACCGCCAAGATGAGCATGCATATTGCCAGAATCATACCAGGTTTCCCTAGCAACCAGTTCTTTGCTTTCTTCGCACCTTCGGCTCCTCTCTGGATCCTATCCATCCAGCGCATCTGCCACAATTTACCAACGGAAAAAGTTAGTGTTTCATGGAAAAGATGTTAACATGAGAGGACAGAAAAATCCACCATAATCGTCTAAATCAATTATCTTAGCACAGAAGATGATGATGGTGATGAGTGGTCAAAAAGAAAGGCAATTACTAGGGACTACTACCATATATTACTCGGACTTAGGTCTTGGTGCTGGAAAATATGTGTTCAACACAAGTATGTTCAAAACATTAACGTTTTTGTACGGATTTGAAAGGGTAAAGTGCTGGACCTAAGTGTGGATGTGAACCCTTGGGGAGAATATTTCAGCAAAACATCAACAACAGTTCAATCAATGGAACATTTCAGACCCATTAGACTTCTGCTTAAAGCAACATGATGATGAATTTTCTATCATTTATACATTACCAAGTCCTAAACAGAAATGAAATGTAAAAGCAGTTTAATAAATGTACCATTTTATCCAAGTCCTCGGGTGATAAAGATGACATAGCTTGTTGAGCTTTTGCAGCATCTTCCCGAGAAAGCTTCAATCCAAATTGTTCGCCCATGTTTGCCATCATGTCTGGACTCATGTTTTTCATCATTGATGCGAACATCTGCTCAGTTCAAAAGTAAACATTAACGGACACGGCCTAGGGGTAATGCAAGATTTATTTATGAAGAAACTATTGCAATTGATTCTATCAGCTATTGCCTATTTAAGTTTAAACATTAAAAAGTAAAAAAGAAATTATTCTAGAAAAATAGAAAAAGACAAAACAAAGACATAATTGTAAAATATATTTGCCATACCTGCCGCATAGCTGGATCTTTCATTTGGTTTCTCATCTGTTCTTGTATATCAGCAGTTGATGTTGGAAAACTTGACTCAGCACTCCTTGAATTCGGAAAACAACTAGAACTAGAAGGCCCGGTTTCACCAAAACCACTATTAACATTGGTGAGAGATGCTGCCTGAGATTCGGGATATTTAACTTCAGCATCTGAATCTAGCCTGTTATTGTTTACAGCTGTTGCTGTCGGAATAGATTCTTTCCCTTTCAAAGAAGCTGCCATTTCAAACATTTTCTGAAGCTCTTCTGGAGGAATCTTGGTCATCATATCAGTTGCAGTTTTAAGCATGTCAGGTGTCACATTTGAAGGAGCGGAACCAGATCTAAATCCACCTGTATATGGGTTTTCTGTATGAAATGAAGAAGCCAATTGAACCATTCTTTGTAGCTCTTCAGGTGACATCTTGCTGATCATATTTGAAGCAGTCTTTAACATGTCTGGTGACACCTCTCCAACTTTACCACCACTCATAGCAGAAAGGGTGTCAGGATCGGCACTAGAAATGAAATTTTGAAATGACCTGCTAATCAAAATTGGGAAAAAAGAGAACTGAAAATTTTAAGACCCTCTAAACTAATTAATAACAGAGCACAAAAAGGTTGCAAAAGTACAGAACATGAAGTTTCATTTGGAAAGGTAAGGGAGAAAAGAGTTGAGAAGTGAGTTTGGATATGTGGGTGAAACATGCCACGCTTGTTTCCTTTGAATCTTCCAAGTTTTGCTTCTAGCAGCAATAACCATTTTATGTTCATACTATTGTCTATTCACCATGTATGGACAATAAAGGGAATTGGAATTATGAGCATAACTATCATGCGATTACTATAAATTAATGCTACTTAGAATTCAGAGTCGAAACAAGGAGAAACTAAGAGAGAGAAATCCCATTGCCATTCTTATATATTTGGGCATAATCCAATCAGTAGTCAGACTCAGAATACCATATTACCAGACTCAGCAAATGAAGATCACTTATCAGGTTTTGTGATAATGGAAACAAACCTGACCGACTCTGGATCCTCCTTCAGAGCCTGCAGACACTCGGAATTGGTTCTCAAGTCCCCAACATTTTTCACACTCTCACTCTTAGAGAATCCAGTACTTTCTCGTGGTTGTTTCAACGAAGGTTCAGTAGATGGACTTTGAAGATTAGAAGAAGAGATGCTTGCAGCTTCTTCAATTATTTCTTCAATTACCACTCCTGAAAAATAAGGAGAAACAGAAATGTAAACTTCAAAGAGAAATAAAGAGAGAAAGCGAGTAGCCCCACAGGAAAATGCAAAATAGAGGGCGAGAAACATACCCCGAGGTGCTTGATGACTGCCTTCTCTAGCCAATCTTTCCTCAGCATCCCTGCATTGAAAGTTGATATCACTGACCACCACAAAGCATTCAACAACTAGTGCATTCTCATCAATTTTTATGAATAATATTTAATACTAAGCAGCATACCAGGTGAATCTTAACGCAAGTGCTTTTTGTTTTTCAAAAGTAAAGAAAATCGAACTCAATGCATCTATATTCTATCATATCCTAACCAACAATGGTCATGATGGGCTGATATTGGTGCATAAACCAACTTTATAAATGAATGCAGCAGACGAAAACTTACGATCTGTTTCCAAAATCTTAATTCAAAAGTGTTAATACCTCAAGACATTGGCGATTGTTTCATCATCAGGTGAAACTTCGTTTGCTTTTCTCAAGTCTGAGACGGCATCCTAATAATTTCAGAAAAGGTTAATCAGCAAAAGCAAAAACATAAGAGGGTATTCCCAAATTTGAAAATGTACTAGAAATGCAATTCAGCAGCCATTGACAAAATCCATATGCACAAAGAACTCACTTCTAATTGGCTGAGTTCTTTATATGCTTGACCTCTTCGGTAAAGAGCTTTAACATTCTTTGCATCATAAGACAAAACCTGTAAATAAAAACATAATTATTTTAACCAGATAGAAGATAGAAGATCACAAAGAACGAAATGCTAATTAGAGAACTATTAATCTATTTGTTTAATGATTAGCAGCCTAGTCTGTAGGTATTAAATAATTTTATGC
The DNA here is from genome assembly GCF_006381635.1 of Hibiscus syriacus. Taxonomy (NCBI): domain Eukaryota; kingdom Viridiplantae; phylum Streptophyta; class Magnoliopsida; order Malvales; family Malvaceae; genus Hibiscus; species Hibiscus syriacus. Next base: position 1,919,303 of record NW_024063176.1, read on the forward strand.
CATTATCTTGGGATGGGGGACAACTTGTGGGTTTGACTTATGACAAAAGCTATAGTACCATATGAATGATAATAAAAGGAGAAGTATACCTCAGAGCCTTCTTCTATACACTCATCATATTTCCTTGTTTTCAAATAACATGACATGAGATTAAGAGAGCATGCCAGTAGAAGTGTTTTTCCTTTCGCAGATGGAAGTCCTTTAAGGTTTTTCTTTGCCTGAGATTGTGAAGAAGGCAAATAGGGTTTTAATTAATATGCGGAAAAAAAATACAAATAAAATACAATAAATTAAATTTTAAAATAAACAGAAAAAATGTTCCCATAATTGGAAAAAGACTAAGGATAAGATTACTGCCTTACAAGCAAATATTTCTCAGAGGCGTTATTGAACTTCCCTTGCTTATGAAGCACATTCCCCTGAAAATATTAAATACACATTGTCAGGTGCCAGTCAATAAGCGTTAACAGTCAGTAAAACAATAAACAAGGGACCAGGGCAGACCATAATTAAAATATAAGATTTGATTACGATACAAAGAAAAATAGACACGCATATTTGAAAAGAATTCTATTTTGAAATCCTCTTCTTAAGATTCAATGTAGGAAGATAAACAATTATTATGCCTGCAGTTCTCGGAAACAGATGGGGGGAGTGATATTTTATTACACGACAACAATATTTAGCAGAATTTATTTAGATAATACAAAAAGGAAAGTCATGCAGTTGATTTTGCTCCAGAACAAAATGCATGTGGTACATCTCTAGTAATGAATTGCCTCCACAAATGAGTCGTATATTAAAGATTAACACAATTGATCAGGTACTTTTTACACACAACTTGTATTCATATTTTGACTGACACGTTTTAGTTATGCAAATTCAGTGGTTTAGGAGCAGCCTTTAACTTTTATAGAACTTTCTTTTAATCAATTCCCAGTTTTTCTTCTTCTTTTCTTTCTTAGTATTTGTTTTATTAAATTTGATCTGATAATTTTTTGATATTATTTTTAACCAAGTTAATAATATTTATTGTCTTTTAAAATTAAATATTTAAAAATATTATAATATTAAAATAAACCTTTAATTAGATAACAAATGAATTATTATTCGTTTTTTAAAAAATAAATAAAATTTGAATAAAAAATAAAAAAGAATAAAATTCAATAAAAATATAATGTAAAGCTAAAAAATATCACCTCTTTTTTAAAAATATTCTTTCTAATATTAATTTTAAAAAATTTAAAATAAATATTAAATTTTAATTTTATTAAAAATAAATAAACATTATTAACTGTTGTTAAAAAATAATAAATAATAATTTATTTGATCCCTCAATTGTAATTAAAAGTTTATTTTAATCAAGTTTATGATTGTTAAACGGTCATAGGTGTGAAAAGTAACATGAATCGAATGAAAATTTGATCGTACAAAGTCAATAACTCAAAGTTGTCTAACTGCTATCTAAATATCAACTCAATTGTACCACGAATAAACATCTGATCAAAGAGTTGATCTTTTCTACTCAAGCTTCACAAAAACCGTTTTGTCTTATCATTTTCTCCCGTGTATGAGCTCCTTTTTGTAAAAGGTGTTAAATTAAAAAATATAATCTAAACGGTGCCTGATAGGAAAATAAAAGGGATTAGGGTGATTTTTTTGGGAAAATCATCGTTCATTTGAGTACTCACCTCAACGTTATAGATTTAGGCATTTAAAGTTATAGATTTAGAAAATTTAGAGATTTTGAAAATTTTAAGAATGTAAAATGTTATTTTAATTAAAAAAAATTAAACAACATATTAGGTGTCAAACATTGATTGAATAATAAATTTTTTTAATAGAAGATTCATTAACTTGTAATTTTGGAAAAGCTAAACTATTATTTTGACTGAAAAAATAGACATCTAAAATAAAGAAGAATTGTAATTTAATTATTTCTTTCGATTTTTAAAACATTTATTTTAATTGTGTGTCATTTAATTTAATGATATTATTTTAATTTAAAAATACACTTAAACTATATTAAAATGGTTATGATCTACTTACACAATAATATAATGTACAACTTTTTAGTTTTACACATATTTATGATCGTTGGATGAGTGAAAATAGAGGATCAAGATTAACATTAGTAGATGAGAAGATATTCACTGGAAAAAAAATAAGGAGTTAATCTTAATATTTATTTTCACTTATCCAACGATATTAAATCTATATAAAACTAAAATAAGTTTACATTATGTAGATAGATCCTAACCATATATATAATAATAAATTGTTTTTATATTACTAAATAATTACTTTTTAAATGAATAAATAACTATTTTTGTATTAATAAAATAAACTATTTAAGCATTCACAAATAATTAATAATTTTCAATTAGATAATTCAAAGTTCTTAATTTTTTAAATGGTAAATGTTTATAGTTTTTTACAATATAATTATTTTTAATAAATTTAATTAGTTTTTTAAACAAACGAAATTTTTTAGAAATACAAATGACTCCAACCAACATGAATCAAACAATCTCAGTGGTTAAAAGGATAATTATTATCTCTAGAGGTTCTAAATTTATGTACGACGTCTATAAAAATATTAAATGTTGATTGTTAAATTATTGAAAATATATCTAACATATACTATGTTTTTATCATCATAATAATCGTTGTATGGTCATTGACATTAACATACCATTTCCTTCTTGAGGAGTAAATGTATTGATTCAAATATAAAATATTCTTTTTGTAACATACTCAATACCGAGTTAGTGATTTAAGTGTAAGATTTTTAAATCCAATGACCAAATTAAATAAATTGAAAAAGTTAAGGAATTAATTGAAAGATGTTGGTGTAGGATTAATTAGCAAATGAAGGAAGAGTAAAAGGGTAAAATGGTCATTGAACAAGGGAGTGAATAAAATATTAAATGGGGTTATCTTATAACCTACGTGGGGTTTATGTAGGAAACAAATGTTTCCAGATTTCTCTCATTTCTTCTTCCTTCTTTCTTCATCTTCTTCTTCTCCCAAACGTGAAGCACTTCAAGCTCAAGGTAAGTTTGATTTATTTTGGTTAATTCTTCAAATTCAAGCATGGTTTTGATTCATGAAGCTTTAGGAAACATGATGGAAGGAAAAAGGGACTTAGAAACTCAAAGAGTTTTGAGTTATGAAAGATTAAAGAGAATGTGTTTCAAAGTGAGTTTCTGAAAGTTAATAAGTAAATTTAGAAGTTGAATTTGACTTTTCATAGGTGTGAATAATAAGTTATAAGTGTTAGAAATAAGTTTGGATAACATGAAAAATTTGGTATGATTATTAGTTTTAAGAATTTGAATGAAGTATTGGAGATAATAAATGTGTGAATGATAAAAGTTAGTTAAAATGGTTGTAGTTGAATTTAGTGGTATGAAAGGAGTTTTGTATGAGGAAATTCAGTGATGAGTTGATGAATTTTCGGGTGAAAAATTTCAAAACGTAATAAGGGTATCGATACCCTACCCCCTAAAGGAAAAGTTAAAGTTTGGTTCATTAAATTCGTTTAAGCTATTAGTATCAAGTTATAAGGTTTAGGCTTTTGATAATTGTCTCAGAAATTATGTTTATGTAGATATCGAGCCTAAACGAGTTCCAGAGTGACAAGTAAGAACGATCGAGGGATTATAAACGATTGATAAAGAGATAAGTTCTAGAATTGGTTCAAATCCAGCAAGGCTAAGGTGAGTGCATATTTTAGATAAAGTTTTATAGAGACAAGATTTGTGATAAGTTTATATCTTATAGTTGAATTCATGATTTCATATTCATGTACATGCATCCACATATATATATTGGATACAATAATTTCATGCATAATTCATTTATCCTTTAATATGATATTATATGAAATAATGAAATTGTCAGAGAATCAATCCAGGTATGTGAAATAATGAAAGTGATCATATGTGTACATGTGAAGCGAAATATATGTTTATATGAAAAGTGTTGAAAAATATATGAAAAATGAGAAATGTATTCATATTTAAGCCCATGTGATTTAATATGAGATCTATAGGTATAATTAGCATGCCAAGAGTCGAGAGTTCTACGTGGTCCTTCAGGACATATATGTAATTCTGTGGAACATATATGTGGTACTTTGATACACTTATTTGGTCCATTGTATTATGTATATGGTTCTTAAGGAGTGGTATTTCGGGACATAGTGGTTATTCGGGACATATACAGTGGTCATTCGGGACATAGTGGTCCTTCGGGACAAATATTCAGTGCCCCTAGTGGGAATTTATACGAGCTGTGGTGACAGCATATGTGCACAACCTCAGTGTACTCAAGTTCATTTTGTTCTCAATAATGTACATGGGCAATTGAAAGTTAAATTAAAGTGAAAGTGCATAAGAAGGTAAGTTCATATGTGCATGACATGATTATATATTGTATAGCGTAATACATACATGCAAGTTGTAATGTCATGATTGAATGGTAAGAGTGTATGTTTCATGAATGCATTGATATATATATTTTATTTTATGCCTCACTAAGTCTATGACTTAGCGTGTAAGTGATTTACACGTAGGTACCAAGAACCAAGAATAGCAGAAATAGAAGTGGCAAGAACAACAACACTGCTAGAAGATCATATCAGAAGTAATTGATAAAGTATGTATTTCGATTTGTGTAGTATGTTGGCATGTAATAAATGTTTTAGTATGAACACTCTGATCTACTTTTCAAATGTTTTAAAAGTATATATGTAAAGGGTAGTTTTGTATAACGATGAAAGGTTAAATTTTAAGAGTTTATGTATGTTTCACAGAAGTACTGTGGCAGTACTGTAGCAGGGGTATCGATTCCCTGTAGCAGGGGAATCGGTTCCCTGTTAACAATATGGAAATTTTAACATTTAGTACTGTAGCAGGGTAATGTTAATTGTATTGCTCTTAATGTTCACGGTAATGTTCATACCGTATAGTTATATTCATAAATATGTTTTTGCCCCAAAATTTTATACCGAACATAATTTAATAGTATATTATCGTATTTTCTTAAAATAAGTTCAAATATTTTGTTATTTTGTAAGGAAAAGTGTTTTAAAAGGTCAATGTGACATCTCAGACTCGTATTTGGGTCGGATACGGGTTGGGGTGTTACACTTTTTGTTTTTATTTGTAGATCCATGCAATATAAAAGTATGAAAAAATTGTTTTAAAAATAAAAGACACCAAGACAATAAAGAATCTATTATTCATCATATAAGAAATTAAAAAAAAAACTCAAAATGTAATTTACTCACAATCGAGCGTAAATGATCAAAATATAAATTTACTCAAAATGAACGTTTATTTGAGATTTATTAACAAAATGATATGAGATGGCGTTTTGTTCGTTGAAATGTCTGTGAGGGAATTAGAATATGTGAAGGAATTGGAATATGTAAGGAATTGGAATCCAATTCCATATTCTGTTTGGTTGACAGGAAATGGAATTGGAATCCAATTTCATATTTTGTTTGGTTCGCAGACATGTCAGATGAATTTGATTTCAGTAATGTAAAATAACAGAATTACTTTCGTGTTTTTTTGCTTTATTTTAGTTTGTTTTACAACGTACATGTAGTAATATATTATAAAAAATTAAAAAATATTAGATTTTCATTTTATTGATTGATTATTCATTTCAATAAATTATAAAAATCATGCTAATAAACATCATAAGTTAAAATCATCGCAATCAAAATATGTTAATAAATTACCAAAAGATAGAACGATATTTCGATACATTCCAATCAGAGTATGTTAATTAGTTACAAAAAAATATACTAAAAACTATTTTTATTTAATATATGGATTAGAAACTCGACCCGACACGACACAAAATAATAAAAAAATTATTTTTATTCAATAAAAACATTGACTTAATTGAAAAAAATTATATATAGAGGGGTATTATTGTAAAAAATTGAGGGGTAAAATTATATATTTTTTTCGAGTCGGTCCGGTTTTTTTACCCTGAACCTGACCCGAATATCACACTTAAAAAACCCGACCCGACCCGACCAAAATAAAGTTTCACCAGACCCGACCCGAAATAATAAAAAAATATTTTTTTTAATAAAAACAATGACTTAATTGAAAAAATATATAGAGAGGGGTATTATTGTAATTATTCCTAAATATATAAGGTAAAATTATATATATTTTCGGGTCGATTATTTTTCACCCTAAACCCGATCTCGACCCGAATATCACATTTAAAAAAGCCGACCCGACCCGTCCAAAATAAAGTTTCACCCGACCCGACCTGAATATATGAATTAGAAACCCGACACGACCCGAAATAATAAAAAAATATTTTTATTCAATATATGAATAAGTCACTAAAAGATTGATGAGGGTAATATGGTTAAATTCCAATTCCATCCAATAAGGGAATTGAATTCTATCCATTATTGGATAAAATTTACTTTTCCTCATTTGATGGAAAGTTGAAGCCATGAAGGATTCCAATTCCCTTAAAAAACTTGAACCAAACATAGGAAATTGATGGAATTAGATTCTAATTCCCCAAATTCCAAGAGATTCCATCCAATCAAACCCCACGTGATTGTTTCAATCGTTAATTGAGTGATAAAATTATGACTTTTTTACTACAATAACTTAATTGTAAACTTACTAATAATATAATGATCTTTATCCTTAAATTTTTACTTTCAAACCCGTTGACGACCTTGAGGTTTATAGGGAGAGAGAAGGGAAAAGAAAAACTTCGAAACAGGAGAAAAAGGAAAAAACAGAAAGTGAAAATAAAATAAAACCAATTTTCCTGGAAATTTTGTCGTATTTGATCAGGTGGTCGGTTAATCCACGATCTGAGATAGGGTTTTCGAAATGTTGTTCGAAGATGTGAAATTGATCTGATTTGATTTTGATTAGCTGGCTGATATTGATTTGCCTTGCTTAGAACTTTCTTTTAGCCGGCAGTGGTGACTTCTCTGGCTACTGAAAGCCAGCTTTCGATTTTCACGTCTCAAGTATCATACTTCATTGACATTCTATTAAGGCGCTTTTAATAATTGCGGAAATCGAGCAGTACAAAGTTAGAGCTCAAGCTTTCACGATCAATGAAGGAGCACTAGCGTGAGGGAAAGATAAGTTGCCTACTTTGCTTACGATTTCTTGAACCTTAGGCTTAATTTGGGAACATTAAAAGGAATGGATGTGGACTCGCCGATGGAGAGGGAGCTACATCAACAAAATCAGCAATTAGAGAAACAGGATTCGCCACCGGGGACTGGTAGATCCTCTTCTCCGCCGGTGCAGCAACAGGTCGCACCTGATGGTCAAGTACAGGCTCAAACGGCGGTGGTGGGGCCGAAGTGTGCGCTTCCTTATTCGGTGGTGAATGCGATTATAGAGAAGAATGAAGATGGGCCCGGCCCTAGGTGTGGGCATACCCTAACGGCCGTGGGAAGAAGGTACGCCTGGTTATTTTGGTGGTGCCACGGCACTAGAAGGGAATTCTACTGCTTCAGGAGCTCCATTATCGGCTGGAAGCGCTGGCATCAGTACTTTTCCCCCCTTTTGCTTAGAACAACTTCAAAAATTATTTCCCTTTTAAGTGATTTAAGACCCAAAGAATTTTGATATGTATGTGTGAGAAACCATAGCAGGGCCAACGTTTATAAAAACGTAGGGGTGCCAAAGCAAGTAGAAGGCATACATTTATTGGAACAAGAGATGAAGTAACAATATAATATAATTTTCTTTTAGGTTCATCTTTGTTGAATACCAAATTAAATGAATCGAAATAATGTGCCTATATCTTCCTGTTGTTATCATTCATGCTCCTAAAATTGAAACAAACAATCGAAATAATGTGACATAGTGCTATGGTAGCATCTCTTCTGGAGTCAACTACATAACGTTCATATAGTTATATATTATGTTGTTATGGTGTAAGACTAAAACTTCATGATTTTTTCAGTAGTTTCAATTTATAATGCATAACTAGGACCTTGTTTGGCTTGATTTTTGTTCAGGACCCTCTAGAAATCTGTTTGTAAAACATGGCATGGCATTCTAATGCTTCTTGTTATTGCCCCTTACTCCCCTTTGGACCAGTTAATTCTTAAGAACCTTTTATTGGATGATGTTCATGCTTAAATTTTTTATCTTAATTCCAATTAAATTCCAGGACTAACTGGTGCTACTGCTGATGTGCACTTTTATGACGTGTTAACTAATAAATGGTCTAGGTAAGCCTTGTATTAAGGGTTCATTTCTGCTAGTTTACTTTCCTAAATTATTCTTGCATATCATGCGTTTAATTTCACAGGATCAAACCCTTGGGGGAGCCATCTACACCAAGGGCTGCACATGTGGCAACTGCTGTCGGAACTATGGTTGTTGTTCAGGTTAGTACACAACAATTTTAGTATACCTTTTCTCTGTTTACCATATTATCTTCTTGAACTTCTCTCTGCAGTGAGTAACTCATTGAATGGATCTTTTTTATTTTTAACTCAGGGTGGAATTGGTCCAGCTGGTTTGTCTGCTGAGGACCTTTGTATCTGCACCTTACTTGAAGTGTTAAGATTTGTCTGTTGATATGAATTTTTATGATATTTGATATTTCAGAGTTGTTGTTCAAGGCCCTGGGCCAGGGCCACGCTATGGACATGTGATGGCTTTGGTGGGGCAAAGGTATCTCATGGTGATTGGTGGGAATGATGGTAAATAATCTGTTATTCTGTTTTTTTAACATGTAAAAGATTATCAGGAAATTTTCTAGCGAATTCTTTGTGGAATTTTTTTTTATGCATCATTACTAGGAAAGTGACCTTTGGCTGATGTATGGGCCTTGGACACTGCTGCTAAGCCTTATGAATGGCGTAAATTGGAACCTGAAGGGGAAGGCCCACCTCCATGCATGTAATCTCTCTTTCTCTCACACATACTCTCATCTACTGACTGTTCTTCTGTCAACATCAATCTTAGATTATACAGTCTGTTCTATTTTATAGTTTTGGGTCTCTTAGAAGGAGCGGTATGCATGATGTGAAAAAAAGTCACTGTCGCCTTTGCAATACCATATATGCCTAGCATTCAATCTGCATGTGGTTGGACATGATGCCAAGCTTGCATCCTATTTGGTTATTCTTATTCATTTTTATTTATAATGATGGTTTACCAAAGTGATTGTAGGCTAATTCCTTGTTGAAATTTTTTGTTTAACTAGGTATGGTACTGCCAGTGCACGCACAGATGGTCTTCTTCTTCTCTGTGGTGGGAGGGATGCAAACAGTGTAGTAAGTTTAGAAGTTTGCATTATGTGGTGTCTAGATTTAGCAAATAAACGACATAGTTTTTTTTTTCATAATTTTTTGTTTTCTGAAAAATATGGCTGAAGATTTCATAACCTGCAGTTGTCTTGTCAATTATTAGTGCATTTGGGTTTGTTCAGTTGGGGAGAAGTTTAAATAATCTGAATAAATGTTGGTACTAATCTGTATGTACATTTTATCTGTGTACGTAGGGAGAGGGGCATTCTAATGAATTCTTAACGTGAAAATAATATCAATGGCGGATTTTTTAAAAGATTGAGCTGAGATGCATGTAATTTGTGTCCTAATTTTTTCCTTTTAAAATGTTTACATCCCTTTGCACCATTAGATTTTCTCTTCACGGTTCTTCTCTCTCTGATTCTTTTCTCAGTCGCTGGCAAGTGCATACGGACTTGCGAAACATAGGGATGGTCGTTGGGAATGAACAATTGCACCAGGTGTCTCACCATCTCCTAGATACCAACATGCAGTAGAGAGAATGAGATCTTTCTTTCCCCTACTTTTTTTTTTCAACAACCTAGTTCATCTAAGACGCCTTTGAGTTAGATTTTTTTTTTTTGATAAGACTGACAGGCCTCTTTAAAAACCTCCTCCTTGATTATAGAAGGAGGAAAAGAGTGCCTTAGAAACTTTATTACTCCTCCGAAATTACATAAGATTTAACATAAACACCATACTGAAAAAACACAACAGACTAAGCTACTCAACAGACAACCAAAAACCTAAACTCAAACGATACAACGCACTGGAAACGACTAAACATCAACCAATTCCCATCTTTGCTAACCTGTCAGCCTCCCCATTACACACCCTTGGAATCAGTATGCAGATGATGTGTTTCTAAGTCTTTGTCAATGCAAGGCTCAATGCTTCCGGTGGGGCACTTGGTGGTGGACGCATGGTCGAAGACTCATCAAGTGTTGCAGGTACTTGATATTTTCCCTAGTGTCTTGACTTCTTTATTGAATGATGTTCACTGCTGGTTGTTTTACTTGTATGCATCAAACATAGGTTTGTAAATTTTTTAGGTTTAGAAGTAGTTTTTCTGGTCAAACCTATTATTAATTTTCCCAAATGTGGATTATTCTTTTTGCTGTGAGAAGGACGTGATGATAGTGTAGAAAGAAGGGAACTACTTTTCTTAGCTTTTTTGTCCCCCCCCCCTCTTATGTGAGAAGTTATAGCTGAATTCATTAACATACACATCTGTAAGTAACAAACCAAAATTAATATTGTTGTTTGATATCTTAATAATCTTTATCAGAAAGTTGCAAAACCTAGGTTTTTCTTGATGGTTTTATTACCTCAACTCGGGCAGTATAAATTTCTGGATTTTTGTTAAATTTATTTTAAAAAGTTGGAAATTTTCAATATCTTTTATTTATTATTGACATTACATGTTAACTGATATTTTTATCATGTTGAGCAAAGGAAACACCTTTGCTGAAAACTTACTAGTTCCTGAATTGTTCCCATTGTTGGTAGTGTTGGATACTGCTGTGGGAGTTTGGTGTGATACAAAAGCTGTTGTTACAAGTCCAGGAACGGGAAGATTTAGTGCTGATGCTGCTGGCGGAGATGCTTCAGTTGAGTTGACAAGACGTTGCAGACACGCGGCTGCTGCTATTGGTGACTTGATATTTATATATGGTGGTTTACGTGGTGGTAAGATAGCTTTTTATTCTACAAGATGTATACCCCACTTTTTAGCCTCAGCATGGAGTTCTTATCGATTAGATGCATATTTTGAGAAATAAAGATGTTTTTCCCATACATAATTTAATCTTTAATCTTGTCAGTTACTAATCGTATTTGTGATATTTAATTGATGCATTATGGGTTTCAAACCTAGTCCTTTAGGTTGGATCATTTCATTTGTTTTATAAAATGATCTTCCTAGTTCATTTGCTTCTATTTTTTGAGTTAGCGATTTGTTCTGGCTGGTGACCTATGCCTCAAGTAAGTAACTTGTTTTTGAGGAAGCCTAATTATAAAGCAGTATCGTTCCGGCTCACATATCTCCATACCTGTGCATTGACTGATGGTAGCATGTAGATGATGAAAGGCATCAACTAGCAAGCGCCAAAATGTATTCATTTGCCTCATTTTCTTAACATTTCAATGGGACACTGTTACATTGTAGAATTTGTATAAACTTGGAAGCTGGTGGTTTGGACCAAAGTTGATCCGAGGGATAATTCTGGAGGTCTTGATTCTTCCCCACTTTATAAGATCAAATTTGGATGTTTAAAATTAGCGAAGAGTGAATTTCATGCACCTTCTTCTCTTTTCATATTTGATCTCCGTTTTTCATGGAAGTTATCATGGAGTTTAATTTCTGTAGAACTTTGGTAGTTAATGCTAATTCATATGGGAGTCGGTGCTTGATAATCTGAAATGCCATAATATCTTGTATCAATGCTGTGGGGTGTTGCTTGATGACTTGCTTGTCGCTGAAGACCTAGCTGCTGCTGAGATGACGACAGCAGCTTCACATGCTGCAGCTGCAGCTTCTAATGTGCAGCCTGAGCGGTTACATGGAAGATATGGATTTATTGTTGAAAAAACAAGGGAAACAATGCCTGAAGCAGTTCCTGATGGAGCAGTTGTGCTGGGAAATCCAGTTGCCCCCCTGTAAATGGGGATGTTTATACTGACATAAGCACTGAGAATGCCATGCTTCAAGGATCCCGGTAAGCTACCACTTATTTTTGTTGTGTTATATGGTGTTGAAAATAGGACTAATGTAAAGTGAGGTAAAAGGAATTAAGTGATGAAATAAATTAATTGACAAAGGTAAGGAACAGTGAAAAACTTCACTGTCGTATTTCATGTAAAACCTTGCACCAGAATGATCCCTCATAAGACCACCCAGACCTGACTTTTCCCAATCACAACTAATTGCTGCATCCACATTCAACTTGATGAAACCCGTAGGGGGAGGTAACCAAGGGGTTATGGAAGACTTCAAGAAATTGTAGGACGAGTAAGAATCCCCTATAGAAGGATCAGAGATTAAGGAGTCCTTAGAAATAGAAACATCCTTATTCTTTGCTAAATACCAAGAGGCCAGCCTAACTCTTGTTAAGAAGAATAATTCAGTCTGATCGAGCTTCCCCCCTTCAAAAACTATGTAATTCCTGAATTTCCAGATTGTCCAAATAACAGCCCCAGGAATGAAAGTCCAAATTACCGAATTAGATTTCAACTCATCCCAAGCAAGAAGAAATTTTTTTGCTTCTGCAGAAAACACAGAACTAAATCTCCAAAAATTTAGAAATTTATTCCACAAAGACCACGCAACCGAACAGGAGAAGAATAGATGCGAAGAAGATTCTTCAACCATTTTACAAAGAGGGCATAAGCCATCCTCAATACCTTGAACTCCTCTTTTAACCAATTCGGATTTAACTGCAATTTTTTGAAGCACAATTTGCCAAACTAATGTTTCAACTCAGTTAACATTCTTTGAAGCCAAATTCCTTCGCAAATTCCAAGTGTCATTGCTCTAGATTCTGCACTACTTCGAGACACCACCGCTTGTTTTTTACTTCTCCATTTAACCAGATTTCCCCAAACAAATGAACAATAACCAGTTGTAGATATTCTATCCATTAATTCACCTTGGGAATAAGAGTAATGAAAGTATGATTGACTCCATGTTCCCAATCTTTCCCCTTATAGAAATTATGAAAAAATTTCAGAATATCTACCTTTAGAATAAACCAAAATCTCTTGAAAAAGCCCATATTTAATCCATCCGGTCCGGGAGCTTTGTTACTATCACACGATTGAAGAGTTTCCCAAATTTCTTCCTCTGTAAATTCTCTTTCCAAAAACACATTTTGCTCCCCAGAAATTCTAGAAAAATTCAGCTTCAAATCTTCAACTTCTAAGGTAGACTTAGAATTATAGATTCCAAAAAAATGGTCCTTAACAGTAGCTTTGATGATAGCTGGATCTGGAATAACCTCACCTTTGATATTTAGAACACTCAAAAAATTCCTCTTTCTCCTGACTGAAGCACATGCATGGAAAAATCTTGTATTACGATCCCCTACTTGCACCCATTTTGATCTCGAATTTTGAAACCAAATCTGTTCTTCAATTTTATAAAGCTTCCATAATTCTGTTCTCATAGTCCTCAATTCTGTAGCTTTTTCACAGCCATTATAGTCTTGCATTTGCTGGAAATTTTCCTCTGCTAAGTGGATATTCTTTTCTAATTCTGCAATTTCTACAGCTGGGTATTGATCTCTATTCCCTGCCCATTCCTTGATCGCCAATTTGGTAGATTTCAGGATAGAAAAAATTCCAGCTCTGTTGTGTTTACTCTTGCAGTTTTGTACAGCAGAGCCAACTAAATTCTGAAAACCTCCTTCATCCATCAAATAACTAAATAACCTGAATGGTTTTTTACCCCAACTAACTCCACCATTCTCAAGAAAAATAGCATTGTGATTTGATATAGCCTTAGGAAACAAATACTGTATAGTCTCAGGAAAGGCTTCCAAGAAACGGACATCAACAAGGAACCTGTCCAGTCTAACAAAGGTGGGTATATCCTGATTGCTACCCCATGTGAACCTACCCCCATGCAGAGGTAAATCAATTAACCATGTCTGTTGGATAAAATGATTGAAAATTCTAATTGAATTTCTGTTTTGGGCTCTTCCAATCTTCTCTTCTTCTGAAAGATACACATTAAAATCACCTCCCACACAAAGAGGAATACTCTGACCACAAATAAAACCAGCCAACTCTTAAAAAAAGCAAGCTTTTTCTTCTTCGACAGAAAGACCATAAACATTGATAAAACCACACCTAAGTTGTGAAGTTCGAAATTTCCCAAACGTAGCAATGAACCTTCTGTTTATAACATGATTTTCCACTTCAAACATGCCCTCATCCCAACAACTCAATAAACCTCCAGAAGAACCCACTGCTGGAGATTCTGAAAACCCTTTAAGGGTATTCAAGCCACTCCTAAAAAATTGCCTCTGAATCTTCTCCATTTTCGTTTCTTGAAGCAAAAGAAAAATAGGGCGTTTCTTTAGAACTAAATTTTGAACAGATCTTTGTTTTTCCTTTCTTCCCAATCCCCGAACGTTCCATGAAATAATTGCTAATTGGTTAATCATCACAAAAATAAAAAAACCAGACCTGCCAAGAAAATCGAAGCTCAAACCAGCCTCAAATCTTCCTCCAACTTAATAAATTTTTCCAAAAAAGATGACTTCCCTTCCTTGAAAGACACCCCCAGAAGCTTACCGACTTCCCAAGTAGCTAAGGCTTCCTCCAATAGAACTGAAAAAGCTGGAGAAGAAACTGTTGAAATGCTTGCCTGATCCAATGCCTCCCCTATCAACAACCTTTTGGCTCTTCGAATCAATGTAGTGGAATTGAAATCAGAACCATCACCTCCTGAAAATCACCGTTCACACGTATTACCCAAACTGCTGTTAGCAACATGCCTCTCCTCAATAGACTCCACACAACCATCCATATTAAAATCTGCTACTGGACTGACTGGCAGAACTGAATTTAGCACCAAGTCCTTACCCTTTAGCTTGTCTAAGGCTACCTCTTCTGCAGTTAATGGCCAATGTCTTCTCTCCCTTGATCTTGAATACACCCTTTTGTAGCTAACCGTTCTTCTCCTTTCCAACGGCTCACTCCTAGTAGTTAAAGATGAATTAGATCGATGAAGTGATCTTCCCCTAGAAATCATTTTTCCAGCATGTGCATTAGAGTCAATCATCTTAGTTGCTGCTGTTAACACTCCTTCCCCACTGCGCGGCATCAAACTGGAATGAGGTATACCTCCATTATTTGCTTCCTCCATGTTGACAGATTGAACAATAAATTGGTTCTGGTCCATTCTCCCAAAACTATCCAATTTAATAACTGGCCCAGCTAGAATTATTTTAAAATCTGTAGAACCAGGCTGTCCACTTTCAACTGACTGGGGTTCAGACCCATCAGCCGAAAAATTAAAAAATCTGCATCCCAAACCGGCATAATCACCTAAATTGTTTCTCCCAAGGTCCTGGTAGTCTGACACCTCACAATTAATGCTTTTCCCATCTCTGTTAAGCATTGGGATATGATTTTCCCCACCTGTTCCAACCAAACCCATAAAAGCTCCTTTGTCAAACCATAAGTGTACCTTTTGTCTGTTGTGTTCTTCTGAATGTTCAGCACTTTCCATACTTTCTGACACACTCCTGTCAGCTTCCTCTCCAGCAAACTTCTCACCAATTTGAATTTCATCGGAACCTCCCACCGGCGCTTTGCTAGAAAAATCTGAATTATACTCTAGCACCGAACCCCGCTTAATCTTCACTGTATAAGATCTTCCATAAGCTCCAAGTGTTAACACCTCAGGGACATCATATGGGCTCGCCACCCTGATCAAAATCTTCGCCGTGGAGAGGTCTTCTCTGTTTTTTGTATCTTCATGGATATCTTCCACCATTCCCCACCTCCCTGCTAAACGTTCCAAGAAGGTGTTTTGCCAGCATAATAGTGGAACCCCATATAGTTCTATGAGGCAAAAAGCCATTGGAATGCCATCATCATTCAATAAAGGTGCCAACCTATCGAACCAGAAAAGTAATTCATCTTTTTTCGTCGACCATGCATCCAACATTTCCTCATCCGACTTAAAGGTTACAACACATGAATTCCAAACGTAACCCCATCTGGCAATCTGAACTTCAAGACCTTCATTAACTAGAGACTTCTGGACTAATTCTAACTCAAAAGAATGTTTAACAATCCCCGTTAATGACCTCTTCACCCAACTGGAGCTCTCTGAAGGAATATGCATTTCCCACATATTTTTTATGCCATTCCTTCTGTTGAAACCTTCATATGCCATTTCCCTTTGGTCCAATACATTACTCTTCAATCTATTAGATAGTAAGGCATCCTTGTAAGATCTTTCATCCCTAAAACTCCTATTAATATCAACTTTCTCTTTTGACCTTGAAGTATCAACTAAGACTTGCTTTAAAGTCATCTCCAGTGAACTATTCTGCTCTGCTGACCTCATACGAGCATCCTTGAATCGTGCAACACCAACTGTAATTCTCCGACCATCCATCAATGAACCATTCAGCTTGTTAATAGCCCGTTTTAGACTTTCCTCGTTACCAAAATGAACAAAGGCGAAAGTGGAGAATTTGTATTTCAGATTCCTTGTTTCTTTAGGAATGAGCACTCTGACTACCGGACCCTGAGTTGAGAACAACTCCCTTAACTCTCGTCGAGACACTCTTCTACTTAGATTATCGATGAACGCCGACCAAACACTCCCGGAAGAAAACTTTCCTTTCAATTTCTCTCTCTACGTTCCTGTCTCTCTCACTCATCTTTAGTGTCATTTTGCTTAATGGTTAAGCTTCCTCAATTAACCCAAATAGCTGCTACAATGTGGTTTATATTGCATTTGGTTGAAGCATCAGCTGCTGAAGCTGAGGCTATTAGTGCCACACTGGCTGCTGCCAAGGCACAACAAATTAATGGAGAAGTTGAACTTCCCGATAGGGATCGAGGGGAAGAAGCTGCCCCTAGTGGAAAACAGACATCTACCTCAATTAAGATGCCTGATTCTGCCGGGTCAAATAATGCTACTCCAGCTGGAATTCGGCTTCACCATAGAGTTGTCAGTATTGGAAATTTCGGTCTACACAACACTGGTCTCGAGTCAATATTGGCATTTTCTGTTGGGTATAATTTTGTGTCTGATGTTTCCTTTATGTCAACAGATTGTTGTAGCTGCTGAGACTGGTGGAGCTTTAGTTGGAATGATCAGACAGCTTTCCATTGACCAATTTGAAAATGAAGGCAGGCGGGTTAGCTATGGAACTCCAGAGAATGCAACTGCAGTAAGGAAGCTCTTAGATAGGAAGATGTCCATAAGTAGTGTCCCAAAAAAGGTATTAATAGCTCCAACGTTTTACATGATAAAGCAGCACCTGCATGTTTTTGGATTAATTATTGAGTGTAAAGAATTCATCCTTGAGTTTCTCTAGTTTTAATTGGATTACCGGACATAAAAAATCCTTTTTTCCCTTGATTTTTCCAGTTCTATAATCTAGTTGTAATAATTCTTATGGATTGTTGAATCTGATGAAAACAGATTCGTTTTCTTTGTATATCACTCAGAAAATCTACAAGAATGAGTCTTTTAAATAGACTCCAGTACAAAGAGTTTTACTCTTAAAAAGAGTCCTCGAACTATACAATACTAACCTGTTTAATTTAAACTAATTAGATTTATCTACAAGAAATAACAAACTCTAACAACCTTATCTTATTTACAACTCATGGATTAAACCTCAGATTTATTTTTCTATTGGTCACCGAGATAATGATGATGTTATGGCTGATAAAAATTCCTCTTAACAACAACAACAAAACCCTATTCCCATATACAATGGGATAAGGGGGAGGTAAGGTAGTAGGCTGCTCCCAACGCCAGGTTGAGAATAGCTTCCGTGGAAGACCTCCGGCAGTCAGAAAATTAAAAATAAAGATAAAATGCAATGCATGCATAAATAAATAAATACATAGTTGAACAGTCTTCATATGTAGTCTTCATATGCGCGTCTGTAATGGGAAGTAATCGCTGCAAATAAATCCCTGCATAAAAATCTCTGCATATAGACAGAAACGTAAGACCCGACTAAATTTAAAAAGAGAAAACATGAAGGGAAAGATACACAGAAGTCAACGATAGCAAGCTACGAGAAGGAATAAAGTCAAATGGGTTAAAACCTAAACTAAGACAACACTACTCCGCCACCCTAGTTCTAAGCCTTCATAAATTCCAATGACAGAAACGTATAAAAAGTAGTAGTCATGGAAATTACTACAAAGGCATTAAAAGAAGACAGAGATGATACATCCTTATGGATGTGACCCGCACTACTCGGCTACCCTGGTCATGTCCTCGGTAAGGGCTAAATCCTTCAAATCAGATCTCAAGCAGTCTTCCCACTTTCGCCTTGGTCGTCCTCTCCTTCTGGCACCGTCGACTGTAATCGACTCTACCCTCCTGACCGCATCCGACAGTTGTCGCCTAAGGACATGCCCAAACCACCGTAGTCTTCCCTCTCTCAATTTTTCAGATACAAACACTACCCTCAAGGACTTCTTAATAGCAAAGTTTGGTGTAATGTCTCACAAAGTCCTACCACATGCCCATCGAAGCATTCTCATTTTTGCGGCCTTCATCCTCCTTACGTGATCCTTCTTAATTGCCCAACATTCTGATCCATACAGCAGCGCTGGTCTTATTGCCATTCTATAAAATTTCCCTTAAGTTTTAGAGGCATCTTCTTGTCACAAAAAACTCCAGTAGCTGCCTTCCACTTTAGCTATCCCGCCTTTATACGGAGTGTAACGTCATCATCCACACCCCCATCTTTATGCATCATAGACCTTAGGTACTTGAAACAATCCTTTGAGGGGAGAACGTGTCCTTCTATGCATACTTCTACATCTTCATCGTTTTGGTTCCCACTGAAGTTTGAACATAAATACTCCGTCTTTTCAATATTGATCCTTAGACCTTTTTCTTCCAGAGCAGTCTTCCAGGTAGTCAGTCTACTATTCAACTCAGTTTTTGTTTCAGCAACTAGGACAATGTCGTCAGCGAAAAACATACACCATGGAACACTATCTGGTGTCGCACAATAGATGTCGTCCATAATCAAGGCAAAGATGTAAAGGCTAACCGGGAATGCATCGGTGTCGCCAACTGTAGTCCTGACGTATGTAATAGATCTACAGTACATATCACGAATCGCCCGGATATAAGCAGTTGAGATCCGTCTCGTTTCCAAGGTCTTCCAGATCATATCGCGGGGAACGCTATCATACGCATTCTCAAGGCCAATGAACGCCATGTGAAGATCTCTATTTTCCCCCTATATTTCTCCATAAGCCGTCGAAGTAGATGAATCGCCTCCGTAGTAGACCTGCCTAGCATAAAGCCAAATTGGTTTTCCGAAACCCTAGTAACCTGTCTCAACCTAGCTTCTATCACCCTTTCCCATAGCTTCATGGTATGGCTGAGTAGTTTAATACCTCTGTAGTTGCCACAACGTTGGTTATTTCCTTTATTCTTATTGTAACATCCGCAATACCGGGTTAGTGACCAAATTGTAAAGTTTCAGAATTTGGTGACTAAAGTAGAAGAATGAAAGAATTCAATGATTATTTGAATATATATATTGAAGGTTATTTGGTAATTATTAAAGGAAATTAAGGGTATTATGGTCATTTGACCAGAAAGATTTTTTATAATTTTTTTTAAGGGTAATAAGCACGTATGAAGAAGAGTCCAGAGCATTCTTCAGTCTTCTTCTTCCTCCTCTCCACCGTGAAGCTTGGTATAAGGTAAGTGAGTCTTTATTTGGTTAATTCTTTCGTTTTAAAGCTTGTTTTGATTCTTGGGATATTAAGAAAGATTATGGAAAGCTTTAGGGGGCTTAAACCTCAAAGATTAACAAGTTATGAGAAATTAAGAAAAATGAGTTTTTAAGTGAATTTTTGATATGGAAGGAGTTAATAGATTGTGAAGTTGAATTTGACTTGTCAAGGATTAAATTAAGAGGTAGGAAGTGTTAGAATTGGAATTAGAACACATTGGAAATTTGGTATGATTTTTGAATCTTATATGGAAGATAGAATTTTGAGGTTTAAGATGAAATAAATGAATATAGATTGGTTTAAGTATGTGTACTAGAGTTAAGGATGAAAAGGGGATGATATATGAAGTGTTTGAGAGGAAATGAAGTAATTTTCGGGTTGAAAATATGATTTCTGGGCAAGGGGAATCGGTACCCATTCAAGGGGAACCGATACCCCTTCAAACGAACAAGAATTTCCAGTATGTCATAGGGGAACCGATACCCCCATGGGGGGGAACCGATTCCCCCTAAAGGAAAATTGGGGATATGGATTTAATAAGTTCGTTTAAATTGATAGTATCCAATTACAAGGTGTAGGTATCTAATGATGGTCTCGAAATGTACATTTATGTAGATTCTACGCATAAAGCAATTCCGGAACGTTTAGCAAGTAAGATCGATCAAGGGAAAGATAAGAGATTGGATTTGGCTAGTGAGGCCAGGTGAGTGCATATTAGTTAGTTTATGGTGCTAAATGGAAACAAGACTTGCGACAAGTCTATTTCCTATGTTAGAATGCATGAATATATGATTATACGTATATGAATGACATGAATTGTATGTATGCATGAATATATGTGTTGACATGCTTTTGAATGTAATGTTATGAGAAGTATGTGCTATATAAGGTATATATATACATATGTGAAACTGAACTATGTGACTGCATGAGAAAGATATGAGCCATATGACATGATATAGGTGAACATGAGAAAGCAAAGTATGAGATATAAACTATGTGATCATAGTAAAATATAATTATATTTTTATATGATAAGTGAAATAAACTGGATAATATTGATCTATAGGATGAAGTGAAAATAGTACACCAACTAGGGGATTTGAACATAAATGATAAGATGAACGTATAAGATAAGCTAGATGGGAAAGATTCATAGGTTTAAATAAAGCTATAACACATGGGTTGAATGATAGAAATTTGTGAAGTTATATGAGAAGATTATAAGAGCTATAAGAAATTGAATTAAGTAACAGATTAGATTATATATAGAAATAATAGAAGTGAGATATGTTTATAAGTCTGCCCTAGATGAATACGAAATATAAGAGTGCTATATGATTTATATTAGGATAATCTTGAGGATATATATATATATATAGATAGATATGAAATGAAATGAAATGAGTTATATGAATACCCAATTATGTGATGAAATGGTGAATTACCTGAACATGTGAATATATATGTTTAAGAGAAGGCATACGATTAAGATATAAGCAATGTGACTATAAGTATATGTGCTTTAAGTGATATGACTTATAAGTATTTCTATTATAATGTTACATGATATGTTATGTATGTTAAAGGAATTATGTGATGGTATAAGAATTGATAGGAAATATATGTGAAAACAAGTATATGATACGAGACAAAACTTATGACTATAAGCTACGTGAAAGTGTTCTAGGTGTTTCGATATATTATATGAAGTATATGATCTTATGTGAACAAGATATGATAAGTATGTTTATATGAATAAAGGTGATTGGGTGAGAAATGATAAAAATTATATGAAAACATGACATATGTGACATGTGAATTATATGGAAATGATCTACGGGTAAGTGAACTACGTGACTATGTGATCATATGAAAAGAAGCTATGTGATACGTGATATGTGAAAGTGAATTACAAGTTTATGTGTATATTTGAAATGAAATAAATGATAACGCCCATGTTATGTGTCATGAGAGCTAGGGGTATAGTTGGCATGCCAAGAGTCGAGGGTTTATTCGGTTCTTTAGGACATATGTATATCCTTTGGAACCTGTGTGAAGTCTTGAAAGACACATACTTGATCCATAGTATATGTATATGATTCTTAAGGAATTCTACGTGGTCCTTATGGACATCATTCTACGGGCACTACGGTGCAATTCTACGGGCACTTCGGTGCAATTCTACGGGGCACTTCGGTGCATTTATACGAGCTGTGGTGACAGCATAGTGCACAACCTCTATAGACTCACATATCGATAGTTCTCACATATATACATGGGCTAATCCAGAGATATGAACAAATATAAGTTAGTGGTATGATAAATGCTATAGAAATTATATGATGTTGTGTGTATAGTGTTTGATTGAAAAAGTATGTGATTATATGATAACATGTGAATGATGAATTATGTGTATGTATGAATTTACTGCGATTAATCTGATATGATTCTATACGATATGAAAAATGCATGGAATTGCTATAACATGATAGAACAGAATATGCATGTATCAATATATGTTTTAAAGTGCATTATAAGTGGTTATGCCTCACTAAGTCTTCGACTTAGCGTGTGATTGTTTCACACGTAGGTTTCGAGAAGAGTAAGGAGTGATGCGGAGCAAGACAGGTCAGTTTTCCTTACCAAAAGATCAGATCAGAAATATTTGATAAAGTATGTTTTTGGTTATGTATAAAGTGTTGGCATGTAATAAGTCATTAAGTACGAGCACTCTGATAAAGTCTGTATTTTGTTTTAAATAAAGTTTTAAATTTCCCGGGATTTTTCTTAAGAGTCAAGGTTTGAAAAGTCAATGTGACACTTCGGACTCGTATCAGGGTCGGATACGGGTTGGGGGTGTTACATTTAATGGTATCAGAGCTATGGTTTAGCCGATTCTCGGCATAAACCGAAGTCCAAAAGGTCATAAAAGGTGTACATGCCAACATAGATTGAAAAATTTCTGATCTGATAGTGTAAGGAATACGTTGTCTTGCTAATAAAATAAGAATAGTTTAACACAGTAGAAATCCGATCGTGATAATTTCGAAGTAAGTGAAAGGTGATATTCCTGATTGTGATAGCTATTCACTTGCCCTGGCCAGGCAGGATGAAGAGCGGACACCTCAGGAAATGCCTAGTAAGATCAAAAGTTGATTTCAGAAAGCTGAAATCATATCTGAATAATGATAGAAAATTTTCATCGTTTGGAATCGGAAAAACGATGTAGAGTAGTTTTGCTATTATGTGAATAAGATAGAATATGGTGAACGGGTGTCACCATAAGAATGTTAAAAAGATCTAATGACGTGATGATTACGTATAGAAGAACTCAAGGATAAGTGCATCAGTGACAAGTGTATAAGATGTATATGTCAGAGCTTATGAGTTCGAAATGAAGGAATAACATTGTGTATAAGCCAGAGCGTTTATATGATAAGGATTTGCAGTTAAGACGGAAAAGTTAGCGTTAGCTAACAAGAATATGCGATGGAAATGTACTGGAATTATAAGATATAAAATATTGTCAGGATATGATAACCAGATCTGCAATGGATCTGGATACAGTTGCATATTTGGATCATAATAATGAGGTATAGTAAAGGAAAAGGAAGTAAGAATTGGTATCTTTAAATAAAGCTGAGGATTAATAAGAAGAGTTTGAGAATGTGTATATCGATGATCAGATTATAAGACACAGGAAGTCAGAATGTTGAGTTTGAGCAAAAGAAATTTCAGGATGTATGAGAATAGAGGTGAAATTGATAAGTTGAGTAAGTGAATTTTTAAGATAATTTCGATTTGACAGGATGTATGTGTTTGGTTGATTAGGGTTTGTACCCTAGATTGAACATATATTATTGACTAGCTGTCAGAGTAAAAGGGATAGAATAATAGGATTGAAGGAAAAGATAAAGTTGAGTTAATTGATTATGATGTGAATTTGAATATGGTTGTATATTCTGAGCAGATAGCTATGATGTAGAAACTGAGATAAGTGTTTGCATGGAATCTTCAGGAAGAAAAATACAAGTATAAGAATGATAAAGAATGAAGTTATGTATAAGAAATGGGTTATTAAAGTAATGAGGATGCAATGAAGATTGGTACATAAAGATGAGTATAAGTAATAAGACAAGAGTATGTGAACATGAAAGGAAATATATGATTAATGTATAAGGAATAAGGAATAAAGAAATGAAAGGGATTGATTTAAAGGATCATATACGATAAATATGGAAGTACAGAAGACAATTTTTGATATGGAAATAAGACCAGTGTGCAAGGTGATGTGAAAATATTGTTTGACTCCTTAAAGTATATGTTTAATCACATTGAAGAAGATTTAAATTTGAGTTTTGGTCAAATGATGACGAAATACAAGTTTGGTATGGTTATAAGGTAATTAAAGATTGATAAAGAATTTGATTGATTAAGGATTTTGAGTGATAAGAACTGATGCTATTGGTTATATGATAAGTAACAGGATAAGGATGTATAAAGGAAAAAGGTAGTTGAAGAACTAAGAGAAAGAAGGATTAAGTAAAAGAAGTAACATAAGAACATTAGAAGATATGTTCTTACTAAGTTGTTTAGTGAAAAATTCGAGGACGAATTTTTTTTTTAAAGGAGGGGAGATTTGTAACATCCGCAATACCGGGTTAGTGACCAAATTGTAAAGTTTCAGAATTTGGTGACTAAAGTAGAAGAATGAAAGAATTCAATGATTATTTGAATATATATATTGAAGGTTATTTGGTAATTATTAAAGGAAATTAAGGGTATTATGGTCATTTGACCAGAAAGATTTTTTATAATTTTTTTTAAGGGTAATAAGCACGTATGAAGAAGAGTCCAGAGCATTCTTCAGTCTTCTTCTTCCTCCTCTCCACCGTGAAGCTTGGTATAAGGTAAGTGAGTCTTTATTTGGTTAATTCTTTCGTTTTAAAGCTTGTTTTGATTCTTGGGATATTAAGAAAGATTAAGGAAAGCTTTAGGGGGCTTAAACCTCAAAGATTAACAAGTTATGAGAAATTAAGAAAAATGAGTTTTTAAGTGAATTTTTGATATGGAAGGAGTTAATAGATTGTGAAGTTGAATTTGACTTGTCAAGGATTAAATTAAGAGGTAGGAAGTGTTAGAATTGGAATTAGAACACATTGGAAATTTGGTATGATTTTTGAATCTTATATGGAAGATAGAATTTTGAGGTTTAAGATGAAATAAATGAATATAGATTGGTTTAAGTATGTATACTAGAGTTAAGGATGAAAAGGGGATGATATATGAAGTGTTTGAGAGGAAATGAAGTAATTTTCGGGTTGAAAATATGATTTCTGGGCAAGGGGAATCGGTACCCATTCAAGGGGAACCGATACCCCTTCAAACGAACAAGAATTTCCAGTATGTCATAGGGGAACCGATACCCCCATGGGGGGGGAACCGATTCCCCCTAAAGGAAAATTGGGGATATGGATTTAATAAGTTCGTTTAAATTGATAGTATCCAATTACAAGGTGTAGGTATCTAATGATGGTCTCGAAATGTACATTTATGTAGATTCTACGCATAAAGCAATTCCGGAACGTTTAGCAAGTAAGATCGATCAAGGGAAAGATAAGAGATTGGATTTGGCTAGTGAGGCCAGGTGAGTGCATATTAGTTAGTTTATGGTGCTAAATGGAAACAAGACTTGCGACAAGTCTATTTCCTATGTTAGAATGCATGAATATATGATTATACGTATATGAATGACATGAATTGTATGTATGCATGAATATATGTGTTGACATGCTTTTGAATGTAATGTTATGAGAAGTATGTGCTATATAAGGTATATATATACATATGTGAAACTGAACTATGTGACTGCATGAGAAAGATATGAGCCATATGACATGATATAGGTGAACATGAGAAAGCAAAGTATGAGATATAAACTATGTGATCATAGTAAAATATAATTATATTTTTATATGATAAGTGAAATAAACTGGATAATATTGATCTATAGGATGAAGTGAAAATAGTACACCAACTAGGGGATTTGAACATAAATGATAAGATGAACGTATAAGATAAGCTAGATGGGAAAGATTCATAGGTTTAAATAAAGCTATAACACATGGGTTGAATGATAGAAATTTGTGAAGTTATATGAGAAGATTATAAGAGCTATAAGAAATTGAATTAAGTAACAGATTAGATTATATATAGAAATAATAGAAGTGAGATATGTTTATAAGTCTGTCCTAGATGAATACGAAATATAAGAGTGCTATATGATTTATATTAGGATAATCTTGAGGATATATATATATATAGATAGATATGAAATGAAATGAAATGAGTTATATGAATACCCAATTATGTGATGAAATGGTGAATTACCTGAACATGTGAATATATATGTTTAAGAGAAGGCATACGATTAAGATATAAGCAATGTGACTATAAGTATATGTGCTTTAAGTGATATGACTTATAAGTATTTCTATTATAATGTTACATGATATGTTATGTATGTTAAAGGAATTATGTGATGGTATAAGAATTGATAGGAAATATATATGTGAAAACAAGTATATGATACGAGACAAAACTTATGACTATAAGCTACGTGAAAGTGTTCTAGGTGTTTCGATATATTATATGAAGTATATGATCTTATGTGAACAAGATATGATAAGTATGTTTATATGAATAAAGGTGATTGGGTGAGAAATGATAAAAATTATATGAAAACATGACATATGTGACATGTGAATTATATGGAAATGATCTACGGGTAAGTGAACTACGTGACTATGTGATCATATGAAAAGAAGCTATGTGATACGTGATATGTGAAAGTGAATTACAAGTTTATGTGTATATTTGAAATGAAATAAATGATAACGCCCATGTTATGTGTCATGAGAGCTAGGGGTATAGTTGGCATGCCAAGAGTCGAGGGTTTATTCGGTTCTTTAGGACATATGTATATCCTTTGGAACCTGTGTGAAGTCTTGAAAGACACATACTTGATCCATAGTATATGTATATGATTCTTAAGGAATTCTACGTGGTCCTTATGGACATCATTCTACGGGCACTACGGTGCAATTCTACGGGCACTTCGGTGCAATTCTACGGGGCACTTCGGTGCATTTATACGAGCTGTGGTGACAGCATAGTGCACAACCTCTATAGACTCACATATCGATAGTTCTCACATATATACATGGGCTAATCCAGAGATATGAACAAATATAAGTTAGTGGTATGATAAATGCTATAGAAATTATATGATGTTGTGTGTATAGTGTTTGATTGAAAAAGTATGTGATTATATGATAACATGTGAATGATGAATTATGTATGTATGAATTTACTGCGATTAATCTGATATGATTCTATACGATATGAAAAATGCCTGGAATTGCTATAACATGATAGAACAGAATATGCATGTATCAATATATGTTTTAAAGTGCATTATAAGTGGTTATGCCTCACTAAGTCTTCGACTTAGCGTGTGATTGTTTCACACGTAGGTTTCGAGAAGAGTAAGGAGTGATGCGGAGCAAGACAGGTCAGTTTTCCTTACCAAAAGATCAGATCAGAAATATTTGATAAAGTATGTTTTTGGTTATGTATAAAGTGTTGGCATGTAATAAGTCATTAAGTACGAGCACTCTGATAAAGTCTGTATTTTGTTTTAAATAAAGTTTTAAATTTCCCGGGATTTTTCTTAAGAGTCAAGGTTTGAAAAGTCAATGTGACACTTCGGACTCGTATCAGGGTCGGATACGGGTTGGGGGTGTTACACTTATAGATTGGTATCACCGTAGACTCTCTCCACTCCTCTGGCATCTTGGCAGTCTCTAAAATAATATTAAAGATGTTGGTCAACCACTTAACTCCCTCTTCTCTTAGGGCCAACCACACAGTGATAGAAATTTGATCTGGACCGACAGCTTTGTCCATCCCCATCTTTCTAAGAGCCATTTTGATTTCCTCAAACCCAATCCTACTTGTAGGACAGTCATTGGCCGTAGTATGATGGTCGACTGACCCATCAATGATACTATCTCTACAGGGAGAGGCACCGTCATTAAATAAGCCAAAGAAGTAACTACCCCAAACCCTCTTAATATCATGATCTTTCACTAAAAGAACACAATTGTTGTTCTTAATAAACCTAATGCTACCTAGATCCTTTTTCCTATTCTCCCTGGATTTTGCTAGCCTGAAGATTCATTTTTGTCCTTCCTTGGTGTCTAATCTCTTGTACATTTCCTCGTATGCCTTATCTTTTGCTTTAGCCACCGTTTTCTTGGCTTCCCGCTTTGCCTCCTTGTATCTTTGTTTAGCTCTCGATCTATCTTCGTCGTCATTTCATTGTAGATACTCCTTGAAGCAAGTTTGCTTTGTCTTCACCTTAGTTTGGACTTCGTCGTTCCACCACCACGATTCTTTATGCTCCTTGACATTCCTTGTCGACCACCCAAGGGTATTTTTGCCCACCTCTCTGATGGAATTTGCCATATTTTCCCATAACATATCTGCATTATTTGAGTTTGTAGTTCCAAAACCTGTATTAGACAAAACCTTACTCCTAAAGTCATCAGCTGTCACTCCATGTAAGTTCTTCCAAAGGATCCTAGGTTTATCAAGTTTAGCCCTCCTATGAGTGCTCCGCCCGTGGCGTACGCGGAACA
This sequence comes from Hibiscus syriacus, assembly GCF_006381635.1. Lineage (NCBI taxonomy): Eukaryota > Viridiplantae > Streptophyta > Magnoliopsida > Malvales > Malvaceae > Hibiscus > Hibiscus syriacus. The sequence continues at coordinate 1,947,797 of NW_024063176.1, forward strand.
CCAAAACCAAAAATCTGTGTTGTGATGCACATGCCTCTTCAGGGAACACCTTACAGTCAATGCAAGCCCATCGATCCCGATTTCGAACCAAGATGTAGTCGATTTGGATACGATGTCCCCCGCTATGGAACGTAATCAAGTTCACATCTCTCTTGTTAAAAGAGTTAGTGACCATCATATCGTGTGCAGTAGCAAATTCAAGCAATGTACGCCCCTCCTCGTTCCTACTACCAAAACCGAAACCCCCATGAACACCATCATACCCGTCGGTTGCACTACCTATATGGCCATTGAAGTCTCCCCTTATGAAAACTCTTTGATCCTCCGGAATGCTCCTAAGTACATCATCTAACTGATCCCAGAAGCAACGTTTCTCCCTCTCCCCTAGGCCAACGTGTGGGGCGTACACTGAAAGGACATTCACCACTTCCGCTTCTATAATAACCTTAATCATCATGATCCTATCCCGATATCTACAAACTTCAACTACATTTTCCTTGAGCCTAGAGGATACCAAGATACCCACCCCATTTCTAGCGTTATCTATGCCTGAATACCACAACTTGTACCCATTACACTCTCTGGCGGAAGCCCCTTTCCACCTAGTCTCCTGAATATATGCAAAATCTATTTTCCTATTACTAAGTACGTCGGTCAGCTCCAGCAGCCTAGCATTTAATGTGCCTACATTCAACGAACAAACTCTAAGTCTAGTCTCCTTAACACCACTCTGTCGAGCCCTCCCCCTATACGCCCTATGGGATCTAAAAGAAGGACATGACCTCAAGTAATCATCTATAACCGAAGCTATGAGGAACTATGAAAAAAGAATCCAAAGAAGACGGAAGATGCACCAATAAAACGCTAGAGAATTGAGGAATACTAAGAAGCCTAGTTGGTTACTTAATAGGATTTTAAGACAAATTAACACTATCTTACTTAACTGAAGGCCAACAGCTAGAAACCAATTATTGGATTTATATCTTACTTAACAGGTGAAATCTTAGAATTTTCAAAAAACGAATCAATGGAGCTCACCTAATTTAACGACTAACGATATAAAAAGGATGAGAGAAAAAGGGGGAAATCGAAATGGGGAACGGAAGGCAGAGAGATCTGTTTCTGATGTATTAATAAGTTTATTTAATGATTAGTAATACTAAGGAAAATCAGAGGAAATATTTACAGCCTTACAGGGAGATGCAAATCGAGAGTAAATCTGGGAAAATTTGGCAGATCAGATTCAAATTCAAACAACGCAAGCATAAAATACATCTACAAATTACTATTACAAAATAATAAGTAATATGATGTAAAGTAATAAACATAAAAAGCTGCAAACTCAATTTTAAAAGCTCAAGAATCATTCAGATCTACGAATAAATAATAAAGAAATTAAACAAACTAACTAGTGAGAACTAAAATCGAAACAAGTCATAAGAGATCTAATGAATAAAATAAGCCTACGATGAAATTTCAGACAGAAACAAAACAGAATCCCAGTAACAAATATGAACCTGTGCAAGAGCAAAAGGGGGGGAAAGAGAGAACTTTTGAACCAAACAAAGAGTTTGTTTGAGTATTTGTTAGATCTAAGGCAGTGGGTATTCCTCTTAAGAATTGTATTATTCTTGCGTTGGAGCTACAGTTAGCTCTTTCAGAATCTCGAAAATATTAATTCATTAATTTAAAATGGTGTCTACTCCAGGTCATTGCACATCTTTTTAAGCCTCGTGGTTGGAAACCTCCAGTTCACAGACAATTTTTCTTAGATTGCAATGAAATAGCAGATCTTTGTGAAAATGCTGAAAACATATTTGCAGCCGAACCAACTGTTTTACAGCTCAAGGTTCCCATTAAGATTTTTGGTGATCTGCATGGACAGTTTGGGGATCTTATGCTCCTTTTTGATGAATATGGTTCACCTTCAACGGCTGGGGACATCGCAAGTGTTTTGGTGAAAAGAATATTGTTTTCTGAAGGCTTTTTACTGGTGATTTATCAACATGGCTGAGGATTGTTACAGACATTTTTTTAATATCTATAATAACTGTCGTCTCCTCGTGTGTAATCTGCATCTACTGTATGGCATTGGTACCACATGGTATTCTCTCAGATTTTTAGCTGACCCTGTTCCCATATGTAATGGGGTAAGAGGAGGTAGGGTAGTAGGCTATCCCAGCGCCAGGTTGAGAGCAGCTTCCGTGGAAGACCTCCATTATGAATTGCCCTCAGTGGGACTCGATCCTACGGCCACAAGGTTAAGAGCCTTGCGCTCTATCAACTTAGAAAAATGTTCTGCATTCCGTCTATTAACATTTATTCACAAATATGATTGTATGTAACAGGGTGAGAGAGATGGAATATGGGCATGGCATCGCATAAACCATTTATTCAATTGGCTTCCTCTGGCAGCTCTAATTGAAAAGAAAATCATTTGTATGCATGGTGGCATTGGCCGGTCTATAAATCACCTGGAACAGATTGAGAATCTACCGCGTCCAATTTCAATGGAAGCAGGCTTGATTGTTCTTATGGATTTATTATGGCGTGATCATGTTACTGTCTTGTTATGGTCATTAAATATAGGATTCGTTGCTTTTTTCTTTACTAATTATATTTTACTTCCATTTCTACTCTAGGTCTGATCCAACAGAAAATGGTAGTGTGGAAGGGTTGCCGGGTGACGTTGGGGGTGAGCATGTTACTTCAAAAACTTTGTTAATTTAATTGAATTCTGGTTTTGCATTTTCTGCTTACCTAAATGGTGTTTCCTGTTGCAGCCTGATTGTGTCATGGAATTCTGCAACAACAATGATCTTCAGTTGATTGTTCGAGCTCATTAGTGTGTTATGGACGGCTTTTGCTCAGGGACATTTAATCATTCTTTTCTCGGCAACCAATTATCGTGGTGTGTCCCTGACCTTGCTTTAATATACTTGCCATTTTTCAGGTCGACAGGCCATTTCAGCCTTTAAATTCTGCTTCATGCTTGTTTTTTCAGGTACTGCAAATAATGCCGGTGCAATCCTAGTTTTGGGTAGAGATCTCATTGTAGTTCCGAAACTCATTCATCCTCTACCACCGGCAATGTCATCGCCAGAAGCATCGGTAGAACGTCATGTAGACGATACATGGATGCAGGTGCTGCCTCTCTAAACTTCTATTATTTTTATATGCCTTTAATTGTATTACGAGCATCGCTCTGAATACTCGTGTTAATGTTCGTTTTCGTGGGTCAGGAGCTGAATGCTAACAGACCTCCAACGCCTACTAGAAGTCGTCCTCGAGTAGCAAATGATCGAGGCTCTCTGGCTTGGGTATAAGAGACCCTTTCCACTTGTTTCTATATACTCATTCGGACTCATGCAACCACCTGGAAGAGATTCTGGTGTTCTGCATTTAGCACGCAGCCATATACGGGCATTCCCAAATCTGTAATCTCTCACATTGAAAGCCATTTTTCACTACACGAGATGCCTCGAGGTTTACGGAAGATGCTAGTTTGGGAATCGGATCGCAAGCGTCGTAGTTGAACGTTTTGGTTTGGGCTTCTCCCCCTGTAAATTGAGACAAAGGCAGGTAGAAAGCAGTTGGGTGGTTCCTTCAAATGGGTTGGTATTTTCCACAATTTTTATAAAATATATAGTATTCCTGATTTTAGGTCTAATATTTTTGCCCCATTGGCCTTGAGTGATGTAAAAGAGAGATTAAAAATTATTGTGGGCGTCGTTTGTATCGTAGGCAGGTAGAAAGCAGTTGGGTGGTTCCTTCAAATGGGTTGTTATTTTTCACCAATCACATGATGTTGTGTTTGGGTAAATTTATAATTTCGACTGATGGTTATGGATTATTTACATGAAGCTGGGCAAATGACGTCAGCAATTGTTGAGCCACGTCAGATCTGCAAGATAAATCTTGCCTCGACAAGATAAATATGTTTCTCAATGTGTCTTCTTATGTTCCTCTAGCCCTGGGAAATAATTTTTGTATCGACAAATAAATTCTTCCTTAGTTCCTGCATCAACACAACCAATAAAGAACCTTTCTCCTCAGCAGTATCAGTTAAGCTAAATAAATATTGCCTAGGTAAAATTTATCCACCACATGTAAATATGACCTAAATGCAACTAAAATGTTATGCCGTTAAAAAGATAGAAAACAGTCTTTTTACATAGTTATCACTTCTCTCCCTGTAAATTGAGACAAAGGCAGGTAGAAAGCAGTTGGGTGGTTCCTTCAAATGGGTTGGTATTTTCCCCATTTTTTTATAAAATATATAGTATTCCTGATTTTAGGTCTAATATTTTTGCCCCATTGGCCTTGGCCCTTGAGTGATGATAAAAGAGAGATTAAAAATTATTGTGGGCGTCGTTTGTATCGTAGAGAGGTTTTCAATGTAATATTTATGCTGATGAACATGAAAAATATACTAAATTGTTTGCATTATCTCTTTAGGAATTGCATGGCTATAGTTTTATACAAGTATTTTGTTTCTTTAAAAAAATTATAATTTAAACACTTATTTCATTACTGTATAACCCCCTTTTAATTAAGAGGGACGAGTGTTATATCACCTCACTAATATATCTTTATACGGACTCCATCAATTTTTTTTATTTGTTATATCATCTCACTAATATATCTTTAAAGGGATTCTATCAATTATGAGGGATGGGGGTTATATCATCTCACTAAAATATCTTTAAACGGCTCAAAAGTTCTACGAATACCAATATCGAGTTAGTACTTCTAATTTTCCGACTCTAAAGTATGGTCGTAGCTCTCCGTAGTTATTAAAATGATTATTTCGGTCCTATCTTTTTTAGTATTTTGATCCTTGACGTTTTATTTTAAGGTTAAAGATTTGTAGCGTTTCACCGAACAGTCATTTCAGCTCTTATTCTTTTTTCCTGGAGTTTTTTTTGCCCTCAATATTCTATTTCGAGATAAAAAAATATTTATTTTAGAGAATTAACCGTTTATTAACCGATTGTTTTTATTCATTGAGAAAATTTTATTTAAAATAATATAAATATGTTATTTTTATAACATTCAACACGTAAAATGAATACTTTATCTACTAATTGTATACGACTTATTTTGGTATTAAATTTTGGTATTAATTGAAATCACAGCAGCGTGACCACAGGATGAGCTGTCCTATGGTGTTAACTGGTCCCAGATCCGGCGGTGTAGCTGCAAGTGTAGGTACGAGGTACCTATCTCCAAGAAGACTTACGTCTCTGCTTCATTCACTGCCATAAACCTAACCTTTTTAAACTAAATAAAAATCAACCAATATTTATATGCCTTAAATGGCCTCAATTAGTTTCCTTTTTTCCCACTATCATCGTCATATACACATGTACATGTGGGAATGATTGAGAGGGTTTTTAAGACGATTGTAATCTTTAAAAAAAAAAACGTATAATTTAAATAATTATTTTATATTTTTTATTACCTAATTTTATATAGGCGTGATCGTATGCTGTATCAGGTTTTTGGCTCACCTAAAATCGACTCGAGCACAACACCCCCTCTTATGATCCGATTTGGGTTTAGGGAAGCTTCAACCAATCCAAAATCTAACTCATTTTTAGATTAAAAACATGCACCCAATCACCGGTACATATATATAAAAATGAGATATTATAGCAATTATTCTGAAATATATAAAAATAAAAAATAATATTATTCTTGGGTCAAGTCAAATATTTTCAGCCTAAATTTTAACCAATTCAACTTTATACACCCAATCCACAAGATTTAAAAAAAAAATCCCATTAAGTTAAATCGAATCAAAACCCATCGAATTCAGATAAAATATTCATCTCTAATTTTATATTATTAAAATTTTATAATTTTACATTTTAAACGTTTAATAAATTTAAAAATTCAAATATAAAATCCTAAGTTGTTCCACGTACATCATTATGGACATGGATTGGAATCTCCTTAGTGGAGAAATGGGTTTGTAGAGGGGACCAAGGGTAAGACAGTGCATGATTTTTATCAATTTATTTGCAGCTGTTGCTCAGTACTTATTTGATGTTTTCTTTATTGGTTTAATACACATATTGGTGTATAAAATTAATGATCTTTTCTCAATTTAGTCATTGAATTTTTAGAATGAATTGATTGATGCCTGAACTTATGGAGAATATTTCAAATAAACAGGGGGACTAAATTTTAAAAGTTTGAAGAGTACAATGATTGAAACATAATTAGACTTTTTTTTCTTGTTCCTAGGCTAAGATAGAATTTATTGAAATGATGATTATTACAAGCATCTTGCCACCCAGAAAAAACAAGGTATAAGACAAGGAAAACAAATCAAATATAATATAATAATGTAACTACAATATAAAATTATATTATGATTGTAGACATTTGTTTTCGTCCGGATATTTTGTTATTATTATTATTATATTTTTTTCTTTTTTATTTTACAGGCCCAATGACCCTAGGGCCCAATTACAATTCAAGGAACCAGTCGTTCCAAAACCAAAGCTCAATTACAAAAGACCCCGACCCAACCAATAAGGGCTTAATTAACCCAAAACGTTTTAGGGTTTTTTGAAACCCTAGTTACTTGGCCTCCAAGCGTCGCCACCACCGGCAAGAGTCCCACTGGCGCCACGTCACTGCTTGTGCCATTGTTGCTGAAGTCATCCCCAACCTCTCCATCCCGCATCAACAGTGAGAAAAGATCAGTCAAATCAAATAAAAACCAAGATCCAACTAAACCCATTGAAAAAAGGGATTAAATCTTGAAAATACGGGATGATTAGGGCTCGGGTTGAAGCAATCATTCCCCTCGGTTCTAGACTCACCAAACACGCAAAGGAAGAAAAATATAACAGAGAAGGGAGACCATTCGAAAAGAAAAAGAGAGAGGGAGAGATTGATTCAAAAAAAAGGGCAAAAAGAAAAGAGAGAAGAAATCGAGATGAGTAAAAAAAGGAAAGATGAGAGAGAGAAGAAGAGAATCGAAAAAAGAGGGGAAAGGGAGAAGATCTTATCGGGTTTAAAGCTCGTCAGAAAGAGGAAGGGTCGCTAAAAATTAAAAAGGGCCGCATGTTTCTTTGTAGATCTACGGTGATCCATGTTCGGTACGTCGAAATGAAACATCTCGTGAAATTTGGGTTCAAGAAGCCGTCAGAGAACGGCGGCGTACGGTGGCCGTCACGGTCGGTGAGAATCCTCGCCGGGTTTTGTAGAGAGAATAGAAAGTTTCTATCTCTAAAAAACAAAAAAAAAACAAAAAAAAAACAAAACAAAATGAAAATGAAAATGAAAGGAAATGAGACTTGTGTACATAATCCAAAATGACGTAGTTTTGAGGGAGAAAATTTCTGATTTCAGCGCATGGGATAATCGGATAACGAGCCATCCAATGTTTGTAACATCTTCACTTTAGTAACTAAATGTAACTTTTATTTTTTGATTCCAAGCTTTAAATTTTGCTATATTTACATTTTAGTCACCAATTACATGATGATGTGTTTGGGTAAATTTATAATTTCGATTGATGATTATGGATTATTTACATGTTTGGTCATCACTCGAGGTTCTTAGGTTTTCTGATTTGGCTCTCTTGTTTTACGCGTAATTAATTTTAGTCCTGCTTTATGTTTATATGTTTATTTCCTTTGTGTCCTTATATTTCATGAATTTTCACATACGAATACTTGTACTTTGCCATATTTGTTATTAGGATCTTAAAATTGTTTATCGTTTTGGTCACTATGTCATGATTCTTTTATGTATAAATGCACATATGTATGTATATTTATAGTAATAACATATCGTATATTTATTTCATGTATACATTATTATATTATTTTACTTTTGTATATGTATTCTCTATGTATGAAATGGTTACACATGTATACTATATAGTTTGACTAGTTCTCTACTTCTCTAAATATCATGCTATGTTTGTTGTTTGGTCTTTAAAGTTACTATTTCTTTTTATTTATTTAGTGAAAAATTGATGTAGCTTGTTTAAATTTCTGTAGCTTTACATTCTAGTTTTCTATATATGTATAGATTTTTTTTATTTTAGTCCATTGCTACATATATACGTATGCTTTTAGTTAATGTCTAAGTGTATGTGTACGTAATAAATATATTTCTGTTGAATACATTTTGATATTTCGATATAACAAATTAAGATAAATGAATTTTAAGATTTTCCTAAAGATTTTCTAAGTATATTCGATATAATTATTCGAATATCAAAATATTACTCCAAATCTTTCAAAAGTCATTTTTAATCCTTACTCAAGTGTAAAATTAAGTTTTAATCTTAAAATAATTTCAAAACAATTTTACAAAGTATTTCGAACCGTTTCAAAGCAAAAAATTACAGTTTGTCCAGAGGGAACCGATTCCCCCCCAAGGGGGTACCAATTCCCCCTGAATGGTTTGGCTCAGAGAAATTCCAGTATGCTCGGAGGGAACCGATTCTCCCCAGGGGGATTCCCCCCACTGTTCAACGGTCGAATATTTGAATTTTACACTTAGGGAACCGATTCCCCATGAGGGGGTACCGATTCCCCCCACGCTCCAACCAGAAATATTAATTGTTTTCACACTTAAACGACTCAAATAACTTCATTAATGATCCCCAACGTTCAAAAGTGACTCAAGGTGTATTTAAACAAGCTTAGAAGCCATTGATCAACAACAAGAAACAACAATCAACTAGAATCAAGAGAGAATCAAAGAGAAATCATCAAACCTCAAGTTTGTGCATTTCAAGCCTATTTTTCATTCAATATTCATTTTGCTTTTAAGAACACTACTTGTACTCAATTGTGTTCATTCTTGAGTGTTCTTTTCTTTGTTCTAGAATTGTGCAAACAATCTACCCTGTGAAGATTTCCTTGTAAGTTTGCAAATTTGTAATCTTCTCTTTGGGAAAGAGTGTTCTTAAGAATTAGGGTATATTCTTGAGGGTGTTGTAAGGTTATCTCTTTGGCCTCAAAAGAAAGAACAAATTAGTGAATTTGTTGGAAAATCCTTAGTGTAGATAGCTAAGGTAGTGGACGTAGACTTTGATTGAGAAAGTCAAACCACTCTAAATCGCTGTGCAATTACTTTCAATTTTCTGCAAAAGCTTCCACAAAATTTTAATTGCCAATTCACTCCCTTCTTGGCCGATTCCGTCAATCTATTAACTCAATAATTGGCATCAGAGCCTAACTCATTTGAAGGTTTAATCGCCTCTTGAGTCGATTTGGGAAGAGTTACATCAATAATCAAAGTTATCAATGGCCTCTACTTCAAACTTCGACTCCGGTCTCGATTCGATGCCCGTCAACAAGCCTTTTTTCTTCAATGGGGCTAACTATGCCTATTGGAAAAATAGGATGATGTACTTCATTCAAGAAAGTGACATGGGAGCATGGAATGCCATAGAAGAAGGATACATCAAGCCTCTCACTCATCCAAGATTGTGGAGTGAAGGAGAGACAAGAATGTTCCAGCTTAACTCCAAAGTCATCCATATCATATTTTGTGCTCTTGGACCAGATGAATACGGAAGAGTTTCATCTTGTACAACCGCCAAAAAATATGGGACAAACTTCAAGTCACTCATGAAGGTACCGATGAGGTAAAGAAATCTAAAATTAGTATTCTAACACATAGCTATGAAAATTTTAGGATGAAACCAAATGAAGATATCAAAGCTATGACGGATAGATTTTAAATGATTGTCAATGGTCTCAAATCATATGGAGAGATCATTTCAAATGAAAAGCTTGTGAGGAAGTTAGTCTACTCCCTTCCAAAATCATGGCAATCAAAGAAGACGACAATCATCGAGTCTAAGGACCTAACGTCCTTAACTCTTGAAGAACTAATCGGTTCCATTCTCACTCATTAAATGATGCTTGAAGATGAAGTGGACCTCGATAAGATTGACGAGACACCAAAGGAGAATGAGAAAAAGAAAAACATTAGAGTTGCTCTCAAATCCACAAAACATGAGAGTGATTCGAATGACGATGATGATGACGAGGAAATGACATTATTTGCCAAATGATTCAAAAAGTTGATGATGCCTAACCGAGGAAGAAAATTCAAACTTCATGAAGGATTCAAAATTGAATCGAAGGAGAAAGACCCGATCATTTGCTATGAATGTAAAAAGTCGAGGCATGTCAAATATGATTGCCCACAATTGAGAAAAATGGTCAATCCAAAAAAAAAGCACAAGGCTCATGTAGCTACATGGAGCGATGAAGAAGGTTCCGATGAAGAGGAACAAGAAGTTGCAAACTTGTGCTTGATAGCTATCGGGGAAGATTCTAAGGTAACCTCTAACTCATTCGATTTGGATGAAATATCTTATGATGAGTTATTAGAGGATTATAATGGGTTGGCTTCGGATTATAAGACTCTATTTTCAAAATACAAAAATGATATTTCAAAATTGAAAAATGAAAATAGTCTTATATCCAAGACCAACAATGAGCTTGAAAGTAAGATGAAAGAATTTCAAATCAAAATTAATGATTTTGAAAAGAAAAATACTGATTTGCATAACTTACTTTCAAAATTTCATGATGATCATCAAAAGAAGATTGATGATCTTAAAACTTCTTTTAATAAGGTTGTAACAAAAAGTTTTGAAAAAGGTGAGAATTCAAAATCCAACTTTTTTAAGAAAAGTTTTAGAAGCTACAATCATAGAAGTCCTCAACGAACCTTGAATGGTAAAATTGTTAGGAGTATATGGGTTCCTAAAGAATTCATTACTACTAAAGATAAGGATGTCCTTCATAAATGGATACCAAAGGGGACAAGGATTTTAGAAACTAATGAATATGGACCCAAAAGAATTTGGGTACCAAAAATTAGAATTTAATCTATGTTTGTAGGAAAAGGAGCATTGCTACAAGGCACGAGAAACAAATCCAAATTCATAGGACCTTGATAGTAGGTGCTCGAGACACATGACCGGAGACAAAAGCCGGTTCATAGAGCTTAACGCCAAAAATGGAGGAGAAGTGACTTTTGGTGATAATTCAAAAGGTCACATTGAAGTTATTGGTATTATAGGTAATGCCTCTTCCATACAAATTAAAAATATGTTATATGTGAATGGATTAAAGCATAATCTATTTAGTCAATTATGCGATAAGGGATTCAATGTCATTTTTGAAATTAATGGTTGTAAAGTGATTGACATTGCATCTAATCGGGTTATGCTTGTTGGTCATAGAATAGGAAACATATACGTGGTGCATTTAGATTCTATTGATATGACTAATTTGTGCCTAGTTGCTAAGGATGAGCATGATAGTTGGTTATGGCATAGGAGACTAGGACATGCTAGCATGAGTGTTTTGCAATGGTTAGTTCAAGGAGAATTGGTTCGAGGGCTGCATAAACAAAAATTTGATAATGATAAAATCTGTGATGCTTGTGCTAAAGGAAAACAAAAGCGAGTTTCTTTTAAATCCATTAATGATGTGTCAACTAGTAGAGTATTACAATTGATCCATATAGATCTTTTTGGGCCAACTAGGACTACTAGCTTGGGTGGAAAACAATATGCATTTGTCTTGGTAGATGACTATTCTAGATATACTTGGGTTCTATTCTTAAGTACTAAATATGAAGCATTAGAAAATTTCATCACATTTTCAAAAGTAATCCAAAACGAAAAAGGTTACTCTATCACTAGTGTTAGAAGTGATCATGCCACTGAATTTGAAAATCTTGGATTTAATGAGTTTTGTAATTCAAATGGTATTAGCCATAATTTTTCAGCATCTAGAACCCCTCAACAAAATGGAGTTGTTGAGAGGAAAAATTGAACTTTAGAAGAAATGGCTAGAACCATGCTTTGTGAAAATAATTTGCCAAAATATTTTTGGGTGGAAGCCACAAATATCGCTTGTTACGTTGTAAATCGAGTAATGATTAGGCCAATTTTAAAGAAAACTCCATATGAAATTTTCAAAAATAAAAAGCCTAACATTAGCTATTTTCATCATTTTGGATGTAAATGTTTTGTTTTAAACAACGGTAAAGAAAACCTTGGCAAATTTGATGCTAAAAGTGATGAAGGAATTTTTCTGGGTTATTCCTTAAATTCTAAAGCTTATCGAGTATTTAATAAAAGAACTTTAGTTGTAGAAGAGTCTATACATGTTATTTTTGATGATAATCTCCTTTTGAGGAAGGATTCTTGTGCTAATGATGATGTATGTATTATAAATACACATGACGTTAGACACGACGTTGGAGAATCATCATCAAAGGAAGAAACGAAAGATGAGGAAACTCATGATCCTCTCGAGAATCCAACCATTGAAGAAAATGAAGTATCTTATCCAAGAGAGTACAACTATGTCAAGGATGGTGAGATTATAGGTGATCCATCCAAAGGGGTAACAACTCGATCTTCTCTTAGAAATATTTTTAATTATGTTGCATTTATTTCATGCATAGAGCCTAAGAATATTAAAGAAGCATTAAATGATGAACATTGGATTATGGCTATGCAAGAAGAGTTAAATCAATTTGAGAGAAGTAAAGTATGGACATTAGTTGAAAGGCCTAGTAATAAATCTACTGTAGGTACTAGATGAGTATTTAGGAATAAGCTTGATGAGAGTGGTAATATAGTGAAAAACAAGGCTAGACTTGTTGCTCAAGGGTATACTCAAGAAGAGGGCATAGACTATGATGAAACATACGTTCCCGTAGCTAGGATGGAAGCAATTAGAATGTTATTAGTATTTGCATGTTTTCATGAATTTAAACTATATCAAATGGATGTTAAAAGTGCATTTTAAATGGTTTTATAAAAGAAGAAGTGTATGTGGAACAACCTCTAGGTTTTGAAGATTAAAAATTTCTGGATCATGTTCTTAAGTTGACAAAAGCACTTTATGGTTTAAAACAAGCTCCTAGAGCTTGGTATGAAAGATTGTCAAACTTTTTAATTGAAAAAGGTTTTTCAAAAGGGAAGGTTGACACTACATTGTTTTTAAAGCATAAAGGTAAAGATTTATTAGTAGTTCAAATTTATGTTGATGATATAATATTTGGTTCTACTAATGATGTTCTTTGCCAAGAATTTTCTAAGCTAATGCAAAGCGAATTCGAAATGAGCATGATGGGGGAGCTCTCATTTTTCTTGGGACTCCAAATCAAGCAAAGAAAAGATGGCATCTTCATCAATCAAGCTAAGTACGTCAAAGATATGCTCAAGAAGTTTGGACTGGAAAATGGGAAACCTCATGACACTCCAATGAGCTCTTCTACAAAGCTTGACTTTGATGAAGGAGGTAAATGTGTGGATGTTAAATTATATAGGTCAATGATTGGTTTTTTGCTCTATCTAACTGCAAGTAGACCAGACATTATGTTTAGTGTTTGCTTATGTGCTAGATTTCAATCATGTCCTAAGGAATTACATTTACTAGCTGTTAAGAGAATCTTTCGATACCTTAAGGACACTCCTAGTTTAGGACTTTGGTATCCTGGAGACTCTAGCTTTAGCTTGCATGCCTTTTCTGATTCGGATTATGGAGGATGCAAATTAGATAGGAAAAGAACCTCCGGTACTTTCCAATTCCTTGGAAATATGCTGATTTCTTGGTTTTCAAAGAAACAAAATTATGTTGCATTATCTACCACTGAAGCCGAATACATTTCAGCTGGTAGTTGTTGTGCACAAGTTTTATGGATGAAACAACAACTTTTTGATTATGGAATTGAAGTAGGTACCATTCCTATCAAGTGTGACAATACTAGTGCTATTTGTCTCACTAAAAATCCCATCCAACACTCTAGAACTAAGCACATTGAAATAAGACATCACTTCATTAGAGACCATGTCACTAAGAAAGATGTAGTTCTAGAATTTGTTGATACTTTGCATCAATTAGCGGATATCTTTACAAAACCTTTAGACAAGGAACATTTTTGGACACTTAGGAGAGAATTAGGTTTAACTGACCTATCTTCACTAAGTGTTTAAAATAATTTTAGCATTTTAAAGAATAAATGAAAAATGCTTATAATAGTAATTTCTGATTACATTCATTGCTATTAGTTAGGGGGAGTTTATGATTCTTGATGAAAAATTAACTTTATGTTCAAATGTAGTTTAAGGATTAATTTGATTGATTGACCATAATTAATTTTTGATATATGAGTTTCCAAAACCACTAGAGAAGATTAATTTAGCATTTTGAGTGTTTAAAATACAGATTTTTTAATTATAGGGCAGAGGGAATCGATACCCCCTTGAAGGGGAACCTTGAAATATTGAGGACTCAATTGAGTTTTGGGATTGATTATTTTGCATACATATGTTTTAAAAAATGCAGGTTATCTTTCCATTCCGATTATCTTAAACCATGTCTCATAAACGTTCTAGGGCCTCCTCTAGTCGTTCTAGCCAACCTCCAAACTCACCTCCAAATCCTCCACCTATCCCACAAATTCCTATTCCTAATCCCGATGATCCAAACATGACCATTCTCAATTCTTGTTTCAATGAACCCAGTCGTAAACAAAATATCTAGTATAGGTTTTGTCAATACTTTGAGTCCTACAAAATCCGGGAAGAACGTATCCCATCTCTTCAAGCCATGCTAGACATCAATTTTCGTCATCTTCCTACTCTTCATGAGTGGAAATTTGAAAAACTCTTTGAGCTTGAACCCATTGTCTACCATCAACTTGTTCATATCTTCTACTCTAATGCTGTTTGCATTAAAAACCGAGAGAAAAACTTAACCATAGGGATTCGATCCTATCTTCTAGGACGATTCTTTCATCTTGACTCGGAATCCATTGCCAAAGCATTAGGATTAGATAATGAAGGGTTAGACAATGAAAAACTTATGGTAGGATCTCAGTATAAGCGAAGGGATAGTGCAAGTGTTCTAGACCTTCATGACCGTTTTCTTCACCTCATGATCTCTTGGTGGTTTCGACCATCCGGAGGCCGTTACTCTACTCTTCGAGCCTTAGATCTATTTTGGCTTCATTGTGTCCAAAATAATCACAAAATTAACCTTCCACATATTATTTTTGCTGAACTTGTCGAAACCGTAAATCTTGTTCTCTTTAGTTTATGGTTGTATTCTTATTAATCTGTTTAAGAATGATGGGCTTAGAGTAGGTCTTGATGCTTTCTTTCCCCTCAAAAACCAAATCAATCTATTCTCTTTAACTAAATCGGGATGGAAGATCAATGAAGAAACTGGTCTTTGGGTTCATACCAGTGAGCAACCGCATGAAGTTGACGACTCCGACGATGAACCAGAACAGCACGAGGAACAAGCACGAGCAGAGAAACAAGCACAACCAGAGGATCAAATGCCTCCATACTTTCGATCCTTTATGGAGACATTCGATTTCCGATATGCTTCCATGGATTCTCGCTTTACTTCCATAGAATCTCATTTATCCACAATGGGAGCTCAATAATTGGAAATTCTCCGGGAGATATGCACAAACAACGCTTCTATGAATGAACGCATTGATGCACTCTCACATGAGATGGCTGCTATGCGAGCTCATTTTCCTCCTACGGATGCTTGATTCTGTGTTATGTTTTAGTACTTTGAACTTAAAGCTTATTATTTTAACATTTTGAATATTTTGGAATATTTGAATTTGTGGATTGATTGACTTTGAATTTGTTTGGATTTATGAATGGTTTGAAATTATATATTTGGTGTGGTTAAATTTATTCATTATTACATCATTTACATCATGTTAGATATATGGCCAATTTTACCATGTCACATTGTTTATGAATATTGATTATGAAACTAATGGCTAACATTTCTCTTGATTGTGATCTTAGCAGCTTAAACTATATATAATCAATTGGCTAAGTGATTTCAAAAACCTTGTTTAAAATCTTTTACGAGTCTTTTTGATTTAACAAAAAAGGGGAGAAATGTTAAAAAGCATTTTAAAAAGGAGTAGTGTTAGAGTAAGGGGGAGTAATTTCAAAACTTGATTTCAAAATCTTAAAATTACAAAAATGTTTTGTTATATCAAAAAGGGGGAGATTGTTGATTACATTTTGATATTTCGATATAACAAATTAAGATAAATGAATTTTAAGATTTTCCTAAAGATTTTCTAAGTATATTCGATATAATTATTCGAATATCAAAATATTACTCCAAATTTTTCAAAAGTCATTTTTAATCCTTACTCAAGTGTAAAATTAAGTTTTAATCTAAAAATAATTTCAAAACAATTTTACAAAGTATTTCGAACCGTTTCAAAGCCAAAAATTACAGTTTGTCCAGAGGGAACTGATTCCCCCCCAAGGGGGTACCGATTCCCCCCTGAATTGTTTGGCTCCAAGAAATTCCAGTATGCTCGGAGGGAACTGATTCCCCCCCAGGGGGTATCGATTCCCCCCACTGTTCAACGGTCGAATATTTGAATTTTACACTTAGGTAACCGATTCCCCATGAGGGGGTATCGATTCCCCCCACGCTCCAACCAGAAATATTAATTGTTTTCACACTTAAACGGCTCAAATAACTTCATTAATGATCCCCAACGTTCAGAAGTGACTCAAGGTGTATTTAAACAAGCTTAGAAGCCATTGATCAACAACAAGAAACAACAATCAACTAGAATCAAGAGAGAATCAAAGAGAAATCATCAAACCTCAAGTTTGTGCATTTCAAGCCTATTTTTCATTCAATATTCATTTTGCTTTCAAGAACACTACTTGTACTCAATTGTGTTCATTCTTGAGTGTTCTTTTCTTTGTTCTAGAATTGTGCAAACAATCTACCTTGTGAGGATTTCCTTGTAAGTTTGCAAATTTGTAATCTTCTCTTTGGGAAAGAGTGTTCTCAAGAATTGGGGTATATTCTTGAGGGTGTTGTAAGGTTATCTCTTTGGCCTCAAAAGAAAGAACAAATTAGTGAATTTGTTGGAAAATCCTTAGTGTGGATAGTTAAGGTAGTGGACGTAGATTTTGATTGAGAAAGTCGAACCACTCTAAATCGCTGTGCAATTACTTTTAATTTTCTGCAAAAGCTTCCACAAAATTTTAATTGCCAATTCACCCCCCTCTTGGCCGATTCCGTCAATCGATTAACTCAACAATTGCGTATGTCGATTCATGGAAATAATCATACATATGTGCTATATTATTAACCTTTGCATACTAAATATAATAATGAATATATATATATAGTATTAATTTTTATGAAATGTTATGTATGTAAATGTGTAATTTGATGCATATAGGTCTAGGTTTTATTTTAATTGATATGTATGAAACCCTCATAAGCACGACTTGACTCGAATCGAGATAATTTGACTAAGGGTAATATTCTATCATTTTAAGATTGTTGTGAAGTGACTGTCTTAACGTATAAGAAAGTTGTTTTCGATAATTTTAATATAAAAGTGTATCCCATTAAGTGAAACCCTAAAAATTGGCTACACATAAAATTTGAGAGCGAGAGAAAAAGATATGTTTGTCTATTTAAATTTATCGAGAAATGATCATTAGAACTTATAAAAGGTCCGATCTCGATGTTTTTAAATAATCGAACATCCTTCTTCTTTCTAAAAAAATTGGTAGTTCGTATTTAATTAATTTTTATTTTTATCTTCATTCATACATTCGAATTAATAATGAAATTTAGAATGAAATTATAATATTTCTTTATTTCGATTGGAGTAAGAAATAACTGCTTTAAGGCATGAGATATTTTTCTTCTCGATTGGAAATAATTAAATATTGCCGTTTTCCGTCCTAAAATTCAAGGAATGTGTTTAAAAAGAAATATTAAATTTAATTTGTTTTATTTTATTTTATTGTTATTTAAGCATTTGAATTTAGAATTAATGAACTTTAGCAATGTAATTGTAATATTTATTTATTTCGATTGGAGTAGGAAATGATTGCTTTAAGGCATGAGAGATCGTTTATTCTCGATATGAAATAATTAAATATTATTGTGTGTCCTTCTAAAATTCAAGGAATGTTATTGGCAGGGATCTTAAATTAAATTAAACTTGAATTCGTAAATTTCTTTGCAAAGACAACTAATTAATCGACCAAGTACCGATTTAGGGCGTTGTGGGGTGCTAATATTTTCTCGCGCGTAACTGACTCCTGAACTCAAATTTTTGGTTATGCATACCGTAAATTTATTGTTTTAATTGAAATTAATATTTTTATTAAAATGACAAATATGTTTTTAGATGCCCAATCACACGCTAATCAAATATTGGTGGCGACTCCTCGAACCTTTTTTTATTAAAAGGAAACACCAAATCAATCGAGACGAGATCTTTTAAAAATCACATTTAAAAATTATTTTTTTAAGAAAAACCGTTTCGACAATGATAAATGAGATATAAAATATAATTATTTGATAAATAATTTATAATTCGTGCTATAAAATAAAACTTTGAATAATAATATTTTATAAAATATAAATTATTTTATATATTCCCTTCTCATTCAATTGAATTGCTCTTATGGTGTTCTGAAAACATTATTGGATAGAATAAGATCTCACCGAAATTATTTTTTGGTCTAATGTAAATGCTACAGTACCCGTCGAAAGTCGCCGGGAACACAGTGCGTCTTCGGAAAATCGTCGGGAAGACAATGCGTCTTCGGTTTTGTCCAATGGCATAAAAATGGGAAAAACACATTGTGTTCACGGGAAGACGCATTGTGTTCCGACGTCTTCCCCGAAAGGTGCATTGTATTTTTGATAACTCTCCGATTACTATAGCATTTACATCATCTCGAGAAATAATTTCAACAACACCTTAATTCAGCCCAAAAAAAAATTCAAGAACCCTACGACAGCAATTAAGTCATTCTCATTCATTTATGACATCATTAAATATACTGCCCAACAATGCCCGGTGTGGGTTCCTAGTCTTGATGAAGAATGCCGTGCCTGTGTAATACGTGTACAAAATGACGTGTGTGTATATAGCGACGGATTTAAATATTTAAAAATAGGGTTTACAAATTTTAATATATTTTTTCAACATAATGTGTATGTAATTTTTTATATTTCTTTAATATATTCAACTATATTTAATAATTTATCTAAAATAATGGGTATGTACTTGGTCCTTAGAGAGCCAAGTGTATTCGCCCTTATATATAAAGGGATATCATCCAATTATTCAGTGTAAAATTCTTTAATTTTATATAGATTTAAGATCGTTAGATGAATAAAAATAGATAGTAAAATAAGCACAAGGTAATGAGAAGTTATTTACTAGAAAAAAATGATTCAAGGATGAATATTTGAGTCATATCCAATGAATTTTAATCTGACTCAATCATATAAGATCATTTTTAAATAAATATGTTAGGGTCAGATCAAGTTAGGGTTGTTAAGGATGCGGTCGAATCTAGTCAAGTTCAAATTTAAGGTAAAAATTACTCAATCCAGCACAAAATAATAATATAATTATATTTTTAAATATTTAGAGATAATCATAATTATATTATAATTATATTTTCTCTATATATTTTTTAATTATATCTCTATTTTACATAATAAAAATGATTTATATATATATGTCAAGATTGGGTGAAGAACAAATATAAAATTTTACTCTAAAAATTAAGTTAATGATGTCTCTCTAAACCTAAATCAAATTGAACAACATATGAAAAAAATACTCGACTTAAAATTTACTCCCTTTGGATTCCCAATAATTTAATTATATTCTTTTAAAAACAAAAATACTTTATATTATAAATTCATATAAAAACAAAAGATTATAATTATTTGACCGTATAAAAGGAAAATTATGAATACCATATAAATATATAGTTTATGTAAGTCTAAAATATAACTGATTAATATAAAGTTAAAAAATAAAAATCAATTGTAGAAAAATTTAACAAAGTTGTAATCTTTTAAAGTAAACAAAATAACATTTTTGACTGAAATAAAAAATATTATATTCTCCGTAACAAATCATATAAATTTCATAATTATTCTTATTGTAACTTTAAAAGTTATCGTCAAGACTCAAGACACTAACGGTTATAACTGATATTATAATCAATTATGTAACCTTTTAGAGTATACATATAATATTTTAAGTTAAAACTCACTTAAATGTAACATTGTCGGTTGTAACTGAAATCCTTACAAATTTTATAACTTTTTAGATTAGACATAATAACATTTTAAATTAAAATCAGTCACAAATTAATCTTAAATTAAACTATCATATAATATAATATAATAGACCCAAATGTATATTTTTTATTATGTTAAAAAGTAGTTGTGGTTGACATATTAAAAAGTAGTTGAACTACACTTTTATGACAGCTGGGTGCATTGAAATCTATAGTAACTACCTTTCGATATCAATCTGTCGAGACTTTGACCCAATCTCGGATGGTTAAATACTATTTTGGTAAACTAATTAATTTTTATAATCATTTTATATTTAATTTATTAATCGATTAATTTAAATTAGATATTACAAATATTTATTATAAAGACGATAGACTCGGTATGTTATATTTTTTCCAACTCAACTTATTTTATTTTCTAATGGGATTACGAGAAACTTTAAATAAATAAAAATATTACACAAACCAACTTATCCTAGTGATTAAAAGAATAATTGTTATTCCTAGATGTCTTAGGTTCAAACTCCAGAGACTGCAATGATGTTTGAACTTTTATTGTCAAATGACTATAAATCCTTTAGAACAAATATTACATTATAATCGCCCTAAATTAATAAAAAAATTGTTTAGCTTAAATTGATTTAATGAATCATTTCACTATTCAAAATAATAGAATATTTTAAAATTATTTGTTTTATAATCTAATTTAAGATTTCATTTTATGTGAGTTGTTTTCTTTAAATAGTTTAGATGATTACAATATAGTATATGTTCATAATATTTCTTAAAGATTGACAACACACTCACCCTGTTAGGCCTGTAAACGAATCGAACGCACACGAACGGAGGTATATTCATGTTCGTTCATTTAATAAATAAACGAACATAAACGAACACGAACATAAACGAATAATTTTTTTTGTTCATGTTCGTTTATTAAGGAATATAACTTGTTCATGTTCGTTCATTTAATAAATAAACGAACACGAACATAAACGAACACGAACATAAAAGTTGAAGACCCTACCTAGGGGTGTAAATGAGCCGAGTCGAGCTCGAGTATTGCTGAGCTCGACTCCAACTCGAAAACTTTCAAAGTCAGCTCGACTCGACTCGAAAACTCGCGAGTTTAAAATTATCAAGCTCGACTCAAAATATAATATTGAAACTCGACTCGAACTCGAAAAAGCTCGAACTCAAAAAAAATTAAGAGCTCGATTAAAACTCGAAACTCAAGCTCGATTAAAGGTCGATTCTGAGCTCGATTCAAGCTCGGTTTTGAGCTCGATTCAAGCTCAACATTGCCCCAAGCGCAAAGATGCTTAAACCTATTCTCCCCCATCTTCTTTTATTTAAGTTACCAACCCGAGCTACTTGTTTGCTACTGATGTGGGATTGCATAACGTTTCTCCACTTTCTTTCTTCCTTTCTCAACAGTCGAGATGAACACAGATTGTGTTTCATGTGATTGCCGACCTTAATCCTTGGGGATCAAACAAACATGTCCTTAGCTTCGTGCTATGTAGAAGTTGAAAATTGGGAGATGAGAGAAGTAGGTTGGTTTATTGTTCACATCAACTCATACATCAAAAACCATTCTTTCTCAGCTGGCTAAACTTCTATATCAGGATGGCGCACAAAATTTGTTTGATGAAGCGCGTTAAAGAACTTCTCAACCTATGGAATAAGGCCTCACCATTATTGGGTTATTGAGTTCAAAGTAAGTTGACATGAGTTGCTGGTTGATCACTATTTACTTGTAAATTCGAATACTCCATTATATATGAAAGAAAAGAAGATTATTTGAGTAGAAGAAACGGTGCTTAATACTTAACATCCATTCCGGAATCCATCACCTTTGGAATTGGTTTCGAAAGCAACCGATTTCTGGGACTCCTCTTTGCTCATCGGATAACCAGCTGGTGGTGCAGTCACATAGGGTTCCGGCACAGTAGATGTTGACGGTGCTGGGTATGCAGCTTATGGATCGTTCAAAAAGAACTAAACCATGTTAATATTGTTGGGTTTTCCAAATAAAATTAGGTTAATTATGGAATTGGTCATCAGAATATCAGATTAATTAATATTTTTAAGATACTTACAAATTGGTCCCAAAATTAATTTAAGAATATTGGGTTAAACATAAATGAATGAACATAAACGAACATAACCGAATGAACATAAACGAACATAACCGAACGTAAATGAATGAACGATACCTATGTTCATGTTCGTTCATTTAATTAAACGAACACAAAATCTTATTCATGTTCGTTCATTTAATAAATAAACGCACATAAACGAACTTCCCGCCGCACGATTCATGAACGGTTCGTTGAACGTTCAGTTCATTTACATGCCTACACCTTGTAAACACAATTGCTTAAATCCAAGACCTCTAAGAAAAATAACACTACTTTTAACCATTGAAGTCATTTGATGGGTATGGATGTGTTTCAATTATTATTTTTATATAACCATCGGTTTTCGATCTATTGATCGACTAATCTAGATTAGGTACTGCAGAGGCAAGGGCGATCCTCCCAACCCAATTTGCTCTATTCATAAACGCCAGGATTCAAATCCTAACCTTGTTTAAGAGACCTAAAGCCTTATCTCACTAGACCAACTGGTTGTTGGTTACATGTTTCAATTATTAATCACGTGCTTTGTAATGCATACATCATGATTATAATCTTTTCATATATATATATATATATATATTTCTTGTAATTGTGATTATATATTGCACTCTTGGTTTTAAAATATAGTTATTCATAGGAGCAAAGTTACGATCAAATGTTGAGAGAAACTAAATTGTTTTACGACAAAAGAACAAAAACTTTATTAAGTATATAAATATAAAATTAGAAAATATAAAAATCTTATTTAATTAATATTTAAATTAAAAAAACTAAAAATATTATTATAATAGAAAATGAAGATATAACCTTCTCAACTTCTTAATGACTTTATCTTTTTTTATTAAACTAAAGTGATTACAAAGTAATATTAATTGATTCGTACAATGACTCCGTCTTTAATTATTCGTACTTATATTACATTTGATATTTCAAATTGTGGGTTGAACTTAATTTAGATTTACGGTAAAAAAATATGATTTATTTTTTAAAAAAATGTATCTATTATTTTGAAATGTGTCGTTAAAATTTTGTCTATAATCGAGAACTAGCGGAGTCGGCTTATAATAAAGGGTATCATATGACACTAAACAATTTTGGAAAAAAATATGTACATAAAAATATTTTTTAAAGATAAAATTAATATATTTTAAAAGAATATTAACAACTTTAAATATAAATCGATACTCATTATTCATTTTCATCTGCTTGAAAAATAATTTTTCATACAATTTTTAAATTTGACACTTAAAAATAATTTTTCTCTAAATTTGACACCTAAAATAATTTTTCTAGCTCCGCCCCTGCCATTGTTAAAAACTTAATGATGATGTTGACATGTCACCATAAGGTAATGTCACATCATCATTGAAAAAATAAAAAGATCACATCAATAGTTCTATTAATTTTTTAACAGTGGGATATCAAATTAAAACTTAAACTAAATGTTATGTATGATTTAAAAAAAAATAAAGTTTAGGTACTAAAATAAAATAAAAATAACAGTTTAGATATTAAACGTGTAATTTATTCTAACTTAATTGGTTAAATATATTTAATCGAGTTATCAAATTTAAAAATTACATTAATTAAATCTTTCGACCAATGAAAATCATCTTTAATTGATATTGAGTAATGTGGAAGTTAATGTTGTTGGTATAATGGTTCATGTGTAAATGAGGACGTAATAGAGGACTTCTTTAATTTGTAAGTAAAAAATAAAATTATGAAATTGTTAATAATTTAAAATTTCAATAATAAATTAAAATATTAATGTAGACACCCGTTTTGTCCGGGTCAAAAAAATCAATTGCAATTTTTCAGTCTGCCGTCAAGCCTTCTAGAAGCTACCCACCGATTTTTTCACTATCACCACTTCATCCACATGCCACTGTCACAATTTCAAACATGTTTTCAAACATGTTGAAAAAAAACAAAAAAAATGTATCATTCGGGTTATATAAACCTGAACAAAAAATGTAAATGGGGTTTAATTCATCAATTAAAAACAATGAAAAATTTTCAAAGTTATTTTTTGATATTTTTATTTTATTTATTTATTAGCTTTTAAATAAAAAATAATAACAAAAAAGGGGAAAAAAGATGTTTTACCGTTCTACCGGAATCTCGCCGGCGTTCAGATGGTCGGTTCGACGAACCGAATGGTGAGAAGGAGTGTCTTGAGGAGGGAACAACATACTGAAATTTGAGCTCGATCCAACGACGGACGGCACAAATCGGAGCCCGGGAAATCCGAGCGGTTTTTGGCCATTTCACGACGATCAGAGCATCCCCTGACAAAACGGAGCCCAGATCCATAAACACCGCGACGAGACAAACAAACCACGAAATTTTGGCGGCTAAAGTCCACCGACGATCGGCCGAAATTTTAGAGAGAAGGTCAACTCTCTCTCTAAACAAAAAATAAAAATAATAATAAAATATTTTGAAAATCTCGACAGAAACGAAAACAGGGGTAGAGTATTAAACTTTAAAGACTTTTGAGCTAATTAAGCATTAAGTCCCCAGATTCTAAGGTACTTTTGCTTGGTTCACATACATTAATGGGTAAATCACATATAAATCTCTAGTTTCAGCGTGTTTATACTATGGTCATCCCTTTTTATTTTATTCTGATTATGCATGTTGATGTTGTTTTATTTTAATTTAGTCATTGTTAATTTCTGATTTAGCTACTATTATTTTTATTTTCGCATTTTAGTCTCTAATTTATATTTTTATTCTAATCTGACCTAGGAATTTATGCATGTTTTCTTTTGGTCACTAATGTAAATTATGTTCTTTTATTTTGGTCTTTTTATTTTATATTAATTTTATTTTAATCATTAATTTTGTGTGTTTGGTATTTTGTCTAATTACTAGGTGATCATTTAACGTTTTCTTCATTTTTGTTTATCTGTGACATTATTTCACTTTATTATTATTATTATTTTTATCTTAATTTTTTTAAATCTTCTAAAATTTTTCTTTTTGTTTAGCATTCAATATTTTATTTTACCATCTAATATTTTGTTTGATTTTTCAGTAGTAACTTCAATCGATAAAAGGTAAATAATTTGAATTGAATTTTTAAATTTCAATTTTAATTTTAATTTTAATTTTTGCAATTAAGATAATCGACAAATTAAATGGTATCGAAAGGGCAGTTCAAGGGTGCTAATCCTTCATTGACTGTAATCGACTCCCGAATCCGTTTTAATCGAATCTTTGTAAACGCATACCAGTTTTTCGTCTTAAAAATAATTTTTCTTAAAATTATTTTTGAAAAATGGTTTTAGGTATTCGACCTACCTAACCTAAAGGCCGATGGCGACTCTTTTTCAATTATATCCAATTTAATTTCAAAATCCCTAATTTTCCAAATTAAAAGTCGTAACTGTTTTTTAAAACAATAAATAATTGTTCTGCCTAAAAACGGTTATGACAGCTTGGCGACTCCACTGGGGACTTTAGGTAAGTGAGTCAGGCCGAATTAATTTCCGGTTGTCTTTTTAAGCGAAAATTATAAATTTTAATTTTAATTAATTTATTTGATTCTAATATTTATCTTTGATTATTTTTCAAATAAATAGTTGTACTGACGTTTTTGCAATGACCTAAGATTTTCAAAAGTTTTCATCTCATGTTTCTTCCCGAGCTCCAAACCCTTTTTAAGTGGGGGTGAAAGTGACGCCTTCGTGAGAATTTATTCTCCGCACAGGCCTAGCAAGTAGCATTCGGGATTCATATACCTTATGTCTTCGTATGAATTTATTCACCGCACAGACATAAGGGAATGTATCCTCTCGAGTTTAACTTAGTCCACACAAGCTTGTAATGGGCTTAGGACTAAGGGTCTGGCTAGCCCAAGGGGGCACCAGCAAGGAGAACTCGGGTACCTTCTTTAGAACATAAACCGGGAGATTACAAGGAGTTAAAGCCCACCCCAAAACCTCATTTCAAACCCTAGGCTATTTTGAGATTATTTCCTGCTTTATTTTATGTTCAAAGAATATGAACTAGAAATTTATGCGGTTAGGACTTGTTCAAAATTAACATGTGGGATAGAGATCATGTCCGAGTAGGAATAATAAGCATGTGGGGTAGGATTTTTTTTTCATTATTGTTTTGATTATTATCATTATCCCACTAACTTTTTTTTCTTCATTTTTTCTTTCATTTTATTTTTATCATTTGCATCATTTAAAATAGGTGTTGATCCACTAAAACGTGTTCGTTAAACTTAAATAATTTGCATTAATGGACAAAGGGGTTGTAATACAAGAGATGAAAAATGCAAAAGATAGTCTACAAGACGATTATGTGTCACATTCAATCCAGAAGACATGGTGCCTAAAATTGAAAAGTATATCACTCTGCTGCATTATAAAGGACTCAGAATGAACCGGGTCTACATCAAGCACAATGAAAGTCTATCTTGGGAGTCCCTTCAAAGATAACAATGACAAAACGATAGCTAAAATTGGAGACCATTGCTGACGAATTCAAGAAATAGACAAATGAACTTCATATAGTTCCATCAATTGAGGGCTCCAATGACGTATTCATTGGGAATAGGTTCAACAAAAGATAAATGCCAGAGATACAATCATTTGAGTCTTCTTGGACCAGTACAAAAAGCAACTCAACATTTGCACGGTTCATCCAGAGAAGCCAAATCGGTTCGACATGTTATTCAACCGGTGACAAACGAAGGCAGAAGACTAGTCAATATGTCAGAAGCTGTCATGATATTTTTGTCTCTTAAAAGATAAAACACTTTTGTCCCCAATAAGGATTATTTATAATAGCATACATGTTTTCGGATCAATGCCTCAAGCATTTCATGCATTTTGCATTTTTACATCTACATTTTATTTTTATGCATTTTCATAAACATGAAATCTCTTCATGGAGGATTTGATGGAGTGTTCTTAATCACGTAACACCACATGGAAGAAATATTTTAACAATTAAAACTGAAATCAGTACAGTGGGAGTCTGATCAGCTGATTGTAGGGCCAAGCCTGCGAAGATGGTCTGAGAAAAAAGTCCTCATATCCTAAGGGCTACGATGTTGAAGTTGTGTGCAGTTACCACATAGGAAGCTCCAGACATTCCTCTAAGAACTATAAGGCACTGAAGCGTAAGATCTAAAAACTGATGGATCCAGGGGCATAAACAATCGAAGAAGGGGGCATTGCACCTACCATTTGCACTGAGAGCATTATTTTGTTTGAACATGTTTTTGATATTTCATGTTTTAAACGATTGAATTTATGATATCTTCTAAGGTGGAATAATTGAAAAAGTTTTAATCTTTAGTTCTTCGAATATTAAATGAATTAATGATTCTTTTAATTCTTCAAGAATTATAGATTTTTGACATATGGCAAGATCAGACCTTTCTTATCCTATATAAAACAAAAAAATCCCTTGATTCTTTACCCAAAATAATTCATGAAGATACAAAGAGTCATACCCATACCTTTGAGTCAATAAAGTCACATTATAGTCTTTTTAGACGTAAAGCCAACATTTTTTTCAATAAAACCTAACGCATTGAGTTGTTCATTTGAGCATTCTTCTAAGAGATAACTTGGGGCATCTCGCAAGAAGTCTGAACATTGAGACATGTTGGGAACAAGAAGCAGAAAGAAGAATTCATTCGAAATAATTCTATCATGCATTAATTACACTGTTTTCATGTGAATAGAATTAATCTTGAAAATCTATCCCTTGGGGATACCTCTTCTGTGAGGAATTTTATGTATGAGATGATGAACGGCTTTGTTTCATTTATCCATATATGTATATATATCCCTTGTTGTCCTCTTTTGTGCCTATAGTATTTTTTTCTCTGATTCAACCCTAACCAAGGATAACCCTCCACACTGGGGGCAAGGTGGAAGGAATCTACTACATGAGTAAAGACATCAACCCAAAGGAGATACCAAAATGTGAACTAAATGCCAAGTGCAAAGATCCAATCAAAACAAAAACAAAGGAATAAGTGAAGAAAAAAGAAGACAATACACATATGCAAAGATTTTCTCGATTCAAATTATGCATCGAGATTCAAATTATGAGATTGATCAAGCACAATCATTACAGAATCACTTCACTCGAAGATCATGGAGCATCTAGAGAAAATCAAGAGAAACTCATACGAGCATATTCAAATTGAGCAAGATAGAATTGAAGGCATCAGAATGAATTGATCCTTGGTTCAATACCCTGAAACACTTATTTGGGCCTATTTATCATTTTCTTTCATAACCATGAACCATGACCTACATTACGTGCCTTAAAAAGTCCCTTCTAATCATACATGGATTTCTAAACAGAAGAGACTATCTTCATATTTCATCCCGCCCATCAGGATTAATTTTTTATTTGCAAAGAGTTTTCTAAAATATTTAATGCATGATAGAGAAAATAACCAAGGGGGTTCAAGATGTAAATTCTAAATGACGTCTTGAAACCAAAGGAGAATTCGAGTTGAAAACCTGAAAAGGTGGCTCGAATATAAAAATGGTGCAGCTGAAGCAATCGTACAAATTACTTGATAAAGCACCACACAATCCGAGCGTGACCATAAAAGTTGGGAGTCGGAGAACACTTCCAGTAGATAAGCATACAAGTTACCCCATCCGATCAGTGAACATCAAAGAAATAAGAAGGCCAAACCATTGACCAAACACAATAGCCTGAGACTTTTTTTTTCCTTTCCTTACTTAACCATTTCCCAAAGATAGCTTTGATCTTGACACTTGTCAAATAGCTATAATTTATTGAAGGATTAACAGTGTAATTAATTCTTTGATGTCCAATGAAATCTAGTTTTATGATTCGTCTCAATTATGAAACCGAGAAAGGGGCAATATTTTCAAGTCTTTTTGATCAAACATTTTTCAAAACTCTTATAATTGATGTTTTCAGATCTCGAAAATAAAAGAAGAAAAAAACACTTTTCAAACAAGACAATCTCTCTACAGTGGATCTTGATATTTGACATGTGGTTCTCAGACGCAAAGCTCATGTTTAAAATCAGTGCTGAAGCAATAGAGGGCATATTTGAAGATTCAACATCAAATGTTGGGGCATATTTTGAGCTTCAACGTCAAATATCGGGGCATCTTTGGGAATTCAATATCCCAATGCAAATAATTAGACCTTCTTAAGGC
Organism: Hibiscus syriacus; assembly: GCF_006381635.1. Taxonomy (NCBI): domain Eukaryota; kingdom Viridiplantae; phylum Streptophyta; class Magnoliopsida; order Malvales; family Malvaceae; genus Hibiscus; species Hibiscus syriacus. The sequence continues at coordinate 1,977,283 of NW_024063176.1, forward strand.
CTTTCCTCCACATGCAGGAACAAGCAGACAAAAAAACAAGGCTCTATTTAAGAGATAAAACAAGAACTAACTCATATTGCATGCATCTTAGACATATTTAAGAGTGTCATATTTATCATTTTTAGCATACATGATTTTATTGCAGCTTTTAGAGTCCAGTTTCAACTTCAAGATGAAAGAATTCAAAAACACATTCAGAAATTTATGGAGGTTGCTCAACTTCACAACGAAGGGGCAACTGTTAACAAACAACTTTTCAGTTTCATTCAGAGTCAATTTCAACTTCACAACGAAGGATATTGGACTCGAGACAACACAAACTCAACTTCACAGCGAATGGGTGACTGACTGTCAACAAATAACTTTTTAGTTTCATTCAGAGTCAATTTCTACTTCACATCGAAGGATATTGGACTCGAGACAACACAAGCTCAACTTCACAGCGAAGGGGCGACTGACTGTCAACAAATAACTTTTCAGTTTCATTCAGAGTCAATTTCAACTTCACAGTGAAGGATATTGGACTCGAGACAACACAAGCTCAACTTTACAGCGAATGAGCGACTGACTGTCAACAAACAACTTTTCAGTTTTATTCAGAGTTAATTTCAACTTCACAGCGAAAGATATTGGACTCAAGACAACACAAGCTCAACTTCACAGCGAAGGGGCGACTGACTGTCAACAAACAACTTTTCAGTTTCATTCAGAGTCAATTTCAACTTCACAACGAAGGATATTGGACTCGAGACAACACAAGCTCAACTTCACAGCGAAGGGGTAACTGACTGTCAACAAACAACTTCCCAGTTTCATTTAAGAGCCAATTTCAACTTCACGGCAAAGGATATTGGACTCGAAACAGCACAAGCTTGGATTTCAACTTCACGACGAAGGATATTCAAGTCAAGGCTCAACTTCACGACGAAGGGGCCATCCACGGTTTCAACTTCACGACGAAGGGAATCGTACGCTTAAGCAACATCCATCTTTAGATTGGATTTCAACTTCACGACGAAAGATATCCAACTCAAAGAAGGAGTGTCTGTCAATAAACTTTCCAGTTTCAGAGTCAATTTCAACTTCACGGCGAAGGATATTGGACTCAAAATAGAACAAGCTTGGATTTCAACTTCACGGCGAAGGATATTGGACTCAAAATAGAACAAGCTTGGATTTCAACTTCACGACGAAGGATATTCAAGTCAAAGCTCAACTTCACGACGAAGGGGCCATCCACGGTTTCAACTTCACAATGAAGGGAATCGTACACACAAGCAACATCCATCTCTATATTGGATTTCAACTTCACGACGTAGGATATCCAACTCAAAGAAGGGTTATCTGTCAACAAGAATTTTCAAGTTCGATTTCATTCAGTTCGAAGGCATATCCATTGCATAGTAGCAACGAGTAACTATTTTCTGGAAGAATTTTCAAGTCGAGGTCTTTAAATCGATAAGAAGACCAAGTCCCAATTTCAAGCTCAACCTGAAGCTCAATTACAGTTGTCCTCCAGCATCAAACACATAAAAAATCGTACAAAAACTGGTTGTCTTTTTCATATTTGCCCTATTCTTGTTAATACAAAAATGTCCAAAGAGGGGCAGCTGTAGACACCCGTTTTGTCCGGGTAAAAAAAATTAGTCGCAGTTTTCCAGTCCGCCGCTAATCCTTCTAGAAGCTACCCACCGATTTCTCCACTATCACCGCTTCATCCACATGCCACTGCTACAATTTCAAACATGTTGAAAAAAAAACAAGAAAAAATGTATAATTCGAGCTATATAAACCCGAACAAAAAATGTAAATGAGGGGTTGGATTCATCAATAAAAAGAAGAGAAAAATTTTCAAAGTTATTTTTTGATATTTTTATTTTATTTATTTATTAGCTTTCAAATAAAAAATAATAACAAAAAAGGGGAAAATGGCGTTTTACCGTTCTACTGGAATCTCGTCGGCGTTCAGAGGGTCGGTTCAACGAACCGAATGGTTAGAAGGAGCATCTTGAGGAGGGGAATAACATACTGAAATTTGAGCTCGATCCAACGGCGAACGACGCAGATCGAAGCCCGGGAAATCTGAGCGATTTTGGCCATTTCACGACGATCAGAGCGTCCCCTGACAAAACAGAGCCCAGATCCATGACCATCGCGACGAGACGAACAAACCCTAAAATTTTGGTAGCCAACGTCCACCGACGACCGACCGAAATTTTAGAGAGAAGGTAGACTCTCTCTCTCTAAATAAAAAATAATAAAATAATAAAATATTTTGAAAATCTCGACAGAAACGACAACAGGGGGAGAGTGTTAAACTTTAAAAACTTTTGGGCTAATTAAGCATTAAGTCCCCAGATTCTAAGATACTTTTTCTTGGTTCACGTACATTAATGGGTAAATCACGCATAAATCTCCAGTTTCAGCGTGTTTATACTATGATCACCCCTTTTTATTTTATTCTGATTATGCATGTTGATATTGTTTTATTTTAATTTATTCATTGTTAATTTCTGATTTAGCTACTATTATTTTCATTTTCGCATTTTAGTCTCTAATTTATATTTTTATTCTAATCTGACCTAGGAATTTATGCATGTTTTCTTTTAGTCACTAATGTAAATTATGTTCTTTTATTTTGATCTTTTTATTTTATATTAATTTTATTTTAATCACTAATTTTGTGTGTTTGGTATTTTGTCTAATTACTAGGTGATCATTTAACGTTTTCTTCATTTTTATTTATCATGTGACATTATTTCACTTTATTATTTTTATTTTTATCTTATTTTTTTAAAATCTTCTAAAATTTTTCTTTTTGTTTAGCATTCAAAATTTTATTTTACCATCTAATATTTTTTTTTATTTTTCAGTAGTAACTTCAATCGATAAAAGGTAAATAATTTGAATTGAATTTTTAAATTTTAATTTTAATTTTCGCAATTAAGACAATCGACAAATTAAACGATACCGAAAGGGCAGTTCAATGGTGCTAATCCTTCCTTGACTGTAACTGACTCCTGAATTCGTTTTAATCGAATCTTTGTAAACGCAGACCAGTTTTTCGTCTTAAAAATATTTTTTCTTAAAATTGTTTTTGAAAGACGTTTTTAGGTATTCGACCTACTTAACCCAAAGGCCGATTACGACTATTTTTCAATTCTATCCAATTTAATTTCAAAATCCCTAATTTTCCAAATTAAAAGTCGTAAATGTTTTTTTAAAACAATAAATAATTGTTCCGTCTAAAAACGGTTATGACAATTAAAAAACATTTAAATATTAAAAATTTCTAAAAGAATAAAAATACTATTAACTTTTTTTAAAATAAAGTAAATAAGCTTTATAAAAATTCATAAAATATTAAAATAAAATTTATTTATGATTTGGCCTCTGAATTATAACCATTATTATGAAGGGTTCTTACTAGATTGAGCAATACACATGGTTTTCAAAACCGGGTCGGGTAGCGAACCGGCCATGCTATTAGTTCATTGGTTCAATCGGTTGAATCGGTCCGATCGGTCGGAAGAACCGGACGACGTCATAATTATTTAAAAAATTAAATAAAAATACCAAAAATATTTAATAAAAAATAATTTTTTATATCACAAGTCATATTCAAAGCAAGTCATAACATATATAAGTTAAAAACCATAAAATCAAGTGAAACAAAATGATTCAAATTAACTACAACATAATATTTAAGGTAAAACATATTAAATAATAAATATAATTTTATAACTATAATTAAAAAATAAATTTGGGGTTAAAAATCATAACAAAATGATATTGTTTGGTTTAATTTTTTTTAAACAATCCCACATGGCTAAGAAACATAGAAGAGTATCCCAAAAGTCTAAAGAGTAAAAATATGAGAACAAAACAATCCCACATTGCTAAGAAACATAGAAGAACATCACAACTAACTTCTATAAATAATAGAGGTAATTTGACATTTATAATCATGGAGCCTTTTGGTGAGCATTGAGTGAACTATTCTTTCACTTCAATCAAGCTCGAATTTTAGGCTTCAATCGAGCTTCTAATTTTTTTTAGTTCAAGCCTTTTTGAGTTCAAGTTTCAATATTATATTTCGAGTTTGAGTTGAACTTGATAATTTTTAGCTTGTGAGTTTGAATCGAGTTGAGCTTACTTTTAAAGTTTTCAAGTTCGAGTCCAGCTCAACAATACTCGAGTTCGACTTGGCTCGTTTAACAAACGACGTTGTTTGGTTTAATTTTTTTAAAAAACATTTCCGGTTTTTTTCGGTTTTCAGCCGGCCCGGTTTGAACGGTTCAACAGTTTTGGCCGGTTCACTAGTAGCGGTTCAACCGATTTAGATTGAACCGGACTAGCACACGGTTCCCGGTTGAACCGGCCAGTCCGGTCCGATTTTCAATACAATGGCAATACATCACTTGTCACACTGGAGTTATTTTTTAGTCACGAGTACAAGGGTAAAGCCATAATTTTTTCTGAGATCGAGTTTAAATTATAAAATTTAAGATAGAACACTCATCTCATCATTAAGTTATATTAAAATGATCTTTTTGGTCATTTTTTTTAATTTATCAAAATTTGTCACTATTTTATAATGTGTAGTGACTATTTTGTAACACTTCAACAAACCTAATGACCATTTTGTAGCTTTCAAAATTTCAGTGACCAAAAAGATTATTTCAATAGAGTTTATTACCATTAATGTACTTTACCCTAAAGTCTATGAGAGTCAAGACGTTATTTTATCACCATATTAGCTTTCAATGTTACACATTGAAAAGGACAACACATCTATTTTATCGTTTTATGAGAGATAATATACAATTTTATCGTGTATTAACTTATGAAATTGTAATTTATATAGGGACTAGCCATAAATTTTACCCATTTAGGGGATGCCCTCTGTCTACATGGTAGTTGATTATTATTTTGTATGGGTGCACTACGTATTTATTCACCCATGTACTATTCGTACAATTTCATTTTTTTGCTCAACTACTTTTTTAAAATCATACTTAACATCATATTTTAGTTTTATTTTTATTATTGATTTCATGAAGCAACGCTTTATTTATTTAATTAATTATTATTAAATAAAAGAATGTTCACATTTTTAATGTGAATATCAAAGTCCGAACTCATACAATGAGAAATAACATAAACATACAACGAGAAATAACATAAACATTCTTGACCAATTAATGAATCTCAAACCAACGCTTTATTGCAATCTACTTATTTGTAAAACAAGGGTTCCGACTTCTCTAAAAAAACACAGTTAAAAGATGATTTTTTTGGAATTTCAAATTTGATTAATCAAACTATAAGATAATATTTAAAAGAAGAAAAAGTACTTGTACAGATTGAATTTACTGTAGCATTAATGTAAATTTATAGTGGGGACTGGTTACTGTTTCATTACACCTCAGATGTGGTAAAATTTATATGCATATATATTGAGCTAAACCCTTGCAATTTGGTGCTCGAAGGCTTCCCCTCCTGAAGGTGAACTGCATTTTTTTCTTTCAGATTCTCTCTCATTTTCTTTGTTTAATTTTCATTTGATTGCTGCATCAATGTCTAAAACAGGTGAAAGTACACTTCAATTAGTTCAAAAAATACGATGAGTCGAAGATCCGACGGTTTGGAGCCGGATTCGATGCTGAACTTATCACCAGCTAGGGTGGTTAACCACAGTGTTAGGTCGCCAAGTGTGTCGGTTTCTTCCTTGGAATCGTCACCGGAAAGCTCTTGTTTATCTTCGGAGCTCGACAACAACTACGAGGATTTGATATCAATGGCGGAATACCCGGGTAGTCGTCCGGAAGTAACGTCGATGTTGTTGGTGGGGTGTCCTCGATGCTTCATGTATGTTATGCTGTCCGAGGTCAATCCCAAGTGCCCTCGATGCAAGAGTACCGTCTTCCTTGATTTTCTTAACAACGAGAACGCCAAATGGACAAAGAACTGATCATAAAGAATGTGTAAGATTTGCTTTTTGTTTTTTGTTTGTGTAATGATAATAAAGTTCGAAATTGAATAAGGTTTGTAAAAATTAAGATTTAAACTCTAAATCTCAATTTTCATTTCAGTCAATTATATGCTATGGACTCGTTCACTTATGGGATTAATAGTTTTTTTCGTGTACTTTTATTCTTATTCCGTCGTCTAAAATAATTTGGACCGATTGCTGGGGCAGAGCTAGAAAAATTATTTTAGATGACAATTTAGAGAGTTTATTTTTCGATGTCAAATTTAAAAATTGTATGAATTTTTTTAAGTGGATGAAAATGAATAATGAGCGTCAATTTATATTTAAAGATGCTAATATTTTGTTAAAAATATGTTAGTTTTGTCTTTTAAAAAATTATATAAATAATTTTTTTCAATTTTTTTGAGTGTCATATGACACTCCTCTTTATAAGCTGGCTCCTCCAATGAACAAAGGGGTATTAAAATGAAACTAAACTAAACGTTACATGTAGTTTTGAAAAAAAAATTGAATATTAAGATAAAATAAAAGTAATAATTTAAGTACTAAATTTGAATTATTCACGCTGAGAATTGTTTCTTAAAAGTTCTTTAAAGGGTTGGCACATAAGAAAACGACTGAATCACGTGCAAGAGAGTACTCGTAGGACTAACAAATTGTTTAGTAGTTCGGTACAACCCATGCAGGACTTGTATAATTTAACGATTTCTAAAAGCAAAATTGTACGTATGTTAATACTTCCATGTATTCTATTGTATTGTTGATTCTATTTTTTAAAGTGTTCATATTTTATGTATTTTAGAATTTAAATATGAAGATATAATCTTTCAAAAACCTCTAAATATGTATCTTTTCTTTTTAATTTTTAAACATATCTATGTCGAAATTTTATTGTCCGATCCCCGGTGACGGAACTTGGTGATAGAGTTTGGGAGGGTCAACTTAAAACTTTAAAGAGTTTAGAGGTTTAAATTAAAATTTTTAAAAAATTGGAAGGGTTTAGTTTATGTTTTTTATAATAAAAAAATTAGGGTCTAACTAAATTTTTTTGAAACTTTGAGAGGCCTAATGAGAATTTTTAAAAATTATGGAAGAACATTCAAAAAAAATTAAAATATAATCCGAATTTCTAAAAATGGGGGATTAATTTTTTTTTATTTTAAGATTCTAAATTATATTTTTAAAATTTTGAGGGGTTATAGCCCCACTAGTCCCTCTTGAGTTCTGTCACTGTCGATCCCATAATAACATAGTTTTAACATGTTATAATCATGTTTAAGGAAGAGTTGGATTACGGATATGTCATAATCATGTGATATCAATAGTAAAATAGAAGATTATTCTTTTTAGAGTTATTGAGTTCGTATAGTTACGTCTGTAGAATGTGTGAATATTGTTAATAGATTGAGAAAGATCCGAATATATACTATTTAAGACTGATTTAACCTAAGTCTGAACTCATCCCATTCAAAATCTGAAAAAAAAAAAGTTTGAATATGTAAATGAATGTGCATTCAGTTTTTTTTTCTTTTTTTCTTTTCTGTGAGTGAATGTGCATTCATTAAGATACTCACATGGTAATATTTAGAGAAATAAATTAAAATATATTATTTTTTTCCTTTTTTATGATTTGAACGTGCATTCATTAAGAAAAAATATTACTATATTTTAATTTATATCTCTAAATATTACCATGTCGAGTAAAATTACGTAGAATAGACGAAAAAAATTGATTTTAGACTCCTTGTCTTTAATTGTTCACTTTCAAAATCGATAAGGACTAAATTAATTGTTTATCTTTTTTAGAGGGATCAATTTATCTAATTTCAAAATTGAGAAAATATTTGAAACTTTTAGAACATGTTATGCTTTAGATTGTGCTATATACTGACTTAGATCAGATGAATTGGTCATTTATGTTACTCGGATTCGACCATACGTGTTAGACATGATAAATATCAAATACGGGTGTTCGGTTTTTTAAGTTATTCCGAATTTTTTGTCGGATCATATCCGGATATTCGTCCGATACAAGTGTCGGATATATGTGACTCATGCTAATTGCAGGTCCTGAAGTTGAGCGCTTGGCAGCCATGGCTGGGAAGTATAAGGTGTACTTGGTAATGGGAGTGATCGAGAGGGACGGATATACCTTATATTGCTCGGTTCTGTTTTTCGACTCGCAATGACGGTTCCTCAGGAAACACCGGAAGATCATGCCTACGGCGTTGGAGCGACTAATTTGGGGGTACGGAGACGGATCAACGAGTCCGGTTTTCGAGACTGATCGGGAAAATCGGCGCAACAATTTGTTGGGAAAATAGAATGCCACTTCTAAGGACTGCAATGTATGCAAAAGGTTGGATTTTTGGACCTTCACTACTTTCAATTCCTTTGGAGTATACATCAGTGGTTGTGTTACCCCCAAACCAGTGGTTTTCGACTTCTAGGTTTAGTCTTACAAAACTTGACATCAAGTTCGAGAATTGTCACACTTTAGCTCCTAGAAATGTGACCATAATTCTCGAACTCGTTCGTTCTATGAGCTATGCTTATGAAAACTATCTTCTTGAGCTCATCTTTGAGAGGCTTTTAATGTTTGTAGGTATTGAAATATATTGTGCACCTACTACTGGTTCCAGGGATGTGTGGCAAGCATCGATGACACATATGACATATCGCTCTCGAGGGCGGGTGTTTTGTTTTGTCGGCCAACCAGTTCTGTCGTAGGGCCGACTACCCGCCTTCTCCGGAATATATGTTTTACGGGACCGAAGACGAGCTCACCCCGCATTCTGTCGTCTGTGCTGGAGGGAGTGTCATAATATCACCATCTGGTGCTATTCTGGCAGGACCCCATTACGAAGGGGAGGCACTTGTATCAGCAATTCTAGGTTTGTACAATATGTCCATGTTTTTATCTGTATATGTTCGTGCAGGTAGAATTACTGTTTCCGATCGATCTCCGCCGGTCGTATTGCATTTTGTAAAAAAACTTAAGACTTACTTTCTTTGGTGAATAACTAGAAATGACGATGACAACTAAATGACTCCCAGATCTCGGAGAAATAGCTCGGGCAAAATTTGATTTCGATGCGGTCGGGCATAATTCGAGACCGGAAGTGTTCAGCTTGATCGTGAGAGATGATCCAGCGAAGCTAGTCACTTCCACTTCGACATCGGAGGAGAAGGAAGACAGTGACTCAAAGTTATCTTACAAGTTATAAAACCATCTGATAACTATCTTATTTTTCTTTTATGTGCATTCGAATAAGTTATTCGGACCTGGGTGAGTGTCGGATATGAATAATATTCATTTCTTTGATTGTGTGTTCGGGAATCAGTAGTCGTTGAGAGAAATCCGACGGTTTAAAATTATAGACGAACATAACGCTAGATAAATAATTTAAGAATAATTTGATTTTTCTTCGTTTATCAAGTTATATAAATAAACATGACCAAGTATAAGTTTCATTTATTTAAACAAACTGAACGCAAAGAAATATTTAATTTATTTATAAACAATGCATTTTTTTTAATTTTGTCCAAAAAACCAAACAAAACTCGTTTACCGTTTCATTATAAACACAAGAAGTTTATTGTTTGATTATTATATAATGAATTATTACGCTACATGCCCTCAAACTAAAATTTTAATTTTAAATCAGTCTTCAAAATTTTGAACATTTTAATTCCATCATCAAACTATGAATCTCAATCTATTCTGTCCATTACACACGACAATCTCTGACCAGGCCATGTGGCTTCAAGAAATATGCCATTGAAATAACAAGATAAAATGAGATTTAAGCTACAGTACATGAGGTAATAAGATATTAAGTCTTATTTATATATAGTATATTATTAATATTTTTAGCATTTTAATTCTAAAAAACAAAACTATGTTCATGTTTTTCTACCATTAATGTTCAGAACGAATTCGTTTAAACACGACCTCATACTTTTAAATGAAGGTACAACTTCAAAATTCTTAACAAACACAAACGAAACGCAATATAAATGAATACGCACAACGGTCAAATTCGGTTCGTTTACACCTCATCATTCACATCATACTGCACTGCATTTTCACGAGTTTAATGACAAATTTCTTATAGGATGACGCTGAAAGTGCAAGTTTGAAAAATAGCAATTCATATGGTTAAAACAACTACTAGCAAGATATTAAACGAAACCGAAATTCACCCAAGGTATTAGGAAGTTTAGCAAAAAGATACCTCAGGGGACACGACCGAAATTAGCCGCCGCAAATAATCTGATTCATTCGTCATCCCAGGTCGATGCACCACCCATTCCAACTTCAATTGCTGGGGACAACTGAAGTTCGGCAAGCATGACATGTTTACCTTTCTTCTTTTTGGCAGGGTAGGTAACTGAGTGATCAGATGATTTCGTATATTGATCGGCTCTATCAACTATCTTCCTTTTACAGTCATCTATTGGATCTGCAGCATCATTTGCGAATAGCTCTGTGAAAGAGGCACCGGAGTCATCAATAATGTCTAGTTCAGCCCGTTTCTCTAGCATTTTCTTCTTCTTTGGTTTCTCTTCGCCTGCAATACCATCCTCGTGTACCGAAACTTCCTTTTTCGACTGCTTATCATTTGTTTTCCTCCCTTTCTGTGTAATATTTTTCTCTGCATCAAGACGACTAAGATTTTCTTGTTCCCCCTTCGATTTTTTCTTTTCATTCTTTTCAACAACAATACCATCCCCCTCATCAACGGAAACTTTGTCGTTTCCTTTCTTCTTTTTCCTCTTCGATTCTTTCTCAGTATCAAGATCAGGAGCATTATCATGATTAACATCTTGTTTCTCAACCGACACCTGAAATTCGGGGTTCTTTTTTCTTTTCTGACCCTTTTTGTCCTCCATGTAAATATCCTCCGTGTAATCCATACTATGCGAAGCAACGGCAACGGTCTCACTATCTTTATTTTTCACGCTTTTATCAATTGGTCTAGCATTGAATATCTGTAAGTTAGGCAGTAACCTTTTAACCTGCGGCAGTGTCGTTTTAGAAATCACGTCATGAGACTAAGGCTTACAATAAATAGAGAAAGACTAATGTAGGCAAGAAAAACGTATAGAAGAAAAACACAATCTTTAAAACACGGGAAAAAATGTAAGGAAAGCATACCTTCTTTGCTAATTTATCTTTTTCAGCTATGGGATTTCCTTGTAGGTTGAGATTCTTCAGATTGACCAATGAATCCAGTGCCTGTTATTTAGATTGTTGTCAATGAAACACGCAGATAATGCATTTCGTTGGTAGAAAAAAGTAGAACCAGAAAAAAGAAGATAAGTTTGATTGCTACTACTAACCTTCAACTCTGACCATCTAGTGATTAAGTTATTTCCCAAATCCAAATTTTGAATTTTTTTATTGTAAGATAACTCAGCCGGAAGAATCTGGACAATTCATACACATGAACAGAGGGTGGGAGAAGAGATATAAGTTGTCAATCAACGAATTGGAAGCATAAACTAGAGGGTAAGGAAACAGGAAAAAATAATGGAAGTACCTAATTGATACATCATCAAGGCTAAAATGAATAAAACATGCATACTCGGAAAGTCATAGTGTAAAAGAACTTACCTTGATATCATTGTGAGCAAGTCGAAGCTCTTTTAATTCAACACAGCACTTGAGTGACGATTCAATAGCTTGGATTTGGCAGTTAGATGCAGAGAACTGGAACCAAGAGTCATCGGAAAAGCTTTAGGAGTAATCAAGGTAAATTGAATCCAATAATATATGAATAATGGAAGGAATCAACACCTTTGTAATAGATTTCAGCTTCATAAGGGAACTGCCAATTTTGGTGATAGGATTCCTAGAAAGCACTGCAGGAAATTCCAGGCAAATAGTATGATCCAAGCTAAAACCGAATAAGAGATATCTAAAACACTAGTACAAAGGTAAACTGGTTCTATCATCTCATTTAGTTTAGCTATATGTGAATGAAACTAAGAGAAGCAAAGGTTGTGATATTGGCATACTGTCTCTGTGACACAAATAAGAACGGGATTTTCATGTTTAAAGGTATTTTTTACATCCTTTGATGATCAAAACCTTCATGGTGCTTAAGAATCGAACTTTTTAGATTAATTCCCACATCGACATCAGAAAGGATTCCAATTATAATCTTCTCTAAAACAAGAAATCAAAGTCACTTAACGACAAGGAAAAATATCTTAAAAACATATCTAGAGGGGATCATTTGGAAAGCAGTTCCCTTCCCACTTCAGAATAACAAAGTCGTATTCTTAATAACTTTGTGGTTTCAAAACAATTTCATTCTAGGTTGGCATTAAACCCTAAGCCAACAACAAAGTAATGAATGTCAAGATGACGATTACAAACACATACCGAGAGTGTTCAAATCTTTCATTTCGTCGAGTCCGCATATGGAAACAAGCTGGTTATCTGCATAGCCGAAGAAAGAATGGTAGAGTACAGAAGACAAAATTCAAAAAGGGTCTTTGAAAAAGGTGGTGCATTTGTATAACAAATATTACCATTCAGAATTAATGCGCGTAGATTAACAAGAGGCTTAACCTCTTCCATTGATCTAAGCTTGTTTTTGCCTGCATTCAACACCTAATTCAAAAACAACCGAATCATAAACGTGATTCATTTCAGTTTGGAATTTAAGAAGAGACACAAGTTTGTTTTATTCTGCCCCTTACAGTGAGCTTAGTGAGTCCTTCAATTCCTTCCAAAGTTTCCAATTTGTTTTGAACAACCGATAACCACTTCAAGTTAACGCAAGACTTCAATCCCTATAAGTTGAAATTGAAATCGAAAATTAAAATTAGGTTACATTTTAATCGTTACTTAATAAGTAAAGCTGAAAGAAGAAAAACCTGGAGCGAAGTGAGATTGTTAAAGGCGAGGTCGAGCCTCTCCAAGTTTTTGAATTCAGCCAAGCAAGAAACCTGTTCAAAATTAAAAAAAAATAATAATAGAGAGAGAAAAGAGCACATATTAGACAAAAAGGAAATGGAAGGCAATGCGAGAGAGAGGAACGGCGGCGGTGTCGGCGGCTACGTACATCGGAGAGAGCTTTGTGGGATAGAGAGAGGGAGGTGATGGAGGCAGGATCACGAGTCTTCCCGTCTTTCAAGAGATGCTCTTTCGTCAAGCGAGCCATGGCGGTATAAAGCCCTAGGGTTTTTTTTTCACTCCTGAGAAGTGGCGGCGATAACAGTGTAGTCGTTTTTGTAGAAACTGCAGGACACGTGATTGAGCCGTCGACGGGCCCAAGGGTCGGGTTGGATCTATCGGGTTGAATTTAAGTCCAAAAAGTTCATCGGATTCGGATGTAGATAAAAATGGGTCATATTCTACAAAATTTAAATGCTTAATTAAAAAAAATAAGTACGTAAAATACAAATTTTATCATTTAAATATTTAAAAAAAATTTATTTAAATGATTATATAAAATATATTATATTTTTCATTTAATTATCTTAAACATTTTCAATTCGATGTTAATCGTATTTGACTTATTTAAACTCTTATTAATTTTTAATATGATTACAACTATTTTTCTGACATAATGAAAATTTACAAAAACATTGATTTGCAAACAATAGGAAGCTGGAACAACAAAAGATAGATTTGTATTCATACAAGGATTTACATACATTCAAAGTAGCACAACACTTTATATTAAAATCAAACCACACATTAATCTTCACACTTCACCAATAAAACACAATTGTCGATATTTCAATTTTTTCGAGAAGTTTAAGAAGTATCATCCATCGTAGAACCGAGACATCGACATATTTGAGAGGTTTTCAACTTCTTTTAAGAGAAAAAGCCGAAAGGATAAGCATAAATAAGAGGAGAGCGCCGGCTATGAGAGAACCCACGACTGCTCCACTCACACTCTGGCAGAAATCGCCAAACTGTTGGCAAAATGGAAGCCAGTTCGTGTTCGGGTTCCCGTTGTGAGCCAGATAAATAATCGAAGCTGTGGCCGAGGCCGCGGCTATCGTTAAACCCGCCATCGCCTGTAACAAACCATGACAGATTAAGCCAACTAATATAGATTGGATACTGATGATGATCATGTATACTTACGGCGTCGAATATGACAAGGAGGAGTCGCGGAGTTGTTGCAAATGGACGGATAATACAAATGATGGAGAATGGCAATGAAAGGACAAGGTAACCAGTAACTATGGCGTTTGCTATCATGAAAAACCTGTATAACAAGCGATGTTTATATGATTTTTTTAAGATTATTATATGCTTGACGGACATAAATTATTAGGTTAAGGTATAAATTTAGAAAATGTTAAAGATGAAAATAGATCATCAATAATCATTATTAATAAAATATTTTAAAATATACGATAATTTTAAAATAGTCGGTTAGTAGAAACAATACGTACACCAAAGTCGGAATATCATTGTACTGAGCTTGGAACTGGAAGAACTGAGTGAAAAAAGGGAGAGTTTGTTGAGCGCTCCCCACCGTTACGGCGGCACCTATGGTGGCTCCCATAGCGCACAGTCTTAAAATGAAGTCACCTATGGCCAACCCTTTTTTCACTCCCCGTCTCTGTGGTGGTTCAACGCCGCCGTTCGAAGAGACAAATAACGGGGCTTTGCCCTTGGACTTGGACTTGGTGTCGGGGATGTTGATTGATGTCTCGACGGCTTTATCAGTCGCCATTAGAGATGTTTTGTAAGGAGAAAAGGAATAGTGAAAAAGAAGGTTCGTGGTAGGGCGGATCTAATAAGAGGTTTTGTTATGAAGAATCCCTTGTACGACACAGCCTTATATAGGGATGGAATATGATTGTGTATTATTGAATTAAATTATATATTTATTATTTGATTGGATTTTAATATCGAGACATATTATCAAACATTTAGGAAATTGACAGAATTAGGGTAATATTGTAAGCGGCCAAATTATTTAGTTCAATAGGACAACTTGATTTTTATTTTGGGATTTATGGTAAATGCTACAATAGAGTTGGAATTCATTATGCCAGCGTAAAGAATTTCGTAAGATATATTTTTTAATGAGCCGTGGGACATGGGTCCCATAGGCTGAATATATTTAATATATATAAAGAGATTAATCATGTCCGCATGACGAGTCTTAATAAAAAATATTTTTTTTTGAATTTTAAAAAATATTGTTAAAAATATATATATTATTTTAATGGAAACGGAACTCGTCACACCGCCGTGACGAGTTCCAACTGGTATAAATTTGAATTTCTCGATCGTTGGGGGTGATCGTTGTTAAACGGGCAAATTTTTTTTTGGGATTCATTGGAACTCGTCACGTCGGTGTGACGAGTTCCAATGAATATTTTGGGAGATGATTTTAGTATAAATAGAGGTTTAGGGTGAAGGTTTTGATGTATGAGGAGTGAGAAAAATTTGAGAATATTAAATAATGTGGTTGTGGGAAAAATTTGGGAATGATTTGGCTAACGGTGTTTATGGGTTTGACAACACTGACTCTGAGATCGACGATTCGGATTCAAGCTCTTATTAAGATGAAAAGTGGGGAAAAAGGCAATAAAGTACATAGTTGAAGAACATAAGAAGAATAATATAAAAATGGAATAGGAGAAGAAGAAGAAGTATAAAGATTTACTAAAGCGACGTAGCAAACAACTCGTTGAGAGGAAAGAAAAAATAAAATAAAAATTAGTATAGAAATTGAGAAGAAGAAAAAAGAAAAATACGAAGGTGTCTTAATCCGATGTAGTGAACGAATTGTAGAGAGATCTAAAAAAATAGAAAATGACATATGTACAAATATTTATTTGTATAGTTTTAATTTATGTATGAAGTTGTCTTTATTAATTAAGTAATTATTGGATTAAGTAAACTTATTTAGTAATAATTTACAATTATATAAGAATTAAAGTGAAAGTTTGAAGTAATGATGTTCAACTAAAAAAATCATAAGCATACTGGAAAGAGTACAAGTTTAAAAAAACATAGTTAGAGTACAAACTAAAAACATAGTGAAAAACATAGTTAAAAATGTAAAAGTACAAAAGATAACATAATATTTTTTAACGGCTATTTTAGCGTCCAACCCAATATTTTGGAAGATGAGGACAATACTTTGTGTTATGACATTCACCTCTGCAGTGGCCACAAAGTTTGGGTAGATCTGGCTCTCTTTGAGGATCATCCATATCGGTATGAATTCGACCTGAATCGGCTAGATTCAGGTCAATCTCTTAATTTTCTACGCAATTGAGGATTTGGCAACCATTCATCATAAATTGTGCATGTAGGGTAGTATGCTTTATTTTGGAGGTACTTGAAGTCACAACTGTAAATGTTATTCATAGTGTGCAAGCTATAACAATTATCAGCATATAAGTATGGGTCAACATTAACGTGTATACATGCAGCAACAGTGTGAGCGCATGGGAATCTAAAAGCTTCAAATCGACCATAATCACACCATCTTCTATTCAGATTACCAGTGTATGTTGTCGAATTACCTCCCTCATGTGGTCGAACTAGTGCTTGGACAATGAAATCAGAATCAAGTCTGACAAAATTATGGACAAACATTGATGTCACATGTGTTTGATTCTTTTGCATTGCCTTCTCTAAATTTGGAGCCCAATTTCTCCCATCGCTGATAGTGGCATCAATTTGTGCACTTTTGTCTGCCCATACTTTGCCCAACCTAAAGTAAGTTTCCCTAACAATACTTGCTATCGGGAGATGTCGAGTCCCTTTCAGCACTGAGTTGATACATTCGGCAAGGTTGGTTGTCATATAGTCGTAACGTCGACCCTCAATATCATCTGCTTATAACCATCTCTCCCTAGGGATTTCAGTAGCGAATTCATACACATCATCTCCGTTTCTTTTCAAATTTTCTAGTCGTGCATGGAAGTTTGGTTGAAGTAAAGCATACCCTAAAAAGTAGTAAATTAAATGTTATTGAAAAATAAAATAAAAAAGAACATAAATGAAGCAGAAATAATTAATGAGAAATGATATAATAGTTACCCATGTTGATAATCTCTTTTTTGATCTTTTTTTGCTTAAACCTCTTCATAGCATTAGACGCAATATGACACATACAATATGCATGATATGCATAGGGAGGTGTCTATATACTTTCGGGTCTAGAAATTATGCTTAACAGCCCAAGCGATCAATCCGAGATCATGCAAACCCCATCTTGAGTGACAACATGGGAACACAAGTTGGAGAGAAAGAAATTACAAGTTTACTCGAATTGATTTTTAACAATGACGAAGGAAATGGGGAAAATATTTATGTCTCCATCTTGTGCAACAGCTATCATCAAGACTTGTCTGTAAAGCCCATACAGAAAAGTCCCATCGACTTGAATCATTTGTTTGCAAAATTGAAACCCTTCAATAATTGAATTAATTCCCATAACAAGCCACCAAAAATTCTTTTTCCAAGGATAACGTCTTCTTGCAGCGTGACTGCAGGAAGAGTAACATTGATTTCAGGGATGAAAAATTACATTGCTTGCAGCAGACGTGGTAGCTCATTATATGACTGATCACAATCACCATACAACAAGGTCATTGCTTCCTTTTTAGCCATACATGCCTCGTAATAAGTCGGAATATAACCAAATGTATTTCAAATGGATGTCACTAACACAGAAATGAGTACTCTTGGATTTTTTCCACCAATAGCTTGACATAAAAGTATATGACATCTGAATCTAAATGTTTGTGGTATCATCTACTTACATCCAACATCATGGTGTATACACCTTGTTGAGTTAATCAATCGATTAAATCGGCCAAGAGGGGGTGAATTGGCAATTAAAAATTTGGTGGAAGCTTTTATAGAAAATTGAAAGTAATTTGTACAGCGATTTAGAGTGGTTCGACTTTCTCAACCAAAGTCTACGTCCACTACCTTAGCTATCCACACTAAGGATTTTCCAACAAATTCACTAATTTGTTCTTTCTTTTGAGGACAAAGAGATAACCTTACAACTCCCTCAAGAATATACCCCAATTCTTGAGAACACTCTTTCTCAAAGAGAAGATTACAAATTCGTAAACTTAATGAAAAACCTCACAAGGAAAATGTGTTTACACAATTCTATAACAAAGAAAGAACACTCAAGAATAATACAATTGAGCACAATAAGTGTTATTGAAAGCAAAAATGAATATTGAATGGAATAGGCTTGAAAATGCTCAAACTTGAGGTTTGATGCTTTCTCTTTGATTCTCTCTGGATTCTTGTTGATTGTTGTTTCTTGTTGATTGTTGTTTCTTGTTGTTGATCAATGGCTTCTAAGCTTGTTTAAATACTTCTTCAATTGATTATGAACGTTGGGGATGATTAGTGGAGTCAATGGAGCCGTTTAAGTGTGAAAACAATTAATAAAATCAGTTAGGAGCGTGTGTACATCGATGCATAAGGCTAGTGCATCGGTACATTATGTGTAAAATTCAAATATTTCGACCATTGGAAGACTTAGTGCATCGGTACATTGAGGGTGCATCGATGCATAAAACACATTCGGTGTTTTAAAATAGTCTGAGTGCATCGATGCATAGCTTGTGCATCGGTGCATTGAATGCATTCGATGTTTCTATTTGTTCAAGAGTGCATCGATGCATATAGAGTGCATCGGTACACTAAATGCATTCGAAATTCAATTTAATTGAGAGTGCATCGATGCATGGACTAGTGCATCAGTACATCTCTTTGAAAATTGAATTTTTTGCTTGGTTGTGGTTCGAAATACTTTGTTAAAATTGTTTCAAAAATATTTTAAGTATAAAACACAACTTTACACTTTAGTAAGGATTGAAATTGAACTTTGAAAAACTTGGAGTAATATTTTGATATTCAAATAAATATATCGAATATACTTTAGAAAATCTTATGTAAAATCTTAAAATTCATTTAACTTAATTTGTTATATCAAAACATCAAAATGTTTTCAACAATCTCCCCCTTTTTGATATAACAAAACATTTTAGTAATTTTAAGATTTTTGAAATAAAGTTTTGAAATTACTCCCCCTTTCTTTAACATTAACACTTCTCCACCTTTTTGTTAAATCATAAAGGCTCTCAAACGTTTTTAAATAAGGTTTTGAAAAATTAGCCAATTGATATTTAGAAATTTAAAGCTTAAACTGCTAAGATCACAATCAAGAAAGGTTAACCGTTAGTTTCATAAAACAATATTCATATAAAATGTGTAATGGAGAATTGGTCATATATGTCTAACTGATGCAAAAATTAAGATAAACCAATAGAAGTTCAACAATCAAATATATAACTATAAGTTCAAGCATCCAAGCAACCAAAACATAAATCCAAACATATAATCATCCAAAACAATCCAAGAACATCAAAATGTTTATCAATCCAAGTCCTAAATCCAAGAAAGCATGGCAAGTAAAGATCTACTCCATCGGAGGGTCGGGAGGAGGAGGATAATGTGCTCGTACTTCAAGAGTGAGAGCATCCATACGTTCACGCATCTCCCGTTGAAACTTAGTTATATGAGATTCCATGGATGTAAACCTCAGATCAAACGAATCTAAGAAGGATTGAAAATATGGTGGCGTTTGATCTTCTTGCTGTGTCGGATCTTGATGCTGCTCTGGCTCGTCGTCGAGTACGTGATCGTCAATATCTTGCATTAGTTGTTGAAGCTTGGGATCATCGTCAGTAGCCGGTGCCGAAGGAGGAGGAACACGAGAAGAGATAGGAGCAGAAGGGGCTCGTGAAGAACTGGCTTCCGGAGTTTGCTTATTGGGTCGAAAGACCCATTGACCAGTTTCCTCATCCTTTTTCCAATCAGCTTTCTTCAAGGAAGAGAGATTGATTTGGTTTTGTAGAGGGATGGGATTGTCAAGAGAAACTCTAAGATCGAGTTTGATAAAAAGATTACTAAGTAGACACCCATACACTAAAGTTTCGACATGTTTAGAGGGGACAACATTTATAGTATCTACTAGTTCACTAAAAATGATTTGTGGCAAATTTATCTTTCTATTATGTTGTATACAATGTATCCACTATATATCCCTAACACGAAGAGTGGAATACCTACCTCCGGATGGTCTAAACCACCAAGAGATCATTAAATGCAGAAAACAATTGTGATGTGTACGTAAGGTACTAACACTAGTATTAGGAAGATAGGGATATGTCATAGTCTCTTTCTCATAATATAAACCATTGTCATCTAGCCCAAACTGTTTAGCTATCATTTTAGAATCAATATGAATATATTTTCCTAAAAGGTAGGATCTGATTCCTATAGTCCATTTTGACGCTCGTTTTGGATACATACCGCATTAGAGTAGAAAATACAGACCAACTGATGATAGACAATTGGTTTAAGGTGAAACAATTTATCAAATTCCAGGATTTGAGAGTCGGCATGTATTCAAAGTTGATATCTACCATGGCTTGAACAGAGGGAATACGTTCTTCTCGGATTTTGTATGTTCGGAAAGAATCCATGTACCTATGGTAGAGTTCTTCTCTATGACGACCAGGCATATTAAAACAGGAGTTTAGAATGGTCATATTGGGATCGTTTGGATTTGGAGGTTGAGGAGGAATAGGATTAGGAGGTTGATTAGAACGACTCGAAGAGGACCTAGGATGTTTAGGGTTGGACATGGTTTAAGGAATGGAATGGGATAGGTAACCTGCAAATTGAAAAACATGTATGCAATATAATCAATCCCAAAACTCAATTGAGTCCGCAATAATTCAAGGTTCTCTAAACTGAATTCTAATGGGCAAGATTTTGAAAACTATTTGAAAAATCATAATATGTATAGTTTTCATGAAAATAACACAATTAAATAAAAAAAATCAATAGTTTTCGAAACTAATTTTTTTTAAATTTCGAAATTCTAAGAACATTTTGAAAATTGTTTTTTTTTGACGAAATTGATTGTGAAATATGGTTTAGAATCATAATATCATCAATGCTCGATATAATGTTCATCCTAGAACTAATCTAAACTAGTTCTAAAATCAAAATTTGATAAAATAGGGGTTTTTAGAAAAATACATTGAAAATTTTGGATTTGTGAGAATGAGATGTTGTTTTGCACGATTTAATGATGTTAGCAGGATTTGGAGATATAATGCTCGAAGATTCTGAATTTAAAACGATGATTTTGGGTAAATAGAGAGTATAGGGTGAGAGAGGGATGAATGATAGCTTGAGAGTGTTTTAAAGGGTTTTGAGAAAATAAAGAAGAAACAGGGTTTTTAACCAAAAACCCGACGGATGCATCGATACATGGCTCTGTGCATCGATGCACATTCAAGGCGTGCATCGGTGTATCTTCATGATATATCGATGCACATTCATAGAGATGCATCGATGCACCTTCATAGTGTATCGATGCATTATGTACAAAAATGTCAAAAATTTGTTTTAAACACTTAAAATGCTAAATAATTTAGCTCTAGTGGTATTAGCAACTCATATATTGAAAATTAATCATGTTCAATCAATCAATTTTATCTTTTAAACTACATTTGAACATATAATTAATTTTCACCAAAGATCATAAACTCCCCCTAACTAACAGCAAAGAATACAATCAAAATTATTATTATTATAAGCATTTTTCATTTATTCTTAAAAGTGCTAAAATTAATTTAAACATTAAGTGAAGATAGGTCAGTTAAACCTAATTCTCTCCTAAGTGTCCAAAATCTTTCTTTGTCTAAGGGTTTTGTAAAGATATCTGCTAATTGGTGTAAAGTATCAACAAATTCTAGAACTGCATCTTCCTTAGCGACATGGTCTCTAATGAAGTGATGTCAAATTTCAATATGCTTAGTTCTAGAGTGTTGGATGGATTTTTAGTGAGACAAATAGCACTAGTATTGTCATACTTGATAGGAATAGTACCTACTTCAATTCCATAATCAAAAAGTTGTTGTTTCAACCATAAAACTTGTGCACAACAACTACCGGCTGAAATGTATTCCGCTTTAGTGGTAGATAATGCAACACAATTTTGTTTCTTTGAAAACCAAGAAATCAACATATTTCCAAGGAATTGGCAAGTATCGGAGGTGCTTTTCCTATCTAATTTACATTCTCCATAATCTGCATCATAGAAGGCATGTAAGCTAAAGCTAGAGTCTCTAGGATACCAAAGTCCTAAACTAGGAGTGTCCTTAAGGTATCTAAAGATTTTCTTAACAGCTAGTAAATGTGATTCCTTAGGACATGATTGAAATCTAGCACATAAGCAAACACTAAACATAATGTCCGGTCTACTTGCTGTTAAATAAAGCAAAGATCCAATCATTGACCTATATAATTTAACATCCACACATTTACCTCCTTCATCTTTGTCAAGCTTTGTAGATGAGCTCATTGGAGTGTCATGAGGTTTCTCATTTTCCAGTCCAAACTTCTTTAGCATATCTTTGACGTACTTAGCTTGATTGATGAATATGACATCTTTTCTTTGCTTGATTTGGAGTCCCAAGAAAAATGAGAGCTCCCCCATCATGCTCATCTCGAATTCACTTTGCATTAGCTTAGAAAATTCTTGGCAAAGAACATCATTAGTAGAACCAAAAATTATATCATCAACATAAATTTGAACTACTAATAAACCTTTACCTTTATGCTTTAAAAACAATGTAGTGTTAACCTTCCCTTTTGAAAAACCTTTTTCAATTAAAAAGTTTGACAATCTTTCTTACCAAGCTCAAGGAGCTTGTTTTAAACCATAAAGCGCTTTTGTCAATTTAAGAACATGATTTGGAAATTTTGAATCTTAAAAACCAAGAGGTTGTTCCACATACACTTCTTCTTTTATAAAACCATTTAAAAATACACTTTTAACATCTATTTGATATAATTTGAATTCATTGAAATATGCAAATGCTAATAATATTCTAATTGCTTTCATCCTAGCTACGAGAGCGTATGTTTCATCATAGTCTATGCCTTCTTCTTGAGTATACCCTTGAGCAACAAGTCTAGCCTTATTTCTCACTATATTACCATTTTCATCAAGCTTATTTCTAAATACTCATCTAGTACCTACAGTAGACTTATTACTAGGCCTTTCAACTAATGTACATACTTTACTTCTCTCAAATTGATTTAACTCTTCTTGCATAGCCATAATTCAATGTTCATCATTTAATGCTTCTTTAATATTCTTAGGCTCTATGCATGAGATAAATGTCACATAATTACAAATATTTCTAAGAGAATATCGAGTTGTTACCCCTTTGGATGGATCACCTATTATTTCACCATCCTTGACATAGTTGTATTCCCTTGGGTAAGAGACTTCCCTTTCTTCAATGGTTGGATTCTCGAGAGGATCTTGAGTTTCCTCATCTTTCTTTTCTTCCTTTGATGATGGTTCTCCAACGTCATGTCCAACGTCATGTCCAACGTCATTTATGTTTATAATACCTACATCATCATTCACACAAGAATCCTTCCTCGGAAGGGGATTATCATCGAAAACAACATGTATAGACTCTTCTACAACTAAAGTTCTTTTATTAAATACTCGATAAGCTTTAGAATTTAAGGAATAACTCAGGTATATCTAGAATAGTCATCTACCAATACAAATGTATATTGTTTTCCACTCAAGCTAGTAGTTCTAGATGGCCCAAAAAGATCTAAATGGATCGATTGTAATACTCTACTAGTGGATACGTCATTAATGGATGTAAAAGAAATTCGCTTTTGTTTTCCTTTAACACAAGCATCACAGATTTTATCATTATCAAATTTTAGTTTAGGCAACCCTCGAACTAAATCTCCTTGAATTAACAGTTGCAAAACACTCATACTAGCATGTCCTAGTCTCCTATGCCATAACCAACTATCATGCTCATTCTTAGCAACTAGGCATAAATTAGTCATATATATAGAATCTAAATGCACCATGTAAATGTTTCATATTCTATTACCAACAAGCATAATCCGATTAGATGCAATTTCAATGACTTTACAACCATTAATATCAAACATGACATTGAATCCCTTATCGCACAATTGACTAAATTCAATAGATTATGCTTTAATCCATTCACATATAAAACATTCTTAATTTGTATGGAAGAGGTATTACCTATAATGCATATACTTTCAATGTGACCTTTTGAGTTATGATCAAAGGTCACCTCTCCTCCATTTTTGGCGTTAAGCTCTATGAACCAACTTTTGTCTCTGGTCATGCGTCTTGAGCATCCACTATCAAGGTACCATGAGTTTGAATTTATTTCCTGTGCCTTGTATCAATGCTCCTTTTTACTACAAACATAGATTAATTTTTTATTTTTGGTACCCAAATTCTTTTGGGTCCATATTCGTTAGTTTCCAAAATCCTAGACCCCTTAGGTATCCATTTGTGTAGGATATCCTTATCTTTAGTAGTAATGAGTTATTTAGGAACCCATATACTTTTAGCGACTTTTCCATTAGAGGTTCTTTGGGGACCTCTATGATTGTAGTTTTTAAAACTTTTTCAAACAAAGTTGGATTTTGAATTTTCTCCATTTTCAAAACGTTTTGTTCCAACTTTATCAAAAGAAGCTTTAAGATCATCAATTTTCTTTTGATGATCATCATTGACCTTTGAAAGTAAGTTTTGCAAATCAAAATTTTTCTTTTCAAACTCTTCTAGTTTGATTTGCAAATTTTTTATTTTACTTTCAAGATCATTATTGGTCTTGGATATGAGATTATTTTTATTTTTCAATTTCAAAATATCATTTTTATACTTTAAAAATAACTTCTCATAATCTGAAGCCAACCCATTATATTCCTCTAATAGCTCATCAAACGAATAATCTTCAAAATTAAATGAGATAGAGGTTACCTAAGAATATTCCCTGAATGCCATCAAGCACAAGTTTGGTACTTCTTGTTCCTCTTCATTGGAACCTTCTTCATCGCTCCATGTAGCCACATGAGCCTTGTGCTTCTTTTTAGATTGACTTTTTTTCTTTAATTGAGGGCAATCGTATTTGATATACCCCGGCTTTTTGCATTTGTAGCAAATGATCGGGTCCTTCTCTTTTGGTTCAGTTTTGAAGCCTTCATTTCGTTTGAATTTTCTTCCTCAGTTGGGCCTCATTAATTTTCTGAACCGTTTGGCAAATAATGACATTTCCTCGTCGTCGTCATCTTCATCCAAATCACTCTCATCTTCTGTGGATTTGAGAGAAACTCCAACGTTCTTCTTCTTTTCCTTCGGTATCTCATCAGTCTTATCGAGGTCTACCTCATCTTGAAGCATCACTTCATGAGTGAGGAGTGAACTGATTAGTTCTTCAAGGGTTAAGGACTTTAAGTTCTTAGCCTCGATGATAGCCGTCTTCTTTGATTGCCACGATTTTTGAAGTGAGTAAACCAACTTCCTCACAAGCTTTTCATTTGGAATGATCTCTCCATATGATTTGAGACCATTGACAATCGTGGAAAATCTATCCGTTATAGCTTTGATGTCATTATCCGGTTTAATCATGAAATTTTCAAAACTATGAGTTAGAAGACTAATTTTAGATTCTTTTACCTCGTCGGTGCCTTTATGAGTGACTTGTAGTTTGTCTCATATTTCCTTGGTGGTTGTACAAGATGAAACTCTCCCGTATTTATCCGGTCCAAGAGCACAAAAGATAATATGGATGGCTTTGGAGTTGAGCTGGAACATTCTTGTTTCTCCTTCACTCTACAATCTTGAATGAGTGAAAGGTTTGAAGTATCCATCTTCTATAATATTTCATGCTCTCATATCACTTTCTTGAATGAAATACATCATTATATTCTTCTAATAAGCATAATTAGCTCCATTAAAGAAAGGAGGCTTGTTAACGGGCAATGAATCAAGACCGAAGTCAGAGTTTGAAGTGGAGGCCATTGATGACTTGATTATCGATGTAACTCTTCCTGAATCGACTCAAGAGGTGATTAAACCTTCAAATGAGTGATGCT
The DNA here is from genome assembly GCF_006381635.1 of Hibiscus syriacus. NCBI lineage: Eukaryota > Viridiplantae > Streptophyta > Magnoliopsida > Malvales > Malvaceae > Hibiscus > Hibiscus syriacus. The sequence goes on from NW_024063176.1 coordinate 2,003,289, forward strand.
CTAATATCAATTATTGAGTTAATCGATTGAAGGAATCGGCCAAGAGGGGGTGAATTGACAATTAAAAATTTGGTGGAAGCTTTTGCATAAAATTAAAAGTAATTTGCATAGCGATTTAGAGTGGTTAGACTTTCTCAACCAAAGTCTACGTCCACTACCTTATCTATCCACACTAAGGATTTTCCAACAAATTCACTAATTTGTTTTTCTTTTGAGGACAAAGAGATAACCTTGCAACTCCCTCAAGAATATACCCCAATTCTTGAGAACACTCTTTCTCAAAGAGAAGATTACGAATTCGCAAACTTAATGAAAAACCTCACAAGGCAAATGTGTTTGCACAATTCTAGAACAAAGAAAGAACACTCAAGAATAATACAATTGAGCATAATAAGTGTTCTTGAAAGCAAAAATGAATATTGAATGAAATAGGCTTGAAAATGCTCAAACTTGAGGTTAGATGCTTTCTCTTTGATTCTCTCTTGATTGTTGTATCTTGTTGTTGATCAATGGATTATAAGCTTGTTTAAATACTCCTTCAATTGATTCTGAACGTTGGGGATGATTAGTGGAGTCAATGGAGCCATTTAAGTGTGAAAACAATTAATAAAATCAGTTAGGAGCGTGTGTGCATCGATGCATAAGGCTAGTGCATTGGTACATTATGTGTAAAATTCAAATATTTCAATCATTGGAAGACTTAGTGCATCGGTACATTGAGGGTACATCAATGCATAAAACACATTCGGTGTTTTAAAATAGCCTGAGTGCATCGATGCATAGCTTGTGCATCGGTGCATTGAATACCTTTGATGTTTCTATTTGTTCAAGAGTGGATCGATGCATATAGAGTGCATCGGTACACTAAATGCATTCGAAATTCAATTTAATTGTGAGTACATCGATGCATGGACTAGTGCATCGGTACATCTCATTGAAAATTGAATTTTTGGCTTGGTTTTGGTTTGAAATATTTTGTTAAAATTATTTTAAAAATATTTTAAGTATAAAACACAACTTTACACTTTAGTAAGGATTGAAATTGAACTTTGAAAGACTCGGAGTAATATTTTGATATTTGAATAAATATATCGAATATACTTTAGAAAATCTTATGTAAAATCTTAAAATTCATTTAACATAATTTGTTATATCGAAACATCAAAATGTTTTCAACACACTTTATGAAATATGTCTTTTGATTAGACTCCGTGACATAGAATTGAAGATGAGCTTTAATGCAGTACTCTTTGATTGCTAGTTGTGCCTCTTTTTTGTTTCAAATTGAGACCCAATCGCCAACTCATATGATCGTTCGTCTGAAGAACCCAATGGAGAACACATAACTTAATGGAGAACACATAACTCTGGCATATCATAGATTTTAGGATTTCACATAGCATCGTAGTTAATGTCATACATTGTAACTGGATGATGATACCGAGGCAAATCATGGTGAGGTATTTCAGGTTGAGGGTGTGTTTGTGCCCAAAAATTTGGAACATTCTGCAATCCTTGACATCATGAAATAGATGCCTCCCATACATCAAGCTCAACATCCAAACCTTGTCCCTCTGAAGTACCCTCAAAAGCATCAGAATCATCAATTAATGGTATATCATCATCTTTCTGCAATTGAACAATATCTTCATAATTCTCGCTAAATTCAGCAAGGCTTTCACAAAACCGTCCAACAAGGTTATCATCGGCAATACTTGTATGTGGTTCATAGGGTCATGTTTCTTCTGTTCGTGGTACTGGTATTGTTGAGGTTGAAATATTTGTTGTAATCGTGGTTTTGACATAAATCTCGATCATATTATTATTTGATGATTGATAAAGTTTAACCATAAAGCGACATCGTCATTATCATCAAGTTTGACTATTCTATATGTGATTGGATTTAAGGATATCATGTGCTGATAACTTAAACATGAAACAGAAGCTTCATGTTTCTCTTAATTTTTTTCTTCATTTGGCGATGAGATACATCTAGAGGGAACATCATGTTAATGAGCCTATGTGACTTAAGCACAACACCATCATCAGTGCGTAGAATTTCGCCATTGTAATGAACAACTGTGAAAAATTTGTTGTTCATTGTTTGAAATGTATTTCGTTAGATGAAATGAGTGCGTTGTATAAAAGATTGAAGATGAGCTACACTATTTTAAATCCATGCCTTGTAGATAATCTACACTATTCACATCTTTTTCTTGTTATTGACATTTCACATCAACTCAGATAAACTGAAATATTTTAGAGAATCAAGGAATCTGCACTATTCATGTTATTTTCTTGTTATTGACATTTCACATCAACTCAGATAAACTGAAATATTTTAGAGAACCAAGGAATTTACACTATTCTCGTCCTTTTCTTGTCATTGATATTTCACATCAACTCAGATAAACTGAAATAATTTCCACTGAAATCAGAGAATTTACATTATTCACGACCATTGCTTGTCATTGACATTTCACATTAACTCAGATAAACTAAAATATTTTAGAGAATCAGGGAATCTATACTATTCACGTCCTTTTCTTGTCACTGATATTTTACATCAACTTAGATAAATTGAAATAATTTCCATTAAAATCAAAGAATCAATATTATTCACGTCATTTGTTTTTTAGAGTTAAATTGTTAACGAGATAATGATATAGATTTTTCAAAATTAGTTTAATTAAAAAGTGACTGCTACCATATTTGTTTACATAGTTTTCAAAGTTAGTTTAATTAAAAGTAAAATTAATGACAAATTTTAGAAACATTTAAGGGTGAACGCATATATATTATTGATAAAAAAATTATACAATTAAATGTCAAGTACATAGTTCACTCAATTTCTTGTCAATCTTGAGTAATTATTTATATATGATAATAAAAATAAATTATAACATAAGTAACTTTACTTAAGTAAACAAAAATAATACTTATATTTGTGCAATTCTTACTGATGTCGAGGATTAGTAGAATAGTAATGATGTGGTGCTCGTCGAGGAGTATTAAAAATTACTCCACCACTTTGATTTTCATCTTCAGGTGAAAACGATTGAGTATTCAATGTATTCGACGCCATCATTGATGTCATCGACTCAAATTGTACACCGAAATCACCACGAGATTGGTCGTATTGAAGAATATCATCACATGCACCACTTGCTCTAATTTCTTGTGTCAAAAATTGTTCTGAATGTGGCACTTGATCCCAGGAACTTCCTACCCACACTGATTGACTCCCCATCGATGCTTGATATGGAGCGTAACCACCATAACTTGTTGAGATGGATAATAATCGGCGGAAACATAAAATGAAGATGATGATTTTTAGTGTATGCATATTTTGCCTTCATTTACCATACAGATCGATCCTCCAACGTTGTCAAGTATGGTTTCTCATTTGCTTCATAATTTTGGAGGTAGGGAGAAACTGTGAAATCAAATCGGGTTAAACCTCAGAACGATTAGGCAAATGTAAATGCATCTCATGCCATTGTTGTATGAATATAACATGCTTCTTCGGTCAATCTTCCGTATGCTTCCCGCGCGCATCTATTTTATAGAAATTGTCCATGTTATATATGGACATTTCCATCGGTTGGTGAAACCCAAATTGTCACAAAACTTTATCAGCGACATGGATCTCAACAATTGCGAAATGGAGCAATGGTGTTACGGTACACCATGTCTCTGCTCCTTCAAAGAATAATGGCGCTAGACACCGTTGGATCTCCGACGCACAATACGACAACTAATTAAACTGTCAAAAGTATTATGTTAGTATAATTAAAGAATTAATATTATAAATTTCAATGTTAATGGAAAAATTATTAATATTTATTGTATATCTATCGGCGATATCGATCCTCGTCCAGATATCTACTTTGGTTGCACCTGATAACTTTGTATCGGTTATTCGGTGTGGCCATCTAAACCAAAAAAAATAACAACTATATTATTTAATGTCATTTTCAAAATATTTAAATAAATATTATAAAATATCAAAATTTTAAATATAGGAATTTACCTTGCGGCGAGATGAAACTCTATAGGAGCATATGTAATAGGCGTAAAAAAGGGAGACGATACCACACCCATGATTGGAGAAAAACTAACCCACTACATCCGCTTTTTTCATCTAACCACTATGATCGCCTTGCAAAGTTCACGATACAAAAAAATCAAAATTGCAGAACCCCAACTATATTTGCGACATACAAGGAAATCGTTCAATACCAAAAGATATTGGGTGGGCTTCAAATTGTCTGATTTATCCGGTAACAAGATCCCTCAAATCAACATCATAAGATATACTCGGGATGCATATTTCTCCTCTTGCTCCATTGATTGTACATCTACTCTAAATTCTCTTTCCAACCACATCATCCGTATCAGTATCCCATCAATAACATCGGTTGGAGTTTTATTTCCCACTAAATCAGAAATAATTGCATCTCGCGCATAATTGTTGCTAAGAACCAATGACATATCATTAATCGGAACTCCAAGTTGATATACGACATCTTCTAATGTTATCACACTTCACCAGAAGAAAAATGAAATATATGTGTTTTTAGGCCTCCAACGCTCAATCAATGCTAATATTAGTGTCGGCATCAGCTTAAAACCACAAAGAAACGTCACTGCATATAATCCGGATTGTTGAAGACGAATACCTCATTCTTCTCGCTACAATTTGAAAATAAAATAATTAATACAATTATATAAATAATTATTATTAATACTATAATTTTGTCAAAACTAAAATGAAATAAAACAAATTAAATTTACCGTAGTCAACTCGGTCGACGAAATATAAACATCATCAAGACGTAATATTTCTTCTCTTGAAGCCATTTCAACACAAAATCTTTAACAAAAAAGTTTTTTTCTCTCTTAATAGAATGTTTGATTTCAAGTGAAAAATCAATCCAACTCAAACATCTATTTATACTACTCTATCCAACGGCTATAAACGACTAATTTTTTCAAATTGAAAATAGCCATTTGAACTGGCCACACTGCCATGACGAGTTCCATTGAATTTTAAAAAAAATTGATTGTTCGCCAACGGTCACCCAAAGGTCTAAAAGTTCAAATTTATACCCGTTGAAACTCGTAACGCCAGTGTGACGAGTTTCCTTTCCATTAAAATAATATATATATATATATATATATATATATATAATGGATGTTTTTTAAAATTCCAAAAAATATTTTTTTAGTCGGACTCGTCACGCGGGCATAATGAGTCTAATAATATATATTAAATATATTCGACTTATGATACTCATATCCCACAACCCATTAAAAAATTATATACCATGAAATTCGTCACGCTGGCATAACGAGTTTCAGCACCACTGTAGCCTTATTGAGCTAAATAATTGCGTCGCTTAGAATATTGCCCTAATTCTGCATTGGAAATAAAATTAAAGCGTAAAGAAACCGTTAAGTGGGTTAGATATGTAACGTTGGAGATTGGAGTTGTTGTGCTGCTGATGTTAACTTGCACTACTTCCAACAAATTCATCCCAGAATGGTAAGGAAATGTCATTCCTCAAAGGATTTGTTTTTAAAAGATCCTCAAAGGATCTTAGTTTGGGGAAGATGGAGCAGTTGTTGGGGATTTATGGAGGCTTACAACCTAGGATCGTAACAAATTAAATAAATAAACTGCAAAAGTTTATACTTCTCATTGTATAATCCTTTTAGTTTTTCTATATATATATATAATGATTAGTATTTAATTTATAGAAAGGATACTTTTAATTTTTTCAATTCATTTTTTTTCATTTATATAATCATATTCTAATCATCTATATAATCATATTCTAATCATTTGGTCTTACTTAAATGATTTAGCGTTTTATCTCGTTAGATCAATTAATAATTTATTTATTTATTAATCTAGGATGATTATTAGTGGTAGTATTTGTTCTAAAAATTCTCAATCATTTGATAATGAATACTTAAATACTCTGTTGTCATTGGTACTTGAACCTGAAATATCTAAGAATAACAACAATCTCTTTAACCATTAAAGTTGTTAGGTTCGTACTTTATTAATAATATGATATCATGTGTTTTGTTAATAATATATTCTTATCGCATACGATTAGCAATCGAAAGTTTTTTATTGGTTCGGTTAAAATAAAGAAAATCAAATAATCAACATAACTTATTAATTGATAAAAAGCCTTATATATTATTTATATTTAGTGTATATTTTAAATTTATTTAAAATAAAAATAATTCTACCATACTTATTATGTGGGCAAAATCAACCCAATAATCCAAGCAGGTAAATTATTTAGTCCAATAAGACGACCTAAATATTATTTTAGAATCTATGACATTTGCTATAGTGTTCGTGAAACTCATCACGCCCATGTGACGATTTTCATTAAATATATTAAAAAATAAAACTTGTCCTATGATATGAAAAAAATTGTATAAAACTTATCACACCGCATTATGAGTTTTAATTTTTTAATATAATTTATGAAACACGTCACGCCCACGAGACGAATTTCATGTGCACTGTAAAAATGTCATAGATACCAAAATAATTTGTCCGCTTGGATTATTAGGCTGATTTTGCCTCTTTTGTAAGTACAAAAATAATTCAAAAATTTTATTTAAAATAATTTTTTTCATAAAAATAATTTAATTAAAATTTTAAAAATATAAAATTAACTATTCTAAATGGTATTTATTTATACAAAAATACAAATAACAAATATAAACTTATAAACATATACTATTTATTTTTATATTTTAAATTTTACATACTTTCAAATTGTGATATCAAAATCAATAAAACACTTTTAAAATATACATTAAAAGTAAAAAAGAAACATTTGATGTAAACAATTATATTTGAATATATATATATATATATATAAATAACTATTGGTAGAATGGTAAAAGGTTTACCTACAAAATTCTTTAGCTTTGTGCTTAACTATAAAGATATTTTCACTTACTCTATTTAAAGATATATAAAAGCATGGAAAACAAAAATACATTTACAATATTTTTTATTAGATAATGTAAATACAAGTATTTTAGTAATTTTAAATTGAGTTGATGTTCAAGTTACCCGTGACACTAATCTCAGTTAGAATTTTACCGAACCCTGAAATTCCGTGCATTTACAGAATGCAAAGATGATCCACAACAAGGCCATACCACTCATTCATCCAAGATTAAAATCTAGGTCAGGTCCAGCATAGCTGTGAAATATACAGGTGTTTCTGGAATCTTGAGCAGTATAGACTTTATGCTTACGCATATGCCTCGAAACCTCGAACTCGGAAAACAAATGAGCCTATTTGGGACAAATTTGTATAAATAACCGTTAAGGTCAATGGCAGATCCATAAATATTTTTGAGGGCATGCACACATATATTAACTACACAATTTTTTTGTAAGTGGGTGACCACAAATAAATTCTCATGGTGGATACAACAACAGAAGAAAATTCAAATTTCAGGGTGAGCATTTGACTATCTTGAATAAAGGGTGCATCTGCCACTAATCGAGGTGCATACCTTAGCAGGAATTTAACCAGGTAAGACCGCTGCTCAGGATCGGCATGATGGTAGAGAGATGCCTCCACAGCAAGCGGCAATAATCACGTAGAGTAGCAGAACAATCAAGCATGTTAGCATGGCCCTGTTTGTACATGAAGGTGTATAAGTTCCTTTATGTGGCATTCAACATGCACCAAAGATGCAAGCTGCTTTCCTCGGTTTTCGACGAAAATGATCAGAAGTGACCACACAACTGACATTATTTGAAAAAAAAAATTATCTGACTTATTCCTTGGTTTGTCCCGTTATCCTTTTATGGCGAGCCTTGTACACGGTATACATCCTCAAAGTCTTAAAAGCTTGACCATTTTTATCAAACCAAATTGAGCACAAATAGAATAAGCTCAGTGGCAAAATGAAATCTCTAGGTTCCCTTGACATGCGAAGCCATTATTCACGATTTCGCTCCAAGATTATCGACAATAGAGGACCCATAAATCAGCTATTTGTCTATATTTTCTGTAAATATAATTCTATAAAAGAAGTTGGATGTATTTACAAGAGTTTCGCATTTTTCATCCAAAGTGCTTGATGAAGGCGTTTAGACTGTTTCTTGAAGTGAAATGCACCATCTTGCATCGTTTCCGTTTTGTCAACAAGAAGCTCAATCCTATCACCTCTCTCAAGTATCTTCTCAATGTTCTCCACCATAATTGCACGTATCTAAAATTGAATAAGAATCACAAATTCAGCGCACATTGATCATTTGATATGCTTCCATTCAATGAATAAAAATGATGTCAATACAGACAATCACAAACACAAATATTTTCGGAATAGATGTTGAACAACCGAAAGCTTTTTCTCAGCCAAACTAGTCATCACGATTGTATATTTTTTGTATATTTGATGATCAAAACTACGGCCTAGGAAGTCAATAGCCAAAAATAGGAAAATATATACTCGACTTAGAATGAAGAGCAAGTCAATTTGCAAACAATCAATCAACACATTTAAAGTCTAAGATAAAAAGGAAAGAAGAAAATGAAACTCCAAACAGATGAAGAGAAAATGAAGTTCCAGCCAACCAGTGCAAGATACTTGCCTCACCCACTTCACCTCTAACACGATTGAGAGTATCTGCACTTGGACTACTGGAGAAAAATTCCATTTGTTGGTGCAACACCCGTGAGAAGTGCATAGTGAGCCACTCTGCCATAGTTTTTCATGAACCTCATGTGAATATCCTACGAAAACAGAACTCTCCCTGCAGTGAAGCAGAATTGTTAATAGCGACTCATAATCATAATAATGTCAGGCCAGGAGTGTTTTAAGGCAACAAGTGCTTCGCAAAGTTCAAACTTTTGACGAGGCGAATATATTGAATCTCAACTAATTTATATACATAATCAACTCCATCTTTTTACATCATAAAGTGGGGAAATAACCCATCAAGCAAGAAGACAAAGATATTGAATCTCAACTCATTTATACATAAATTATGCATATCCTTCCCAGTTCCCATAGTTTATATAGCAAATACACTCCAATTTTATGTTCCTAAACATAGCACTAAAGCGATAAAAAAAAATTATAGCTAAATTAAATGGAAATTATATCGGTAATTCTACAATAAATCTTATTGACTACTTCAAAGAAATTAACATGAAGCGTGCATTTCAAGTGACGGACTTCAAAGAAATAATCATATTATTCACTATTCAATTTGTCAACCTAAAAATTTGAACTCCCAACGAAGCTAAAAATTGCATAATTCAGAAATAAATGAAGTCAAAGAAACGTACTTCCAAAGGTATCATTCGCCATACAGAGGAAAGTGAGGCTGTCCGATCTCAGTATATGAAAGATATAACGATCCTGCTATAAGCAGAGTCTTGAATCGGCCTCTTCCGGAAGCTTCTCGAGGATCCGTCGTGCCACCGCACCGGTATTCCCCGTTACGGCACTGAACTCCGCCAGAACCGCCGTACCTCGAGCTACCAACGCGTAGAGAATCGCCATCGAGAACCTTCTAATTTGTTTTTACTGGCTTCGAAGCTAATTGGATGGCGGGAGCGGGATCGAAGAGCTATTTTGATGCGTGGTTTTTGGGGATTAGTCTTAGTTTAACCAAACAGTATATTTTTCGCTAGTCGGAATTTAGAAAATTAAGCAAAAATAAGGCAAATTGTGCAATATCATTAATGTATGAGTTAATTTCACTATACATCCCCAAACTATAAGACATTCTAATTTGATCGCCAATTTATTAAATATTCCAATTGAACCCTAAATTATAACTCGTTCTAAATTAATTCTCAAGCTTTTGAATGTTCTAAATTCATCTTTAAATTATGACATTCATTCTAATTTAGTCCCTAATATTTTTAATATTATAATTTCATTCTCAATTTTTTTAAAATAGTCTGAAGTAATTAAAAAAATACTAGTATTCATTCAAAATCTTACAATTGACTATATACACATATTATGCGACATAACTACTCAAACTCAAATTTTAAAAAATAACATTTTTTCATTACTAAAATCGTTTAATAAATTCCATCCTCAATCTTTTAAATGTTTTTGAGAGACATTGCTAGAATATTCAAAAAAAATTGACATTCAATGGTCGGTAAATAAGAAGTTAAACGATTTTCACATGTATAGCATTAAAACAATGAAAATCACACTTTTTTTTTCTTTTTTTCTTACATGAGCTCTAGAATCTAAATGGCAGCTTATCATTGGTCAATCGATATTACAGATATCTCATTACGCCAACGTGTCTAATCTTCCCGAAAAACGTTGTTTTTGGCAGCTCCATACTTGATTCGCTCTCGTCTTTTTTTTAATTCCAAAAAGCACCCTTCTGAATCAAAGAAATAAATTGATAATGCAAGGATACTCTTGTAATTCCAACCTTTGTCTTCCATAAAAACTCTCTGTCCACTTTCCACCACCCTCCAGTTCTAGTCTCCGAACTTTCTGCAAAAAGTAGGATAAGGCTATCTTCGTAGTTTTCAGCTAAAAAGATGGGCAAAAAGGAAAAATGGAGCTGGACCTCCGCTTTTGTCGGAGCAGCATCGGCGACGGCGGTGGCTGCTCTCCTCAGCGCGAGACCGAAAGACCCGACTTTCCACCTCGTTTCAATCAAGCTCACTTCCTTCAAGCTCAATCTTCCAAACGTGGACGCCGATTTAATCCTGACAGTCCACGTCACCAATCCCAACGTAGCGCCCATCAGATACGGTTCGACCACCATGTCGATCTTCTACGAAGGGACGTTGCTCGGGGCGGCTCAGGTGAAAGCAGGGTCGCAGCGGCCGCGATCTTGTCAAGTGCTGAAGCTTCCGACTCGGCTCGACGGCATGGAGCTGGCTCACCACGCCAAGAAGTTTCTTGACGACGTGGGGAAGCGAGAGATGGTGCTTGATGCTAAGGTGGATATCGGAGGTAAAGCTAAGGTGTTATGGTGGGGTCATAGATTCAAAGTACACGTGGATAGTCATATTACCGTTGATCCTATTTTTCTTGACGTGATTGATCAGGAAAATAAATCCCAATTAGAGATTTTCCTTGTTTGAGTTCATGATTTATCTTTGTTTTTTGAATTTGAACTATGCTAAATAATTTTTTTTTGTCATGCTTTGACTATGTTTTAATTAAATTTTAATGAAATATTTGGTAATGTATAATATCAGGATCGTCGTTGTAACGTTTTTCGTTAAATGGATAGTTGTGAATTGTGATGGTGTTTTATGATTTATCTTTTTAAATTTAGACGTACAATTACTTAAAAAGATGATTTGAAATAGTGAAGTGAAGTGAAGAGAAAATGGTTTGATGTCTGTTATATATCTTTTAATTTTAATTTTTTTACAAAGAATCTCCTTCACATATTACACTAGGCTATATTTTTATTGTCATCTCCTTAAACATTTTCTAAAATTCTTCACATCATCCTATTAACTATGAGCTTTGGAGTAACATTTAAAGTACCTATATGATCTACGGATGGTTATGTTTATTCAACCTATCGATCTACATGTAGCCATTATTATTATAATTTTTATAACAATACTAAAAGTTTATATGTAAATCATCAAACAAGGCTAGAGAAGGGGATTCTCATATTGATCTTTCTTTAATTCATCATCTCTCTCT